>NC_138981.1:116157709-116493096 GCF_964341445.2 Mesoplodon mirus
AGAAAGGTGTATTTGGGTCTTGTTTTAGGTAAGGCAGGAGGAATCATTTTAAATTATGTGAAAACCCAATACTTCCCAAAAATGCACCTCAAGAGATACCTTGAATCTATTCTGAATCCTAACAGGAAAGGGACCGCCATTATATTATTAACAGATGTTCTTTCACTACTTACTTCGCCCAAATTTTCGAACTTCCTTCCTTAACTGGTATTTTATATCATCATTGATTCTTTGCGCCATAGCAGGACTTATTTGCGATGTATTTGGCCCAGTTTCCAAAGCAGATGTTGCCGAGACTTTTTGATCATCTACAGAGACATTGCAGATCTTGGTTCCTCCTACGAGTGCATTACTACCAGGATTGTGCATCAGGTCATCTTTCCTGAGACTAGTGAAATCATCAGACAGAGAATCCACCTGGTTCGGCCGGATACTATCTCCTGTCACGTTCACAAGGTCTGGGGCAGCAGACTTTGACCAGAAGCCATCGAGTGGGATTGGACCATATTCCGTCTTCACCTCATCAGCATCGTGAGTGGCAGTAACATCTGGAAGCCAAATTAACAAGTGGAGCTGTGACGTAAGTGCATTATGGCAACCCCACAGGGACAGCCCGGTGCTCCTCAGTTTTGAGGAAATTGTTTCATAAAGCAAGAGGATGTACCAGATGGAGCCTGAGACCCCTCAAATTGAGCTCAGGATGGTAATACGACAAACACACTTTCTTCTCTTCATGGCACCATGAATACACATGGAAACCAAGTAAGACAGTACAACTAATAAAGAGGCTCAGGTCCCTGGTGCTGAGGGTTTAGCTGCAGCTTGTGCTTTACAAGCTGAAAAGCAGCACGTCTCACTTGGTGTCATGATTTCTGTCCTTTACCTATGAAATGCCATGCCCTACCGAGCTTGACATCAGATTATATGGCCCCCCCGCCAAACTCCCGCCTCTCTCCCTCAGAAGTTCTGAGGAAACACAGGGGGTGGCCATTAGATCTGAAGGTTCTGTATGGCCTCCATCACCCCACCCCAAATCCCTGTCAGTATATGATCCTCCTCATCCATCTTTTCTGTCTCGGAAGTGTGAGTTTCTTTTTACTCCAGGTCTGACACCTCTTCTCCATTGACTCGTCCTGCTCTGTGCTGGGGGCCGTGCCAGGAGCTGGGGAGCGGCAGCCAACAGGACAGACGCCAACAATCCCCACACTTATGGAGCTTCCATGCTCGTGGGGAGGCCAGGCAGTAAGTGTACAATGATCCAACAAAATTATTACAGTTTGAATTCGTGTTAGGGAAGAAGTAAGCAGGGATGGGACAGAGAGCAGGAGGGGAAGCCCCAGTGGACCACGTGGTCGGGAATGCCCTCCTGAGGAGGCGTCCTTTGGGCAGAGCCTGGAGGAGGAGAGAGAGCCGGCCTGTGCACATGCAGAGGAAGAGCCCCAGGCTGTGGCAAGGGCACGTGCATAGCCCTGGGAAGGGGACTGGCCAGGGAGCACAGAGCAAAAGACAGAGGCCGAGAGAGCATGGAGGAGACGAGAGGCCACGTGTTAGGAGAGGATGGTGGGGCCAGGTCGTGCACAGCTGGTAGACCAGAGTCGGGAGTTCAGATTGTGTTCTGAGTGCCTGGGAAAGGTGATGATGGGTCTTCAGGATGCAAGTGGCGTGATCTCATTTCTGTGTTGACATGATCGCTCCGGCTACAGTGTTAGACAGTGAGGGTCAGACTCTAGCAAGAATAGGAATCAGATCAGATAAGAAGCTATTGTAGTATCTTGTTGAAAGATCATGTCAGAGGGGAGTAGACAGAGAAAAAATGGTGGGATTCAGGAATCTTTACAATAATGTTTACAGGGAAAATGACAAGGGTAAGCAGAAAAAATGAATGAAAGGGGTTTATGAATATGAGAGGAAAACCAGTAGGTCACAGGGTATAGGAATACAAGGAAGTTTCCATGAAGGAGAGAGTGAACAACTGCATCAAATATGGCTGAGAAATTAATGGCAATCTCAGCCAAAACTAGTGAGATTGATGAGAACAGCTCCAGTAAAGTGTAGGAGGCAGACTCCAGACTCTACTGGGTAAGACCGTGAAGAGGAGGTGAGAAGAGTCATTCTTACCACCTTCCATGGACATGGATGAGGCCCAAACAGAGGATCCTCCCTCTTCTTCCTGTTTCACGGACAGCAGGTCCATACTCAGCTTTTCCTTAGATGAAGAAGGATTCTCGGGTTCTCCACAAAGTTCCATTTGGTTTTCAGGCCCTACAGTAAACTCCGCTTCAACCCTCATCATTTCCTAAAAAACATCAATGCACATGTTCCATTTGCAACAAAACTCCAACAATCAGAAAATTGCAAACAGTGTGCATATGTATATATAACCACAAAGTTGAATCATTAATTTGAGTTTTCACCACAGTCCAATATGTACCATACCTCAACAAATACTCTTTTCAGAAAATGCACCTGAATTTTAATCCAGTCTATAGTTTAAAAAAGGAGG
Organism: Mesoplodon mirus; assembly: GCF_964341445.2. Classification (NCBI taxonomy): domain Eukaryota; kingdom Metazoa; phylum Chordata; class Mammalia; order Artiodactyla; family Ziphiidae; genus Mesoplodon; species Mesoplodon mirus. The sequence goes on from NC_138981.1 coordinate 116,160,213, forward strand.
AAGCTGGGACTTCCCTGGTGGCCCCGTGGTTAAGAACCCGCCTTCCAAAGCAGGGGGTGCAGGTTCGATCCCTGGTCAGGGACTAAGATGTCACAGGCTTTGGGGCAACTATGCCCACGCACCACAGCTACTGAGCCCCACACGTCACAGCTTGAGAGCCCGCGTGCTACAAGTAGAGAGCCCATGAATAAATAAATAATTTTTTTAGATAAATAAGACTTTAAAAAGGATGAAGCTAATATACAAGCTGCTGTCCAAAGCCAAACATGGTGTAACCATGAGTAATCAGAATGCCTGGGGAAAGGGCAACTCTCAACAAAAAAGGGCATTCCTTTCCTTAGGGGAAATAATTCCCTTTCTTTGTCCTCATTTTATTTTATTTATTTATTAAATCAGTTTACTCTTTTTACTTTTTGCTTTTATTTATTTATTTATTTATTTATTAATTATCTATTTATTTTTGGCTGTGTTGGGTCTCCGTTACTGTGAGTGGGGTTTCTCTACTTGCGGCAAGTGGTGGCTACTCTTCGTTGCGGTGCACGGGCATCTCCTTGCGATGGCTTCTCTTGTTGCGGAGCATGGGTTCTAGGCACACGGGCTTCAGTAGTTATGGCACACGGGCTCATTAGTTGTGGCTCACAAGCTTAGTTGCTCCGCAGCCTGTGGGATCTTCCCGGACTAGGGGTCAAACCCATGTCCTTGCATTGTCAGTGGATACTGAACCACTGTGCCACCAGGGAAGTCCCTCCTTACTGATCTTCTAACTAGTTGTTCTTGTCATTTATTTTCCTGACCCTAATGGTTAGCCAGAGGTGAAATCTTATGGTCTTCTCCGGTCTTTTCTGCCTGAGTCCTGCCCTGGGCATGCACACCCAAATATACATGGGAGCATTTCAAAGCCCTTCTTCTCCAAAGTATCTCACTCCTCAGTTTTTCTTTCCAGGATTCAGGCATGTCTGTTGTTTGCCATAAGCTTCAGCAGCTTACTCACTTGCCTTTCAATGTTTCTGAAGAACATCCTTCACATAGCTGCTTCTCCACTCTAAAAGAGCTTAGAGTTAAGACAACGGAAAAGCAAAAAATCCCCTTGCGTCAGTCCTTCAGGGAGCCTTCTAGACAGCTTTAAACAAACACAATTCCTTGGGAGTAAGGTCTACTCTCCTCCCTCCTGAGCCACGAACCCTCTCTTGGAATGCAGGCTGACATCTTCAAGACCGCTGCTCTACTAGGGAAGGGCTGGGGCAAGAATAACTTAAAATGCCAGCAAATTCTCCTGTCACATTTCATGGCTCTTCTTCAGACTTAACATTCGCATGGTTGCTGTAAACCTCTGATGATCTTCCAGAGTTCCAATAAACTTGATTCTGATCATTTTATTCCCAGTGTTTCTGGAGTACCCTACCCAGAGTACCCTACTCTGCCATGTTCACCAATATCACTCAGTTCCATGAGTGACATTTTGAAGTTTAGATTCTTCTGCTAACATCTAAATTTAACAGTGTGGTGGCTTCCCTGGTGGCACCGTGTTTGGGAACCCGCCTGCCAAAGCAGGGGACACGGGTTCGAGCCCTGGCCTGGGAAGATCCCACATGCCACAGAGCGACTAGGCCCATGTGCCACAACTACTGAAGCCCGTGTGCCACAAGTGCTGAAGCCTGCACGCCTGGAGCCTGTGCTCCGCAGCAAGAGAAGCCACCGCAATGAGAAGCCCTCACACCACAACAAAGAGTAGCCCCTGTTCGCGGCAACTAGAGAAAGCCCGCGCAGAGCAACGGAGGACCCAACGCAGCCAAAAAATAAAGAAAGAAAATAAATTTATTAAAAAAAACAACAACAGTGCACACTTTTTTTTCTGAAAGGAATAATAAATCAGAAAAGTAGAAATTTCTCTAGCATCATGGACCTTGTGAAAAATCAATAAAATGTTTTAGTTTATATATGCAACGTCAAAATCCCTTTGCACACTTAAATTTTTGCAAACTAATACAAATATAACAATACTGCTCCATATAAACCTTCGTTTAAACATTAAAGGAAATACATACATTATTTTTCCTTTTAGTGCTTCTGAAGCACAGAATGCACAAGTCCACCTGAAGACGTTCTGCCATCACATGCCAGAACAAATGTCAGGGGTTGAGGCAGCCTAAGGTGCACTTTGGAATGCCTCTAGACACAACTGAAGAGAGTTGGACGTACATTGTTTGGTGACTCCCCCTGACCCTCCCACGGAGAAATAAGCTACCCAAATAGCAGCCTTCTTACTCTTTGATCCAAACTGTCCTGAATATTGCATGGTTTTAAAGGCACAGCTAGGAATGGTTGAAAACTTTGTTCAGCACACACAAGATTACCAGTTGGCCTCTGAACACATATTCTTTCTAAAGGACATAGTAAGAGCACCAAGTAGTGCCCCACCTGCACGTGGCCCCTAGTCACTCTGGAAATGCCCAGGACGGCCAAGTTCAAGAGTCAACCCTTATCACATGTGGTAGGGGCGACAGGGTTGACTGATTTTAACCTGCTGGCTTAATAACATCACCTTCCTCAATTGGGAAAAGTAACAACAAAACAACCAACTAATACTTTCAAAGAAAACTCATAGGGCAAAAGCCAGCTTTTACTGCCAGAGAATCTGAAAACAGAAAGCTCCACTGCTATTTCTTAGCCTCTGGAAGGCAGTTCCCTTGACTAAAACATCGTAGGATAGTCAACAATATCCCATTCCATCCTACAACACAGAACACTTATTCTTTTTTCCTCCTTGGTCTTTGCGTTAACATCATAATCTCCTGTTGATGCGATTAACGTTCTTGAGAAGGTGATGGGATTCTATTTTTTCTAGTACCTTCTCAAGGTACTGAATTAAGTGTTGTCTTTTGAACCTAAAGAAGAAAAAGAAATTGTATTATCCAAAAGGTCCTTAAAGCATTTATGATGCACGAGGCACCGTGCAGCATACAAAGTGGGACTGGCCATTCACATGGGAAATAGAAAATGTATGTTCATGTAAAGATAGGGCTTAGCTAATACCGTGATTACCACCTGAGAGCCCAAGCCCACCTCAGACTGTGAGGAGTCCAGAAGGCTCCACAGACCTGGATGAATGAGTTGGCCTCAGGTAGTATTAATCTGGACGCCTCTGCAAACACCCTTTAATTATGACTGAGGGCCAGGGCTTAGGAAAGCAAGGCAGGACTTCCCTCGTGGCACAGTGGTTAAGAATCTGCCTGCCAATGCAGGGGACATGGGTTCGAGCCCTGGTCCGGGAAGATCCCACATGCTGCGGAGCAACTAAGCCCGCGAGCCACAACTACTGGGCCCACGTGCCACAACTACGGAAGCCTGTGCACCTAGAGCCTGTGCTCCACAACAGGAGAAGCCACTGCAATGAGAAGCCCATGCACTGCCATGAAGAGTAGCCCCCACTCGCTGCAACTAGGGAAAGCCCGTGCACAGCAAGAAAAACCCAGCATATCCAAAATTAAATTATTTATTTTAAAAAAAAGAAAAGAAAAGCAAGGCAGCACCAGTCCCTCCGCCTGTCTTGCATTGGGCCCGCCTTCTTAAAATAAAACACTATGAAGACTTCCTCTTTACACCCACCTTGCAGCTTCCTTGATGGTAAACTCAATAAATTGTTTCCTCACTGCAAGAGGTCCTTGCACTCCTTCAAGCAAATTGAAAATTCCTTCATACTCTGAAGATATGAAAAAAAAATTACTATTTTGAAAAATATGGATGAAACATAAAATTCAATCTTTACACATCATCAGTAATCATTCCTTGTGTGTGGAAAGTTAGGTATAGATTGTATTTGAAACACTCAAATCAAGACATCTGCACATATCTGCCAGGGAAACTCTAAATGCTAATTAAATGAGGTCTGCTGAATAACGGCCCCACAAGTTGTCCATATCCTAATTCTGAGAACCTGTGAACATGTTACCTTACATGGCAAAAGAGACTTTACTTTGCAGATGTGATTAAGTTATGGCTCTTGAGATGGGGAGATTATCCATCTTTATACATGTTGCCCAACGTAACCACAAATAACTTTATAAAAGGGAGGCAGTAGAGCTGGTCAGAAAGAAAAGATGTAAGGGTGGGAGCAGAGGTTAGAGAGGAGAGAAGGGGCTAAGTTGCTGGCTTGAAGATGGAGGAAGGGCCCACGAGCGAAGGAACACAGGCAGCCTGTAGAAGCTGGAAGAGGCAAGGAAACAGATTCTCCCTAGAGCCTACAGAAGGAACCCTGGCCTGCCAGCACCTTCATGCTAGCCCAATGAAAATAATTTCAGACCTGACTTCCACAACTCTAAGATAATACAGTTTTGAGCCACGAAGTTTGCGATAACTGGTTACAGCAGCAAAAGGAAACTATTACAGCAAGTAAGGGGAAAAAGAGAAAGGTGTATTTGGGTCTTGTTTTAGGTAAGGCAGGAGGAATCATTTTAAATTATGTGAAAACCCAATACTTCCCAAAAATGCACCTCAAGAGATACCTTGAATCTATTCTGAATCCTAACAGGAAAGGGACCGCCATTATATTATTAACAGATGTTCTTTCACTACTTACTTCGCCCAAATTTTCGAACTTCCTTCCTTAACTGGTATTTTATATCATCATTGATTCTTTGCGCCATAGCAGGACTTATTTGCGATGTATTTGGCCCAGTTTCCAAAGCAGATGTTGCCGAGACTTTTTGATCATCTACAGAGACATTGCAGATCTTGGTTCCTCCTACGAGTGCATTACTACCAGGATTGTGCATCAGGTCATCTTTCCTGAGACTAGTGAAATCATCAGACAGAGAATCCACCTGGTTCGGCCGGATACTATCTCCTGTCACGTTCACAAGGTCTGGGGCAGCAGACTTTGACCAGAAGCCATCGAGTGGGATTGGACCATATTCCGTCTTCACCTCATCAGCATCGTGAGTGGCAGTAACATCTGGAAGCCAAATTAACAAGTGGAGCTGTGACGTAAGTGCATTATGGCAACCCCACAGGGACAGCCCGGTGCTCCTCAGTTTTGAGGAAATTGTTTCATAAAGCAAGAGGATGTACCAGATGGAGCCTGAGACCCCTCAAATTGAGCTCAGGATGGTAATACGACAAACACACTTTCTTCTCTTCATGGCACCATGAATACACATGGAAACCAAGTAAGACAGTACAACTAATAAAGAGGCTCAGGTCCCTGGTGCTGAGGGTTTAGCTGCAGCTTGTGCTTTACAAGCTGAAAAGCAGCACGTCTCACTTGGTGTCATGATTTCTGTCCTTTACCTATGAAATGCCATGCCCTACCGAGCTTGACATCAGATTATATGGCCCCCCCGCCAAACTCCCGCCTCTCTCCCTCAGAAGTTCTGAGGAAACACAGGGGGTGGCCATTAGATCTGAAGGTTCTGTATGGCCTCCATCACCCCACCCCAAATCCCTGTCAGTATATGATCCTCCTCATCCATCTTTTCTGTCTCGGAAGTGTGAGTTTCTTTTTACTCCAGGTCTGACACCTCTTCTCCATTGACTCGTCCTGCTCTGTGCTGGGGGCCGTGCCAGGAGCTGGGGAGCGGCAGCCAACAGGACAGACGCCAACAATCCCCACACTTATGGAGCTTCCATGCTCGTGGGGAGGCCAGGCAGTAAGTGTACAATGATCCAACAAAATTATTACAGTTTGAATTCGTGTTAGGGAAGAAGTAAGCAGGGATGGGACAGAGAGCAGGAGGGGAAGCCCCAGTGGACCACGTGGTCGGGAATGCCCTCCTGAGGAGGCGTCCTTTGGGCAGAGCCTGGAGGAGGAGAGAGAGCCGGCCTGTGCACATGCAGAGGAAGAGCCCCAGGCTGTGGCAAGGGCACGTGCATAGCCCTGGGAAGGGGACTGGCCAGGGAGCACAGAGCAAAAGACAGAGGCCGAGAGAGCATGGAGGAGACGAGAGGCCACGTGTTAGGAGAGGATGGTGGGGCCAGGTCGTGCACAGCTGGTAGACCAGAGTCGGGAGTTCAGATTGTGTTCTGAGTGCCTGGGAAAGGTGATGATGGGTCTTCAGGATGCAAGTGGCGTGATCTCATTTCTGTGTTGACATGATCGCTCCGGCTACAGTGTTAGACAGTGAGGGTCAGACTCTAGCAAGAATAGGAATCAGATCAGATAAGAAGCTATTGTAGTATCTTGTTGAAAGATCATGTCAGAGGGGAGTAGACAGAGAAAAAATGGTGGGATTCAGGAATCTTTACAATAATGTTTACAGGGAAAATGACAAGGGTAAGCAGAAAAAATGAATGAAAGGGGTTTATGAATATGAGAGGAAAACCAGTAGGTCACAGGGTATAGGAATACAAGGAAGTTTCCATGAAGGAGAGAGTGAACAACTGCATCAAATATGGCTGAGAAATTAATGGCAATCTCAGCCAAAACTAGTGAGATTGATGAGAACAGCTCCAGTAAAGTGTAGGAGGCAGACTCCAGACTCTACTGGGTAAGACCGTGAAGAGGAGGTGAGAAGAGTCATTCTTACCACCTTCCATGGACATGGATGAGGCCCAAACAGAGGATCCTCCCTCTTCTTCCTGTTTCACGGACAGCAGGTCCATACTCAGCTTTTCCTTAGATGAAGAAGGATTCTCGGGTTCTCCACAAAGTTCCATTTGGTTTTCAGGCCCTACAGTAAACTCCGCTTCAACCCTCATCATTTCCTAAAAAACATCAATGCACATGTTCCATTTGCAACAAAACTCCAACAATCAGAAAATTGCAAACAGTGTGCATATGTATATATAACCACAAAGTTGAATCATTAATTTGAGTTTTCACCACAGTCCAATATGTACCATACCTCAACAAATACTCTTTTCAGAAAATGCACCTGAATTTTAATCCAGTCTATAGTTTAAAAAAGGAGGAAGCTGGGACTTCCCTGGTGGCCCCGTGGTTAAGAACCCGCCTTCCAAAGCAGGGGGTGCAGGTTCGATCCCTGGTCAGGGACTAAGATGTCACAGGCTTTGGGGCAACTATGCCCACGCACCACAGCTACTGAGCCCCACACGTCACAGCTTGAGAGCCCGCGTGCTACAAGTAGAGAGCCCATGAATAAATAAATAATTTTTTTAGATAAATAAGACTTTAAAAAGGATGAAGCTAATATACAAGCTGCTGTCCAAAGCCAAACATGGTGTAACCATGAGTAATCAGAATGCCTGGGGAAAGGGCAACTCTCAACAAAAAAGGGCATTCCTTTCCTTAGGGGAAATAATTCCCTTTCTTTGTCCTCATTTTATTTTATTTATTTATTAAATCAGTTTACTCTTTTTACTTTTTGCTTTTATTTATTTATTTATTTATTTATTAATTATCTATTTATTTTTGGCTGTGTTGGGTCTCCGTTACTGTGAGTGGGGTTTCTCTACTTGCGGCAAGTGGTGGCTACTCTTCGTTGCGGTGCACGGGCATCTCCTTGCGATGGCTTCTCTTGTTGCGGAGCATGGGTTCTAGGCACACGGGCTTCAGTAGTTATGGCACACGGGCTCATTAGTTGTGGCTCACAAGCTTAGTTGCTCCGCAGCCTGTGGGATCTTCCCGGACTAGGGGTCAAACCCATGTCCTTGCATTGTCAGTGGATACTGAACCACTGTGCCACCAGGGAAGTCCCTCCTTACTGATCTTCTAACTAGTTGTTCTTGTCATTTATTTTCCTGACCCTAATGGTTAGCCAGAGGTGAAATCTTATGGTCTTCTCCGGTCTTTTCTGCCTGAGTCCTGCCCTGGGCATGCACACCCAAATATACATGGGAGCATTTCAAAGCCCTTCTTCTCCAAAGTATCTCACTCCTCAGTTTTTCTTTCCAGGATTCAGGCATGTCTGTTGTTTGCCATAAGCTTCAGCAGCTTACTCACTTGCCTTTCAATGTTTCTGAAGAACATCCTTCACATAGCTGCTTCTCCACTCTAAAAGAGCTTAGAGTTAAGACAACGGAAAAGCAAAAAATCCCCTTGCGTCAGTCCTTCAGGGAGCCTTCTAGACAGCTTTAAACAAACACAATTCCTTGGGAGTAAGGTCTACTCTCCTCCCTCCTGAGCCACGAACCCTCTCTTGGAATGCAGGCTGACATCTTCAAGACCGCTGCTCTACTAGGGAAGGGCTGGGGCAAGAATAACTTAAAATGCCAGCAAATTCTCCTGTCACATTTCATGGCTCTTCTTCAGACTTAACATTCGCATGGTTGCTGTAAACCTCTGATGATCTTCCAGAGTTCCAATAAACTTGATTCTGATCATTTTATTCCCAGTGTTTCTGGAGTACCCTACCCAGAGTACCCTACTCTGCCATGTTCACCAATATCACTCAGTTCCATGAGTGACATTTTGAAGTTTAGATTCTTCTGCTAACATCTAAATTTAACAGTGTGGTGGCTTCCCTGGTGGCACCGTGTTTGGGAACCCGCCTGCCAAAGCAGGGGACACGGGTTCGAGCCCTGGCCTGGGAAGATCCCACATGCCACAGAGCGACTAGGCCCATGTGCCACAACTACTGAAGCCCGTGTGCCACAAGTGCTGAAGCCTGCACGCCTGGAGCCTGTGCTCCGCAGCAAGAGAAGCCACCGCAATGAGAAGCCCTCACACCACAACAAAGAGTAGCCCCTGTTCGCGGCAACTAGAGAAAGCCCGCGCAGAGCAACGGAGGACCCAACGCAGCCAAAAAATAAAGAAAGAAAATAAATTTATTAAAAAAAACAACAACAGTGCACACTTTTTTTTCTGAAAGGAATAATAAATCAGAAAAGTAGAAATTTCTCTAGCATCATGGACCTTGTGAAAAATCAATAAAATGTTTTAGTTTATATATGCAACGTCAAAATCCCTTTGCACACTTAAATTTTTGCAAACTAATACAAATATAACAATACTGCTCCATATAAACCTTCGTTTAAACATTAAAGGAAATACATACATTATTTTTCCTTTTAGTGCTTCTGAAGCACAGAATGCACAAGTCCACCTGAAGACGTTCTGCCATCACATGCCAGAACAAATGTCAGGGGTTGAGGCAGCCAAAGGTGCACTTTGGAATGCCTCTAGACACAACTGAAGAGAGTTGGACGTACATTGTTTGGTGACTCCCCCTGACCCTCCCACGGAGAAATAAGCTACCCAAATAGCAGCCTTCTTACTCTTTGATCCAAACTGTCCTGAATATTGCATGGTTTTAAAGGCACAGCTAGGAATGGTTGAAAACTTTGTTCAGCACACACAAGATTACCAGTTGGCCTCTGAACACATATTCTTTCTAAAGGACATAGTAAGAGCACCAAGTAGTGCCCCACCTGCACGTGGCCCCTAGTCACTCTGGAAATGCCCAGGACGGCCAAGTTCAAGAGTCAACCCTTATCACATGTGGTAGGGGCGACAGGGTTGACTGATTTTAACCTGCTGGCTTAATAACATCACCTTCCTCAATTGGGAAAAGTAACAACAAAACAACCAACTAATACTTTCAAAGAAAACTCATAGGGCAAAAGCCAGCTTTTACTGCCAGAGAATCTGAAAACAGAAAGCTCCACTGCTATTTCTTAGCCTCTGGAAGGCAGTTCCCTTGACTAAAACATCGTAGGATAGTCAACAATATCCCATTCCATCCTACAACACAGAACACTTATTCTTTTTTCCTCCTTGGTCTTTGCGTTAACATCATAATCTCCTGTTGATGCGATTAACGTTCTTGAGAAGGTGATGGGATTCTATTTTTTCTAGTACCTTCTCAAGGTACTGAATTAAGTGTTGTCTTTTGAACCTAAAGAAGAAAAAGAAATTGTATTATCCAAAAGGTCCTTAAAGCATTTATGATGCACGAGGCACCGTGCAGCATACAAAGTGGGACTGGCCATTCACATGGGAAATAGAAAATGTATGTTCATGTAAAGATAGGGCTTAGCTAATACCGTGATTACCACCTGAGAGCCCAAGCCCACCTCAGACTGTGAGGAGTCCAGAAGGCTCCACAGACCTGGATGAATGAGTTGGCCTCAGGTAGTATTAATCTGGACGCCTCTGCAAACACCCTTTAATTATGACTGAGGGCCAGGGCTTAGGAAAGCAAGGCAGGACTTCCCTCGTGGCACAGTGGTTAAGAATCTGCCTGCCAATGCAGGGGACATGGGTTCGAGCCCTGGTCCGGGAAGATCCCACATGCTGCGGAGCAACTAAGCCCACGAGCCACAACTACTGGGCCCACGTGCCACAACTACGGAAGCCTGTGCACCTAGAGCCTGTGCTCCACAACAGGAGAAGCCACTGCAATGAGAAGCCCATGCACTGCCATGAAGAGTAGCCCCCACTCGCTGCAACTAGGGAAAGCCCGTGCACAGCAAGAAAAACCCAGCATATCCAAAATTAAATTATTTATTTTAAAAAAAAGAAAAGAAAAGCAAGGCAGCACCAGTCCCTCCGCCTGTCTTGCATTGGGCCCGCCTTCTTAAAATAAAACACTATGAAGACTTTCTCTTTACACCCACCTTGCAGCTTCCTTGATGGTAAACTCAATAAATTGTTTCCTCACTGCAAGAGGTCCTTGCACTCCTTCAAGCAAATTGAAAATTCCTTCATACTCTGAAGATATGAAAAAAAAATTACTATTTTGAAAAATATGGATGAAACATAAAATTCAATCTTTACACATCATCAGTAATCATTCCTTGTGTGTGGAAAGTTAGGTATAGATTGTATTTGAAACACTCAAATCAAGACATCTGCACATATCTGCCAGGGAAACTCTAAATGCTAATTAAATGAGGTCTGCTGAATAACGGCCCCACAAGTTGTCCATATCCTAATTCTGAGAACCTGTGAACATGTTACCTTACATGGCAAAAGAGACTTTACTTTGCAGATGTGATTAAGTTATGGCTCTTGAGATGGGGAGATTATCCATCTTTATACATGTTGCCCAACGTAACCACAAATAACTTTATAAAAGGGAGGCAGTAGAGCTGGTCAGAAAGAAAAGATGTAAGGGTGGGAGCAGAGGTTAGAGAGGAGAGAAGGGGCTAAGTTGCTGGCTTGAAGATGGAGGAAGGGCCCACGAGCGAAGGAACACAGGCAGCCTGTAGAAGCTGGAAGAGGCAAGGAAACAGATTCTCCCTAGAGCCTACAGAAGGAACCCTGGCCTGCCAGCACCTTCATGCTAGCCCAATGAAAATAATTTCAGACCTGACTTCCACAACTCTAAGATAATACAGTTTTGAGCCACGAAGTTTGCGATAACTGGTTACAGCAGCAAAAGGAAACTATTACAGCAAGTAAGGGGAAAAAGAGAAAGGTGTATTTGGGTCTTGTTTTAGGTAAGGCAGGAGGAATCATTTTAAATTATGTGAAAACCCAATACTTCCCAAAAATGCACCTCAAGAGATACCTTGAATCTATTCTGAATCCTAACAGGAAAGGGACCGCCATTATATTATTAACAGATGTTCTTTCACTACTTACTTCGCCCAAATTTTCGAACTTCCTTCCTTAACTGGTATTTTATATCATCATTGATTCTTTGCGCCATAGCAGGACTTATTTGCGATGTATTTGGCCCAGTTTCCAAAGCAGATGTTGCCGAGACTTTTTGATCATCTACAGAGACATTGCAGATCTTGGTTCCTCCTACGAGTGGCATTACTACCAGGATTGTGCATCAGGTCATCTTTCCTGAGACTAGTGAAATCATCAGACAGAGAATCCACCTGGTTCGGCGGATACTATCTCCTGTCACGTTCACAAGGTCTGGGGCAGCAGACTTTGACCAGAAGCCATCGAGTGGGATTGGACCATATTCCGTCTTCACCTCATCAGCATCGTGAGTGGCAGTAACATCTGGAAGCCAAATTAACAAGTGGAGCTGTGACGTAAGTGCATTATGGCAACCCCACAGGGACAGCCCGGTGCTCCTCAGTTTTGAGGAAATTGTTTCATAAAGCAAGAGGATGTACCAGATGGAGCCTGAGACCCCTCAAATTGAGCTCAGGATGGTAATACGACAAACACACTTTCTTCTCTTCATGGCACCATGAATACACATGGAAACCAAGTAAGACAGTACAACTAATAAAGAGGCTCAGGTCCCTGGTGCTGAGGGTTTAGCTGCAGCTTGTGCTTTACAAGCTGAAAAGCAGCACGTCTCACTTGGTGTCATGATTTCTGTCCTTTACCTATGAAATGCCATGCCCTACCGAGCTTGACATCAGATTATATGGCCCCCCCGCCAAACTCCCGCCTCTCTCCCTCAGAAGTTCTGAGGAAACACAGGGGGTGGCCATTAGATCTGAAGGTTCTGTATGGCCTCCATCACCCCACCCCAAATCCCTGTCAGTATATGATCCTCCTCATCCATCTTTTCTGTCTCGGAAGTGTGAGTTTCTTTTTACTCCAGGTCTGACACCTCTTCTCCATTGACTCGTCCTGCTCTGTGCTGGGGGCCGTGCCAGGAGCTGGGGAGCGGCAGCCAACAGGACAGACGCCAACAATCCCCACACTTATGGAGCTTCCATGCTCGTGGGGAGGCCAGGCAGTAAGTGTACAATGATCCAACAAAATTATTACAGTTTGAATTCGTGTTAGGGAAGAAGTAAGCAGGGATGGGACAGAGAGCAGGAGGGGAAGCCCCAGTGGACCACGTGGTCGGGAATGCCCTCCTGAGGAGGCGTCCTTTGGGCAGAGCCTGGAGGAGGAGAGAGAGCCGGCCTGTGCACATGCAGAGGAAGAGCCCCAGGCTGTGGCAAGGGCACGTGCATAGCCCTGGGAAGGGGACTGGCCAGGGAGCACAGAGCAAAAGACAGAGGCCGAGAGAGCATGGAGGAGACGAGAGGCCACGTGTTAGGAGAGGATGGTGGGGCCAGGTCGTGCACAGCTGGTAGACCAGAGTCGGGAGTTCAGATTGTGTTCTGAGTGCCTGGGAAAGGTGATGATGGGTCTTCAGGATGCAAGTGGCGTGATCTCATTTCTGTGTTGACATGATCGCTCCGGCTACAGTGTTAGACAGTGAGGGTCAGACTCTAGCAAGAATAGGAATCAGATCAGATAAGAAGCTATTGTAGTATCTTGTTGAAAGATCATGTCAGAGGGGAGTAGACAGAGAAAAAATGGTGGGATTCAGGAATCTTTACAATAATGTTTACAGGGAAAATGACAAGGGTAAGCAGAAAAAATGAATGAAAGGGGTTTATGAATATGAGAGGAAAACCAGTAGGTCACAGGGTATAGGAATACAAGGAAGTTTCCATGAAGGAGAGAGTGAACAACTGCATCAAATATGGCTGAGAAATTAATGGCAATCTCAGCCAAAACTAGTGAGATTGATGAGAACAGCTCCAGTAAAGTGTAGGAGGCAGACTCCAGACTCTACTGGGTAAGACCGTGAAGAGGAGGTGAGAAGAGTCATTCTTACCACCTTCCATGGACATGGATGAGGCCCAAACAGAGGATCCTCCCTCTTCTTCCTGTTTCACGGACAGCAGGTCCATACTCAGCTTTTCCTTAGATGAAGAAGGATTCTCGGGTTCTCCACAAAGTTCCATTTGGTTTTCAGGCCCTACAGTAAACTCCGCTTCAACCCTCATCATTTCCTAAAAAACATCAATGCACATGTTCCATTTGCAACAAAACTCCAACAATCAGAAAATTGCAAACAGTGTGCATATGTATATATAACCACAAAGTTGAATCATTAATTTGAGTTTTCACCACAGTCCAATATGTACCATACCTCAACAAATACTCTTTTCAGAAAATGCACCTGAATTTTAATCCAGTCTATAGTTTAAAAAAGGAGGAAGCTGGGACTTCCCTGGTGGCCCCGTGGTTAAGAACCCGCCTTCCAAAGCAGGGGGTGCAGGTTCGATCCCTGGTCAGGGACTAAGATGTCACAGGCTTTGGGGCAACTATGCCCACGCACCACAGCTACTGAGCCCCACACGTCACAGCTTGAGAGCCCGCGTGCTACAAGTAGAGAGCCCATGAATAAATAAATAATTTTTTTAGATAAATAAGACTTTAAAAAGGATGAAGCTAATATACAAGCTGCTGTCCAAAGCCAAACATGGTGTAACCATGAGTAATCAGAATGCCTGGGGAAAGGGCAACTCTCAACAAAAAAGGGCATTCCTTTCCTTAGGGGAAATAATTCCCTTTCTTTGTCCTCATTTTATTTTATTTATTTATTAAATCAGTTTACTCTTTTTACTTTTTGCTTTTATTTATTTATTTATTTATTTATTAATTATCTATTTATTTTTGGCTGTGTTGGGTCTCCGTTACTGTGAGTGGGGTTTCTCTACTTGCGGCAAGTGGTGGCTACTCTTCGTTGCGGTGCACGGGCATCTCCTTGCGATGGCTTCTCTTGTTGCGGAGCATGGGTTCTAGGCACACGGGCTTCAGTAGTTATGGCACACGGGCTCATTAGTTGTGGCTCACAAGCTTAGTTGCTCCGCAGCCTGTGGGATCTTCCCGGACTAGGGGTCAAACCCATGTCCTTGCATTGTCAGTGGATACTGAACCACTGTGCCACCAGGGAAGTCCCTCCTTACTGATCTTCTAACTAGTTGTTCTTGTCATTTATTTTCCTGACCCTAATGGTTAGCCAGAGGTGAAATCTTATGGTCTTCTCCGGTCTTTTCTGCCTGAGTCCTGCCCTGGGCATGCACACCCAAATATACATGGGAGCATTTCAAAGCCCTTCTTCTCCAAAGTATCTCACTCCTCAGTTTTTCTTTCCAGGATTCAGGCATGTCTGTTGTTTGCCATAAGCTTCAGCAGCTTACTCACTTGCCTTTCAATGTTTCTGAAGAACATCCTTCACATAGCTGCTTCTCCACTCTAAAAGAGCTTAGAGTTAAGACAACGGAAAAGCAAAAAATCCCCTTGCGTCAGTCCTTCAGGGAGCCTTCTAGACAGCTTTAAACAAACACAATTCCTTGGGAGTAAGGTCTACTCTCCTCCCTCCTGAGCCACGAACCCTCTCTTGGAATGCAGGCTGACATCTTCAAGACCGCTGCTCTACTAGGGAAGGGCTGGGGCAAGAATAACTTAAAATGCCAGCAAATTCTCCTGTCACATTTCATGGCTCTTCTTCAGACTTAACATTCGCATGGTTGCTGTAAACCTCTGATGATCTTCCAGAGTTCCAATAAACTTGATTCTGATCATTTTATTCCCAGTGTTTCTGGAGTACCCTACCCAGAGTACCCTACTCTGCCATGTTCACCAATATCACTCAGTTCCATGAGTGACATTTTGAAGTTTAGATTCTTCTGCTAACATCTAAATTTAACAGTGTGGTGGCTTCCCTGGTGGCACCGTGTTTGGGAACCCGCCTGCCAAAGCAGGGGACACGGGTTCGAGCCCTGGCCTGGGAAGATCCCACATGCCACAGAGCGACTAGGCCCATGTGCCACAACTACTGAAGCCCGTGTGCCACAAGTGCTGAAGCCTGCACGCCTGGAGCCTGTGCTCCGCAGCAAGAGAAGCCACCGCAATGAGAAGCCCTCACACCACAACAAAGAGTAGCCCCTGTTCGCGGCAACTAGAGAAAGCCCGCGCAGAGCAACGGAGGACCCAACGCAGCCAAAAAATAAAGAAAGAAAATAAATTTATTAAAAAAAACAACAACAGTGCACACTTTTTTTTCTGAAAGGAATAATAAATCAGAAAAGTAGAAATTTCTCTAGCATCATGGACCTTGTGAAAAATCAATAAAATGTTTTAGTTTATATATGTCAAAATCCCTTTGCACACTTAAATTTTTTGCAAACTAATACAAATATAACAATACTGCTCCATATAAACCTTCGTTTAAACATTAAAGGAAATACATACATTATTTTTCCTTTTAGTGCTTCTGAAGCACAGAATGCACAAGTCCACCTGAAGACGTTCTGCCATCACATGCCAGAACAAATGTCAGGGGTTTGAGGCAGCCAAAGGTGCACTTTGGAATGCCTCTAGACACAACTGAAGAGAGTTGGACGTACATTGTTTGGTGACTCCCCCTGGACCCTCCCACGGAGAAATAAGCTACCCAAATAGCAGCCTTCTTACTCTTTGATCCAAACTGTCCTGAATATTGCATGGTTTTTAAAGGCACAGCTAGGAATGGTTGAAAACTTTGTTCAGCACACACAAGATTACCAGTTGGCCTCTGAACACATATTCTTTCTAAAGGACATAGTAAGAGCACCAAGTAGTGCCCCACCTGCACGTGGCCCCTAGTCACTCTGGAAATGCCCAGGACGGCCAAGTTCAAGAGTCAACCCTTATCACATGTGGTAGGGGCGACAGGGTTGACTGATTTTAACCTGCTGGCTTAATAACATCACCTTCCTCAATTGGGAAAAGTAACAACAAAACAACCAACTAATACTTTCAAAGAAAACTCATAGGGCAAAAGCCAGCTTTTACTGCCAGAGAATCTGAAAACAGAAAGCTCCACTGCTATTTCTTAGCCTCTGGAAGGCAGTTTCCCTTGACTAAAACATCGTAGGATAGTCAACAATATCCCATTCCATCCTACAACACAGAACACTTATTCTTTTTTCCTCCTTGGTCTTTGCGTTAACATCATAATCTCCTGTTGATGCGATTAACGTTCTTGAGAAGGTGATGGGATTCTATTTTTTCTAGTACCTTCTCAAGGTACTGAATTAAGTGTTGTCTTTTGAACCTAAAGAAGAAAAAGAAATTGTATTATCCAAAAGGTCCTTAAAGCATTTATGATGCACGAGGCACCGTGCAGCATACAAAGTGGGACTGGCCATTCACATGGGAAATAGAAAATGTATGTTCATGTAAAGATAGGGCTTAGCTAATACCGTGATTACCACCTGAGAGCCCAAGCCCACCTCAGACTGTGAGGAGTCCAGAAGGCTCCACAGACCTGGATGAATGAGTTGGCCTCAGGTAGTATTAATCTGGACGCCTCTGCAAACACCCTTTAATTATGACTGAGGGCCAGGGCTTAGGAAAGCAAGGCAGGACTTCCCTCGTGGCACAGTGGTTAAGAATCTGCCTGCCAATGCAGGGGACATGGGTTCGAGCCCTGGTCCGGGAAGATCCCACATGCTGCGGAGCAACTAAGCCCACGAGCCACAACTACTGGGCCCACGTGCCACAACTACGGAAGCCTGTGCACCTAGAGCCTGTGCTCCACAACAGGAGAAGCCACTGCAATGAGAAGCCCATGCACTGCCATGAAGAGTAGCCCCCACTCGCTGCAACTAGGGAAAGCCCGTGCACAGCAAGAAAAACCCAGCATATCCAAAATTAAATTATTTATTTTAAAAAAAAGAAAAGAAAAGCAAGGCAGCACCAGTCCCTCCGCCTGTCTTGCATTGGGCCCGCCTTCTTAAAATAAAACACTATGAAGACTTTCTCTTTACACCCACCTTGCAGCTTCCTTGATGGTAAACTCAATAAATTGTTTCCTCACTGCAAGAGGTCCTTGCACTCCTTCAAGCAAATTGAAAATTCCTTCATACTCTGAAGATATGAAAAAAAAATTACTATTTTGAAAAATATGGATGAAACATAAAATTCAATCTTTACACATCATCAGTAATCATTCCTTGTGTGTGGAAAGTTAGGTATAGATTGTATTTGAAACACTCAAATCAAGACATCTGCACATATCTGCCAGGGAAACTCTAAATGCTAATTAAATGAGGTCTGCTGAATAACGGCCCCACAAGTTGTCCATATCCTAATTCTGAGAACCTGTGAACATGTTACCTTACATGGCAAAAGAGACTTTACTTTGCAGATGTGATTAAGTTATGGCTCTTGAGATGGGGAGATTATCCATCTTTATACATGTTGCCCAACGTAACCACAAATAACTTTATAAAAGGGAGGCAGTAGAGCTGGTCAGAAAGAAAAGATGTAAGGGTGGGAGCAGAGGTTAGAGAGGAGAGAAGGGGCTAAGTTGCTGGCTTGAAGATGGAGGAAGGGCCCACGAGCGAAGGAACACAGGCAGCCTGTAGAAGCTGGAAGAGGCAAGGAAACAGATTCTCCCTAGAGCCTACAGAAGGAACCCTGGCCTGCCAGCACCTTCATGCTAGCCCAATGAAAATAATTTCAGACCTGACTTCCACAACTCTAAGATAATACAGTTTTGAGCCACGAAGTTTGCGATAACTGGTTACAGCAGCAAAAGGAAACTATTACAGCAAGTAAGGGGAAAAAGAGAAAGGTGTATTTGGGTCTTTTTTTAGGTAAGGCAGGAGGAATCATTTTAAATTATGTGAAAACCCAATACTTCCCAAAAATGCACCTCAAGAGATACCTTGAATCTATTCTGAATCCTAACAGGAAAGGGACCGCCATTATATTATTAACAGATGTTCTTTCACTACTTACTTCGCCCAAATTTTCGAACTTCCTTCCTTAACTGGTATTTTATATCATCATTGATTCTTTGCGCCATAGCAGGACTTATTTGCGATGTATTTGGCCCAGTTTCCAAAGCAGATGTTGCCGAGACTTTTTGATCATCTACAGAGACATTGCAGATCTTGGTTCCTCCTACGAGTGCATTACTACCAGGATTGTGCATCAGGTCATCTTTCCTGAGACTAGTGAAATCATCAGACAGAGAATCCACCTGGTTCGGCCGGATAC
The DNA here is from genome assembly GCF_964341445.2 of Mesoplodon mirus. Taxonomy (NCBI): domain Eukaryota; kingdom Metazoa; phylum Chordata; class Mammalia; order Artiodactyla; family Ziphiidae; genus Mesoplodon; species Mesoplodon mirus. The sequence goes on from NC_138981.1 coordinate 116,178,862, forward strand.
TATCTCCTGTCACGTTCACAAGGTCTGGGGCAGCAGACTTTGACCAGAAGCCATCGAGTGGGATTGGACCATATTCCGTCTTCACCTCATCAGCATCGTGAGTGGCAGTAACATCTGGAAGCCAAATTAACAAGTGGAGCTGTGACGTAAGTGCATTATGGCAACCCCACAGGGACAGCCCGGTGCTCCTCAGTTTTGAGGAAATTGTTTCATAAAGCAAGAGGATGTACCAGATGGAGCCTGAGACCCCTCAAATTGAGCTCAGGATGGTAATACGACAAACACACTTTCTTCTCTTCATGGCACCATGAATACACATGGAAACCAAGTAAGACAGTACAACTAATAAAGAGGCTCAGGTCCCTGGTGCTGAGGGTTTAGCTGCAGCTTGTGCTTTACAAGCTGAAAAGCAGCACGTCTCACTTGGTGTCATGATTTCTGTCCTTTACCTATGAAATGCCATGCCCTACCGAGCTTGACATCAGATTATATGGCCCCCCCGCCAAACTCCCGCCTCTCTCCCTCAGAAGTTCTGAGGAAACACAGGGGGTGGCCATTAGATCTGAAGGTTCTGTATGGCCTCCATCACCCCACCCCAAATCCCTGTCAGTATATGATCCTCCTCATCCATCTTTTCTGTCTCGGAAGTGTGAGTTTCTTTTTACTCCAGGTCTGACACCTCTTCTCCATTGACTCGTCCTGCTCTGTGCTGGGGGCCGTGCCAGGAGCTGGGGAGCGGCAGCCAACAGGACAGACGCCAACAATCCCCACACTTATGGAGCTTCCATGCTCGTGGGGAGGCCAGGCAGTAAGTGTACAATGATCCAACAAAATTATTACAGTTTGAATTCGTGTTAGGGAAGAAGTAAGCAGGGATGGGACAGAGAGCAGGAGGGGAAGCCCCAGTGGACCACGTGGTCGGGAATGCCCTCCTGAGGAGGCGTCCTTTGGGCAGAGCCTGGAGGAGGAGAGAGAGCCGGCCTGTGCACATGCAGAGGAAGAGCCCCAGGCTGTGGCAAGGGCACGTGCATAGCCCTGGGAAGGGGACTGGCCAGGGAGCACAGAGCAAAAGACAGAGGCCGAGAGAGCATGGAGGAGACGAGAGGCCACGTGTTAGGAGAGGATGGTGGGGCCAGGTCGTGCACAGCTGGTAGACCAGAGTCGGGAGTTCAGATTGTGTTCTGAGTGCCTGGGAAAGGTGATGATGGGTCTTCAGGATGCAAGTGGCGTGATCTCATTTCTGTGTTGACATGATCGCTCCGGCTACAGTGTTAGACAGTGAGGGTCAGACTCTAGCAAGAATAGGAATCAGATCAGATAAGAAGCTATTGTAGTATCTTGTTGAAAGATCATGTCAGAGGGGAGTAGACAGAGAAAAAATGGTGGGATTCAGGAATCTTTACAATAATGTTTACAGGGAAAATGACAAGGGTAAGCAGAAAAAATGAATGAAAGGGGTTTATGAATATGAGAGGAAAACCAGTAGGTCACAGGGTATAGGAATACAAGGAAGTTTCCATGAAGGAGAGAGTGAACAACTGCATCAAATATGGCTGAGAAATTAATGGCAATCTCAGCCAAAACTAGTGAGATTGATGAGAACAGCTCCAGTAAAGTGTAGGAGGCAGACTCCAGACTCTACTGGGTAAGACCGTGAAGAGGAGGTGAGAAGAGTCATTCTTACCACCTTCCATGGACATGGATGAGGCCCAAACAGAGGATCCTCCCTCTTCTTCCTGTTTCACGGACAGCAGGTCCATACTCAGCTTTTCCTTAGATGAAGAAGGATTCTCGGGTTCTCCACAAAGTTCCATTTGGTTTTCAGGCCCTACAGTAAACTCCGCTTCAACCCTCATCATTTCCTAAAAAACATCAATGCACATGTTCCATTTGCAACAAAACTCCAACAATCAGAAAATTGCAAACAGTGTGCATATGTATATATAACCACAAAGTTGAATCATTAATTTGAGTTTTCACCACAGTCCAATATGTACCATACCTCAACAAATACTCTTTTCAGAAAATGCACCTGAATTTTAATCCAGTCTATAGTTTAAAAAAGGAGGAAGCTGGGACTTCCCTGGTGGCCCCGTGGTTAAGAACCCGCCTTCCAAAGCAGGGGGTGCAGGTTCGATCCCTGGTCAGGGACTAAGATGTCACAGGCTTTGGGGCAACTATGCCCACGCACCACAGCTACTGAGCCCCACACGTCACAGCTTGAGAGCCCGCGTGCTACAAGTAGAGAGCCCATGAATAAATAAATAATTTTTTTAGATAAATAAGACTTTAAAAAGGATGAAGCTAATATACAAGCTGCTGTCCAAAGCCAAACATGGTGTAACCATGAGTAATCAGAATGCCTGGGGAAAGGGCAACTCTCAACAAAAAAGGGCATTCCTTTCCTTAGGGGAAATAATTCCCTTTCTTTGTCCTCATTTTATTTTATTTATTTATTAAATCAGTTTACTCTTTTTACTTTTTGCTTTTATTTATTTATTTATTTATTTATTAATTATCTATTTATTTTTGGCTGTGTTGGGTCTCCGTTACTGTGAGTGGGGTTTCTCTACTTGCGGCAAGTGGTGGCTACTCTTCGTTGCGGTGCACGGGCATCTCCTTGCGATGGCTTCTCTTGTTGCGGAGCATGGGTTCTAGGCACACGGGCTTCAGTAGTTATGGCACACGGGCTCATTAGTTGTGGCTCACAAGCTTAGTTGCTCCGCAGCCTGTGGGATCTTCCCGGACTAGGGGTCAAACCCATGTCCTTGCATTGTCAGTGGATACTGAACCACTGTGCCACCAGGGAAGTCCCTCCTTACTGATCTTCTAACTAGTTGTTCTTGTCATTTATTTTCCTGACCCTAATGGTTAGCCAGAGGTGAAATCTTATGGTCTTCTCCGGTCTTTTCTGCCTGAGTCCTGCCCTGGGCATGCACACCCAAATATACATGGGAGCATTTCAAAGCCCTTCTTCTCCAAAGTATCTCACTCCTCAGTTTTTCTTTCCAGGATTCAGGCATGTCTGTTGTTTGCCATAAGCTTCAGCAGCTTACTCACTTGCCTTTCAATGTTTCTGAAGAACATCCTTCACATAGCTGCTTCTCCACTCTAAAAGAGCTTAGAGTTAAGACAACGGAAAAGCAAAAAATCCCCTTGCGTCAGTCCTTCAGGGAGCCTTCTAGACAGCTTTAAACAAACACAATTCCTTGGGAGTAAGGTCTACTCTCCTCCCTCCTGAGCCACGAACCCTCTCTTGGAATGCAGGCTGACATCTTCAAGACCGCTGCTCTACTAGGGAAGGGCTGGGGCAAGAATAACTTAAAATGCCAGCAAATTCTCCTGTCACATTTCATGGCTCTTCTTCAGACTTAACATTCGCATGGTTGCTGTAAACCTCTGATGATCTTCCAGAGTTCCAATAAACTTGATTCTGATCATTTTATTCCCAGTGTTTCTGGAGTACCCTACCCAGAGTACCCTACTCTGCCATGTTCACCAATATCACTCAGTTCCATGAGTGACATTTTGAAGTTTAGATTCTTCTGCTAACATCTAAATTTAACAGTGTGGTGGCTTCCCTGGTGGCACCGTGTTTGGGAACCCGCCTGCCAAAGCAGGGGACACGGGTTCGAGCCCTGGCCTGGGAAGATCCCACATGCCACAGAGCGACTAGGCCCATGTGCCACAACTACTGAAGCCCGTGTGCCACAAGTGCTGAAGCCTGCACGCCTGGAGCCTGTGCTCCGCAGCAAGAGAAGCCACCGCAATGAGAAGCCCTCACACCACAACAAAGAGTAGCCCCTGTTCGCGGCAACTAGAGAAAGCCCGCGCAGAGCAACGGAGGACCCAACGCAGCCAAAAAATAAAGAAAGAAAATAAATTTATTAAAAAAAACAACAACAGTGCACACTTTTTTTTCTGAAAGGAATAATAAATCAGAAAAGTAGAAATTTCTCTAGCATCATGGACCTTGTGAAAAATCAATAAAATGTTTTAGTTTATATATGCAACGTCAAAATCCCTTTGCACACTTAAATTTTTGCAAACTAATACAAATATAACAATACTGCTCCATATAAACCTTCGTTTAAACATTAAAGGAAATACATACATTATTTTTCCTTTTAGTGCTTCTGAAGCACAGAATGCACAAGTCCACCTGAAGACGTTCTGCCATCACATGCCAGAACAAATGTCAGGGGTTGAGGCAGCCAAAGGTGCACTTTGGAATGCCTCTAGACACAACTGAAGAGAGTTGGACGTACATTGTTTGGTGACTCCCCCTGACCCTCCCACGGAGAAATAAGCTACCCAAATAGCAGCCTTCTTACTCTTTGATCCAAACTGTCCTGAATATTGCATGGTTTTAAAGGCACAGCTAGGAATGGTTGAAAACTTTGTTCAGCACACACAAGATTACCAGTTGGCCTCTGAACACATATTCTTTCTAAAGGACATAGTAAGAGCACCAAGTAGTGCCCCACCTGCACGTGGCCCCTAGTCACTCTGGAAATGCCCAGGACGGCCAAGTTCAAGAGTCAACCCTTATCACATGTGGTAGGGGCGACAGGGTTGACTGATTTTAACCTGCTGGCTTAATAACATCACCTTCCTCAATTGGGAAAAGTAACAACAAAACAACCAACTAATACTTTCAAAGAAAACTCATAGGGCAAAAGCCAGCTTTTACTGCCAGAGAATCTGAAAACAGAAAGCTCCACTGCTATTTCTTAGCCTCTGGAAGGCAGTTCCCTTGACTAAAACATCGTAGGATAGTCAACAATATCCCATTCCATCCTACAACACAGAACACTTATTCTTTTTTCCTCCTTGGTCTTTGCGTTAACATCATAATCTCCTGTTGATGCGATTAACGTTCTTGAGAAGGTGATGGGATTCTATTTTTTCTAGTACCTTCTCAAGGTACTGAATTAAGTGTTGTCTTTTGAACCTAAAGAAGAAAAAGAAATTGTATTATCCAAAAGGTCCTTAAAGCATTTATGATGCACGAGGCACCGTGCAGCATACAAAGTGGGACTGGCCATTCACATGGGAAATAGAAAATGTATGTTCATGTAAAGATAGGGCTTAGCTAATACCGTGATTACCACCTGAGAGCCCAAGCCCACCTCAGACTGTGAGGAGTTCAGAAGGCTCCACAGACCTGGATGAATGAGTTGGCCTCAGGTAGTATTAATCTGGACGCCTCTGCAAACACCCTTTAATTATGACTGAGGGCCAGGGCTTAGGAAAGCAAGGCAGGACTTCCCTCGTGGCACAGTGGTTAAGAATCTGCCTGCCAATGCAGGGGACATGGGTTCGAGCCCTGGTCCGGGAAGATCCCACATGCTGCGGAGCAACTAAGCCCACGAGCCACAACTACTGGGCCCACGTGCCACAACTACGGAAGCCTGTGCACCTAGAGCCTGTGCTCCACAACAGGAGAAGCCACTGCAATGAGAAGCCCATGCACTGCCATGAAGAGTAGCCCCCACTCGCTGCAACTAGGGAAAGCCCGTGCACAGCAAGAAAAACCCAGCATATCCAAAATTAAATTATTTATTTTAAAAAAAAGAAAAGAAAAGCAAGGCAGCACCAGTCCCTCCGCCTGTCTTGCATTGGGCCCGCCTTCTTAAAATAAAACACTATGAAGACTTTCTCTTTACACCCACCTTGCAGCTTCCTTGATGGTAAACTCAATAAATTGTTTCCTCACTGCAAGAGGTCCTTGCACTCCTTCAAGCAAATTGAAAATTCCTTCATACTCTGAAGATATGAAAAAAAAATTACTATTTTGAAAAATATGGATGAAACATAAAATTCAATCTTTACACATCATCAGTAATCATTCCTTGTGTGTGGAAAGTTAGGTATAGATTGTATTTGAAACACTCAAATCAAGACATCTGCACATATCTGCCAGGGAAACTCTAAATGCTAATTAAATGAGGTCTGCTGAATAACGGCCCCACAAGTTGTCCATATCCTAATTCTGAGAACCTGTGAACATGTTACCTTACATGGCAAAAGAGACTTTACTTTGCAGATGTGATTAAGTTATGGCTCTTGAGATGGGGAGATTATCCATCTTTATACATGTTGCCCAACGTAACCACAAATAACTTTATAAAAGGGAGGCAGTAGAGCTGGTCAGAAAGAAAAGATGTAAGGGTGGGAGCAGAGGTTAGAGAGGAGAGAAGGGGCTAAGTTGCTGGCTTGAAGATGGAGGAAGGGCCCACGAGCGAAGGAACACAGGCAGCCTGTAGAAGCTGGAAGAGGCAAGGAAACAGATTCTCCCTAGAGCCTACAGAAGGAACCCTGGCCTGCCAGCACCTTCATGCTAGCCCAATGAAAATAATTTCAGACCTGACTTCCACAACTCTAAGATAATACAGTTTTGAGCCACGAAGTTTGCGATAACTGGTTACAGCAGCAAAAGGAAACTATTACAGCAAGTAAGGGGAAAAAGAGAAAGGTGTATTTGGGTCTTTTTTTAGGTAAGGCAGGAGGAATCATTTTAAATTATGTGAAAACCCAATACTTCCCAAAAATGCACCTCAAGAGATACCTTGAATCTATTCTGAATCCTAACAGGAAAGGGACCGCCATTATATTATTAACAGATGTTCTTTCACTACTTACTTCGCCCAAATTTTCGAACTTCCTTCCTTAACTGGTATTTTATATCATCATTGATTCTTTGCGCCATAGCAGGACTTATTTGCGATGTATTTGGCCCAGTTTCCAAAGCAGATGTTGCCGAGACTTTTTGATCATCTACAGAGACATTGCAGATCTTGGTTCCTCCTACGAGTGCATTACTACCAGGATTGTGCATCAGGTCATCTTTCCTGAGACTAGTGAAATCATCAGACAGAGAATCCACCTGGTTCGGCCGGATACTATCTCCTGTCACGTTCACAAGGTCTGGGGCAGCAGACTTTGACCAGAAGCCATCGAGTGGGATTGGACCATATTCCGTCTTCACCTCATCAGCATCGTGAGTGGCAGTAACATCTGGAAGCCAAATTAACAAGTGGAGCTGTGACGTAAGTGCATTATGGCAACCCCACAGGGACAGCCCGGTGCTCCTCAGTTTTGAGGAAATTGTTTCATAAAGCAAGAGGATGTACCAGATGGAGCCTGAGACCCCTCAAATTGAGCTCAGGATGGTAATACGACAAACACACTTTCTTCTCTTCATGGCACCATGAATACACATGGAAACCAAGTAAGACAGTACAACTAATAAAGAGGCTCAGGTCCCTGGTGCTGAGGGTTTAGCTGCAGCTTGTGCTTTACAAGCTGAAAAGCAGCACGTCTCACTTGGTGTCATGATTTCTGTCCTTTACCTATGAAATGCCATGCCCTACCGAGCTTGACATCAGATTATATGGCCCCCCCGCCAAACTCCCGCCTCTCTCCCTCAGAAGTTCTGAGGAAACACAGGGGGTGGCCATTAGATCTGAAGGTTCTGTATGGCCTCCATCACCCCACCCCAAATCCCTGTCAGTATATGATCCTCCTCATCCATCTTTTCTGTCTCGGAAGTGTGAGTTTCTTTTTACTCCAGGTCTGACACCTCTTCTCCATTGACTCGTCCTGCTCTGTGCTGGGGGCCGTGCCAGGAGCTGGGGAGCGGCAGCCAACAGGACAGACGCCAACAATCCCCACACTTATGGAGCTTCCATGCTCGTGGGGAGGCCAGGCAGTAAGTGTACAATGATCCAACAAAATTATTACAGTTTGAATTCGTGTTAGGGAAGAAGTAAGCAGGGATGGGACAGAGAGCAGGAGGGGAAGCCCCAGTGGACCACGTGGTCGGGAATGCCCTCCTGAGGAGGCGTCCTTTGGGCAGAGCCTGGAGGAGGAGAGAGAGCCGGCCTGTGCACATGCAGAGGAAGAGCCCCAGGCTGTGGCAAGGGCACGTGCATAGCCCTGGGAAGGGGACTGGCCAGGGAGCACAGAGCAAAAGACAGAGGCCGAGAGAGCATGGAGGAGACGAGAGGCCACGTGTTAGGAGAGGATGGTGGGGCCAGGTCGTGCACAGCTGGTAGACCAGAGTCGGGAGTTCAGATTGTGTTCTGAGTGCCTGGGAAAGGTGATGATGGGTCTTCAGGATGCAAGTGGCGTGATCTCATTTCTGTGTTGACATGATCGCTCCGGCTACAGTGTTAGACAGTGAGGGTCAGACTCTAGCAAGAATAGGAATCAGATCAGATAAGAAGCTATTGTAGTATCTTGTTGAAAGATCATGTCAGAGGGGAGTAGACAGAGAAAAAATGGTGGGATTCAGGAATCTTTACAATAATGTTTACAGGGAAAATGACAAGGGTAAGCAGAAAAAATGAATGAAAGGGGTTTATGAATATGAGAGGAAAACCAGTAGGTCACAGGGTATAGGAATACAAGGAAGTTTCCATGAAGGAGAGAGTGAACAACTGCATCAAATATGGCTGAGAAATTAATGGCAATCTCAGCCAAAACTAGTGAGATTGATGAGAACAGCTCCAGTAAAGTGTAGGAGGCAGACTCCAGACTCTACTGGGTAAGACCGTGAAGAGGAGGTGAGAAGAGTCATTCTTACCACCTTCCATGGACATGGATGAGGCCCAAACAGAGGATCCTCCCTCTTCTTCCTGTTTCACGGACAGCAGGTCCATACTCAGCTTTTCCTTAGATGAAGAAGGATTCTCGGGTTCTCCACAAAGTTCCATTTGGTTTTCAGGCCCTACAGTAAACTCCGCTTCAACCCTCATCATTTCCTAAAAAACATCAATGCACATGTTCCATTTGCAACAAAACTCCAACAATCAGAAAATTGCAAACAGTGTGCATATGTATATATAACCACAAAGTTGAATCATTAATTTGAGTTTTCACCACAGTCCAATATGTACCATACCTCAACAAATACTCTTTTCAGAAAATGCACCTGAATTTTAATCCAGTCTATAGTTTAAAAAAGGAGGAAGCTGGGACTTCCCTGGTGGCCCCGTGGTTAAGAACCCGCCTTCCAAAGCAGGGGGTGCAGGTTCGATCCCTGGTCAGGGACTAAGATGTCACAGGCTTTGGGGCAACTATGCCCACGCACCACAGCTACTGAGCCCCACACGTCACAGCTTGAGAGCCCGCGTGCTACAAGTAGAGAGCCCATGAATAAATAAATAATTTTTTTAGATAAATAAGACTTTAAAAAGGATGAAGCTAATATACAAGCTGCTGTCCAAAGCCAAACATGGTGTAACCATGAGTAATCAGAATGCCTGGGGAAAGGGCAACTCTCAACAAAAAAGGGCATTCCTTTCCTTAGGGGAAATAATTCCCTTTCTTTGTCCTCATTTTATTTTATTTATTTATTAAATCAGTTTACTCTTTTTACTTTTTGCTTTTATTTATTTATTTATTTATTAATTATCTATTTATTTTTGGCTGTGTTGGGTCTCCGTTACTGTGAGTGGGGTTTCTCTACTTGCGGCAAGTGGTGGCTACTCTTCGTTGCGGTGCACGGGCATCTCCTTGCGATGGCTTCTCTTGTTGCGGAGCATGGGTTCTAGGCACACGGGCTTCAGTAGTTATGGCACACGGGCTCATTAGTTGTGGCTCACAAGCTTAGTTGCTCCGCAGCCTGTGGGATCTTCCCGGACTAGGGGTCAAACCCATGTCCTTGCATTGTCAGTGGATACTGAACCACTGTGCCACCAGGGAAGTCCCTCCTTACTGATCTTCTAACTAGTTGTTCTTGTCATTTATTTTCCTGACCCTAATGGTTAGCCAGAGGTGAAATCTTATGGTCTTCTCCGGTCTTTTCTGCCTGAGTCCTGCCCTGGGCATGCACACCCAAATATACATGGGAGCATTTCAAAGCCCTTCTTCTCCAAAGTATCTCACTCCTCAGTTTTTCTTTCCAGGATTCAGGCATGTCTGTTGTTTGCCATAAGCTTCAGCAGCTTACTCACTTGCCTTTCAATGTTTCTGAAGAACATCCTTCACATAGCTGCTTCTCCACTCTAAAAGAGCTTAGAGTTAAGACAACGGAAAAGCAAAAAATCCCCTTGCGTCAGTCCTTCAGGGAGCCTTCTAGACAGCTTTAAACAAACACAATTCCTTGGGAGTAAGGTCTACTCTCCTCCCTCCTGAGCCACGAACCCTCTCTTGGAATGCAGGCTGACATCTTCAAGACCGCTGCTCTACTAGGGAAGGGCTGGGGCAAGAATAACTTAAAATGCCAGCAAATTCTCCTGTCACATTTCATGGCTCTTCTTCAGACTTAACATTCGCATGGTTGCTGTAAACCTCTGATGATCTTCCAGAGTTCCAATAAACTTGATTCTGATCATTTTATTCCCAGTGTTTCTGGAGTACCCTACCCAGAGTACCCTACTCTGCCATGTTCACCAATATCACTCAGTTCCATGAGTGACATTTTGAAGTTTAGATTCTTCTGCTAACATCTAAATTTAACAGTGTGGTGGCTTCCCTGGTGGCACCGTGTTTGGGAACCCGCCTGCCAAAGCAGGGGACACGGGTTCGAGCCCTGGCCTGGGAAGATCCCACATGCCACAGAGCGACTAGGCCCATGTGCCACAACTACTGAAGCCCGTGTGCCACAAGTGCTGAAGCCTGCACGCCTGGAGCCTGTGCTCCGCAGCAAGAGAAGCCACCGCAATGAGAAGCCCTCACACCACAACAAAGAGTAGCCCCTGTTCGCGGCAACTAGAGAAAGCCCGCGCAGAGCAACGGAGGACCCAACGCAGCCAAAAAATAAAGAAAGAAAATAAATTTATTAAAAAAAACAACAACAGTGCACACTTTTTTTTCTGAAAGGAATAATAAATCAGAAAAGTAGAAATTTCTCTAGCATCATGGACCTTGTGAAAAATCAATAAAATGTTTTAGTTTATATATGCAACGTCAAAATCCCTTTGCACACTTAAATTTTTGCAAACTAATACAAATATAACAATACTGCTCCATATAAACCTTCGTTTAAACATTAAAGGAAATACATACATTATTTTTCCTTTTAGTGCTTCTGAAGCACAGAATGCACAAGTCCACCTGAAGACGTTCTGCCATCACATGCCAGAACAAATGTCAGGGGTTGAGGCAGCCTAAGGTGCACTTTGGAATGCCTCTAGACACAACTGAAGAGAGTTGGACGTACATTGTTTGGTGACTCCCCCTGACCCTCCCACGGAGAAATAAGCTACCCAAATAGCAGCCTTCTTACTCTTTGATCCAAACTGTCCTGAATATTGCATGGTTTTAAAGGCACAGCTAGGAATGGTTGAAAACTTTGTTCAGCACACACAAGATTACCAGTTGGCCTCTGAACACATATTCTTTCTAAAGGACATAGTAAGAGCACCAAGTAGTGCCCCACCTGCACGTGGCCCCTAGTCACTCTGGAAATGCCCAGGACGGCCAAGTTCAAGAGTCAACCCTTATCACATGTGGTAGGGGCGACAGGGTTGACTGATTTTAACCTGCTGGCTTAATAACATCACCTTCCTCAATTGGGAAAAGTAACAACAAAACAACCAACTAATACTTTCAAAGAAAACTCATAGGGCAAAAGCCAGCTTTTACTGCCAGAGAATCTGAAAACAGAAAGCTCCACTGCTATTTCTTAGCCTCTGGAAGGCAGTTCCCTTGACTAAAACATCGTAGGATAGTCAACAATATCCCATTCCATCCTACAACACAGAACACTTATTCTTTTTTCCTCCTTGGTCTTTGCGTTAACATCATAATCTCCTGTTGATGCGATTAACGTTCTTGAGAAGGTGATGGGATTCTATTTTTTCTAGTACCTTCTCAAGGTACTGAATTAAGTGTTGTCTTTTGAACCTAAAGAAGAAAAAGAAATTGTATTATCCAAAAGGTCCTTAAAGCATTTATGATGCACGAGGCACCGTGCAGCGTACAAAGTGGGACTGGCCATTCACATGGGAAATAGAAAATGTATGTTCATGTAAAGATAGGGCTTAGCTAATACCGTGATTACCACCTGAGAGCCCAAGCCCACCTCAGACTGTGAGGAGTCCAGAAGGCTCCACAGACCTGGATGAATGAGTTGGCCTCAGGTAGTATTAATCTGGACGCCTCTGCAAACACCCTTTAATTATGACTGAGGGCCAGGGCTTAGGAAAGCAAGGCAGGACTTCCCTCGTGGCACAGTGGTTAAGAATCCGCCTGCCAATGCAGGGGACATGGGTTCGAGCCCTGGTCCGGGAAGATCCCACATGCTGCGGAGCAACTAAGCCCGCGAGCCACAACTACTGGGCCCACGTGCCACAACTACGGAAGCCTGTGCACCTAGAGCCTGTGCTCCACAACAGGAGAAGCCACTGCAATGAGAAGCCCATGCACTGCCATGAAGAGTAGCCCCCACTCGCTGCAACTAGGGAAAGCCCGTGCACAGCAAGAAAAACCCAGCATATCCAAAATTAAATTATTTATTTTAAAAAAAAGAAAAGAAAAGCAAGGCAGCACCAGTCCCTCCGCCTGTCTTGCATTGGGCCCGCCTTCTTAAAATAAAACACTATGAAGACTTCCTCTTTACACCCACCTTGCAGCTTCCTTGATGGTAAACTCAATAAATTGTTTCCTCACTGCAAGAGGTCCTTGCACTCCTTCAAGCAAATTGAAAATTCCTTCATACTCTGAAGATATGAAAAAAAAATTACTATTTTGAAAAATATGGATGAAACATAAAATTCAATCTTTACACATCATCAGTAATCATTCCTTGTGTGTGGAAAGTTAGGTATAGATTGTATTTGAAACACTCAAATCAAGACATCTGCACATATCTGCCAGGGAAACTCTAAATGCTAATTAAATGAGGTCTGCTGAATAACGGCCCCACAAGTTGTCCATATCCTAATTCTGAGAACCTGTGAACATGTTACCTTACATGGCAAAAGAGACTTTACTTTGCAGATGTGATTAAGTTATGGCTCTTGAGATGGGGAGATTATCCATCTTTATACATGTTGCCCAACGTAACCACAAATAACTTTATAAAAGGGAGGCAGTAGAGCTGGTCAGAAAGAAAAGATGTAAGGGTGGGAGCAGAGGTTAGAGAGGAGAGAAGGGGCTAAGTTGCTGGCTTGAAGATGGAGGAAGGGCCCACGAGCGAAGGAACACAGGCAGCCTGTAGAAGCTGGAAGAGGCAAGGAAACAGATTCTCCCTAGAGCCTACAGAAGGAACCCTGGCCTGCCAGCACCTTCATGCTAGCCCAATGAAAATAATTTCAGACCTGACTTCCACAACTCTAAGATAATACAGTTTTGAGCCACGAAGTTTGCGATAACTGGTTACAGCAGCAAAAGGAAACTATTACAGCAAGTAAGGGGAAAAAGAGAAAGGTGTATTTGGGTCTTGTTTTAGGTAAGGCAGGAGGAATCATTTTAAATTATGTGAAAACCCAATACTTCCCAAAAATGCACCTCAAGAGATACCTTGAATCTATTCTGAATCCTAACAGGAAAGGGACCGCCATTATATTATTAACAGATGTTCTTTCACTACTTACTTCGCCCAAATTTTCGAACTTCCTTCCTTAACTGGTATTTTATATCATCATTGATTCTTTGCGCCATAGCAGGACTTATTTGCGATGTATTTGGCCCAGTTTCCAAAGCAGATGTTGCCGAGACTTTTTGATCATCTACAGAGACATTGCAGATCTTGGTTCCTCCTACGAGTGCATTACTACCAGGATTGTGCATCAGGTCATCTTTCCTGAGACTAGTGAAATCATCAGACAGAGAATCCACCTGGTTCGGCCGGATACTATCTCCTGTCACGTTCACAAGGTCTGGGGCAGCAGACTTTGACCAGAAGCCATCGAGTGGGATTGGACCATATTCCGTCTTCACCTCATCAGCATCGTGAGTGGCAGTAACATCTGGAAGCCAAATTAACAAGTGGAGCTGTGACGTAAGTGCATTATGGCAACCCCACAGGGACAGCCCGGTGCTCCTCAGTTTTGAGGAAATTGTTTCATAAAGCAAGAGGATGTACCAGATGGAGCCTGAGACCCCTCAAATTGAGCTCAGGATGGTAATACGACAAACACACTTTCTTCTCTTCATGGCACCATGAATACACATGGAAACCAAGTAAGACAGTACAACTAATAAAGAGGCTCAGGTCCCTGGTGCTGAGGGTTTAGCTGCAGCTTGTGCTTTACAAGCTGAAAAGCAGCACGTCTCACTTGGTGTCATGATTTCTGTCCTTTACCTATGAAATGCCATGCCCTACCGAGCTTGACATCAGATTATATGGCCCCCCCGCCAAACTCCCGCCTCTCTCCCTCAGAAGTTCTGAGGAAACACAGGGGGTGGCCATTAGATCTGAAGGTTCTGTATGGCCTCCATCACCCCACCCCAAATCCCTGTCAGTATATGATCCTCCTCATCCATCTTTTCTGTCTCGGAAGTGTGAGTTTCTTTTTACTCCAGGTCTGACACCTCTTCTCCATTGACTCGTCCTGCTCTGTGCTGGGGGCCGTGCCAGGAGCTGGGGAGCGGCAGCCAACAGGACAGACGCCAACAATCCCCACACTTATGGAGCTTCCATGCTCGTGGGGAGGCCAGGCAGTAAGTGTACAATGATCCAACAAAATTATTACAGTTTGAATTCGTGTTAGGGAAGAAGTAAGCAGGGATGGGACAGAGAGCAGGAGGGGAAGCCCCAGTGGACCACGTGGTCGGGAATGCCCTCCTGAGGAGGCGTCCTTTGGGCAGAGCCTGGAGGAGGAGAGAGAGCCGGCCTGTGCACATGCAGAGGAAGAGCCCCAGGCTGTGGCAAGGGCACGTGCATAGCCCTGGGAAGGGGACTGGCCAGGGAGCACAGAGCAAAAGACAGAGGCCGAGAGAGCATGGAGGAGACGAGAGGCCACGTGTTAGGAGAGGATGGTGGGGCCAGGTCGTGCACAGCTGGTAGACCAGAGTCGGGAGTTCAGATTGTGTTCTGAGTGCCTGGGAAAGGTGATGATGGGTCTTCAGGATGCAAGTGGCGTGATCTCATTTCTGTGTTGACATGATCGCTCCGGCTACAGTGTTAGACAGTGAGGGTCAGACTCTAGCAAGAATAGGAATCAGATCAGATAAGAAGCTATTGTAGTATCTTGTTGAAAGATCATGTCAGAGGGGAGTAGACAGAGAAAAAATGGTGGGATTCAGGAATCTTTACAATAATGTTTACAGGGAAAATGACAAGGGTAAGCAGAAAAAATGAATGAAAGGGGTTTATGAATATGAGAGGAAAACCAGTAGGTCACAGGGTATAGGAATACAAGGAAGTTTCCATGAAGGAGAGAGTGAACAACTGCATCAAATATGGCTGAGAAATTAATGGCAATCTCAGCCAAAACTAGTGAGATTGATGAGAACAGCTCCAGTAAAGTGTAGGAGGCAGACTCCAGACTCTACTGGGTAAGACCGTGAAGAGGAGGTGAGAAGAGTCATTCTTACCACCTTCCATGGACATGGATGAGGCCCAAACAGAGGATCCTCCCTCTTCTTCCTGTTTCACGGACAGCAGGTCCATACTCAGCTTTTCCTTAGATGAAGAAGGATTCTCGGGTTCTCCACAAAGTTCCATTTGGTTTTCAGGCCCTACAGTAAACTCCGCTTCAACCCTCATCATTTCCTAAAAAACATCAATGCACATGTTCCATTTGCAACAAAACTCCAACAATCAGAAAATTGCAAACAGTGTGCATATGTATATATAACCACAAAGTTGAATCATTAATTTGAGTTTTCACCACAGTCCAATATGTACCATACCTCAACAAATACTCTTTTCAGAAAATGCACCTGAATTTTAATCCAGTCTATAGTTTAAAAAAGGAGGAAGCTGGGACTTCCCTGGTGGCCCCGTGGTTAAGAACCCGCCTTCCAAAGCAGGGGGTGCAGGTTCGATCCCTGGTCAGGGACTAAGATGTCACAGGCTTTGGGGCAACTATGCCCACGCACCACAGCTACTGAGCCCCACACGTCACAGCTTGAGAGCCCGCGTGCTACAAGTAGAGAGCCCATGAATAAATAAATAATTTTTTTAGATAAATAAGACTTTAAAAAGGATGAAGCTAATATACAAGCTGCTGTCCAAAGCCAAACATGGTGTAACCATGAGTAATCAGAATGCCTGGGGAAAGGGCAACTCTCAACAAAAAAGGGCATTCCTTTCCTTAGGGGAAATAATTCCCTTTCTTTGTCCTCATTTTATTTTATTTATTTATTAAATCAGTTTACTCTTTTTACTTTTTGCTTTTATTTATTTATTTATTTATTTATTATCTATTTATTTTTGGCTGTGTTGGGTCTCCGTTACTGTGAGTGGGGTTTCTCTACTTGCGGCAAGTGGTGGCTACTCTTCGTTGCGGTGCACGGGCATCTCCTTGCGATGGCTTCTCTTGTTGCGGAGCATGGGTTCTAGGCACACGGGCTTCAGTAGTTATGGCACACGGGCTCATTAGTTGTGGCTCACAAGCTTAGTTGCTCCGCAGCCTGTGGGATCTTCCCGGACTAGGGGTCAAACCCATGTCCTTGCATTGTCAGTGGATACTGAACCACTGTGCCACCAGGGAAGTCCCTCCTTACTGATCTTCTAACTAGTTGTTCTTGTCATTTATTTTCCTGACCCTAATGGTTAGCCAGAGGTGAAATCTTATGGTCTTCTCCGGTCTTTTCTGCCTGAGTCCTGCCCTGGGCATGCACACCCAAATATACATGGGAGCATTTCAAAGCCCTTCTTCTCCAAACTATCTCACTCCTCAGTTTTTCTTTCCAGGATTCAGGCATGTCTGTTGTTTGCCATAAGCTTCAGCAGCTTACTCACTTGCCTTTCAATGTTTCTGAAGAACATCCTTCACATAGCTGCTTCTCCACTCTAAAAGAGCTTAGAGTTAAGACAACGGAAAAGCAAAAAATCCCCTTGCGTCAGTCCTTCAGGGAGCCTTCTAGACAGCTTTAAACAAACACAATTCCTTGGGAGTAAGGTCTACTCTCCTCCCTCCTGAGCCACGAACCCTCTCTTGGAATGCAGGCTGACATCTTCAAGACCGCTGCTCTACTAGGGAAGGGCTGGGGCAAGAATAACTTAAAATGCCAGCAAATTCTCCTGTCACATTTCATGGCTCTTCTTCAGACTTAACATTCGCATGGTTGCTGTAAACCTCTGATGATCTTCCAGAGTTCCAATAAACTTGATTCTGATCATTTTATTCCCAGTGTTTCTGGAGTACCCTACCCAGAGTACCCTACTCTGCCATGTTCACCAATATCACTCAGTTCCATGAGTGACATTTTGAAGTTTAGATTCTTCTGCTAACATCTAAATTTAACAGTGTGGTGGCTTCCCTGGTGGCACCGTGTTTGGGAACCCGCCTGCCAAAGCAGGGGACACGGGTTCGAGCCCTGGCCTGGGAAGATCCCACATGCCACAGAGCGACTAGGCCCATGTGCCACAACTACTGAAGCCCGTGTGCCACAAGTGCTGAAGCCTGCACGCCTGGAGCCTGTGCTCCGCAGCAAGAGAAGCCACCGCAATGAGAAGCCCTCACACCACAACAAAGAGTAGCCCCTGTTCGCGGCAACTAGAGAAAGCCCGCGCAGAGCAACGGAGGACCCAACGCAGCCAAAAAATAAAGAAAGAAAATAAATTTATTAAAAAAAACAACAACAGTGCACACTTTTTTTTCTGAAAGGAATAATAAATCAGAAAAGTAGAAATTTCTCTAGCATCATGGACCTTGTGAAAAATCAATAAAATGTTTTAGTTTATATATGCAACGTCAAAATCCCTTTGCACACTTAAATTTTTGCAAACTAATACAAATATAACAATACTGCTCCATATAAACCTTCGTTTAAACATTAAAGGAAATACATACATTATTTTTCCTTTTAGTGCTTCTGAAGCACAGAATGCACAAGTCCACCTGAAGACGTTCTGCCATCACATGCCAGAACAAATGTCAGGGGTTGAGGCAGCCTAAGGTGCACTTTGGAATGCCTCTAGACACAACTGAAGAGAGTTGGACGTACATTGTTTGGTGACTCCCCCTGACCCTCCCACGGAGAAATAAGCTACCCAAATAGCAGCCTTCTTACTCTTTGATCCAAACTGTCCTGAATATTGCATGGTTTTAAAGGCACAGCTAGGAATGGTTGAAAACTTTGTTCAGCACACACAAGATTACCAGTTGGCCTCTGAACACATATTCTTTCTAAAGGACATAGTAAGAGCACCAAGTAGTGCCCCACCTGCACGTGGCCCCTAGTCACTCTGGAAATGCCCAGGACGGCCAAGTTCAAGAGTCAACCCTTATCACATGTGGTAGGGGCGACAGGGTTGACTGATTTTAACCTGCTGGCTTAATAACATCACCTTCCTCAATTGGGAAAAGTAACAACAAAACAACCAACTAATACTTTCAAAGAAAACTCATAGGGCAAAAGCCAGCTTTTACTGCCAGAGAATCTGAAAACAGAAAGCTCCACTGCTATTTCTTAGCCTCTGGAAGGCAGTTCCCTTGACTAAAACATCGTAGGATAGTCAACAATATCCCATTCCATCCTACAACACAGAACACTTATTCTTTTTTCCTCCTTGGTCTTTGCGTTAACATCATAATCTCCTGTTGATGCGATTAACGTTCTTGAGAAGGTGATGGGATTCTATTTTTTCTAGTACCTTCTCAAGGTACTGAATTAAGTGTTGTCTTTTGAACCTAAAGAAGAAAAAGAAATTGTATTATCCAAAAGGTCCTTAAAGCATTTATGATGCACGAGGCACCGTGCAGCGTACAAAGTGGGACTGGCCATTCACATGGGAAATAGAAAATGTATGTTCATGTAAAGATAGGGCTTAGCTAATACCGTGATTACCACCTGAGAGCCCAAGCCCACCTCAGACTGTGAGGAGTCCAGAAGGCTCCACAGACCTGGATGAATGAGTTGGCCTCAGGTAGTATTAATCTGGACGCCTCTGCAAACACCCTTTAATTATGACTGAGGGCCAGGGCTTAGGAAAGCAAGGCAGGACTTCCCTCGTGGCACAGTGGTTAAGAATCCGCCTGCCAATGCAGGGGACATGGGTTCGAGCCCTGGTCCGGGAAGATCCCACATGCTGCGGAGCAACTAAGCCCACGAGCCACAACTACTGGGCCCACGTGCCACAACTACGGAAGCCTGTGCACCTAGAGCCTGTGCTCCACAACAGGAGAAGCCACTGCAATGAGAAGCCCATGCACTGCCATGAAGAGTAGCCCCCACTCGCTGCAACTAGGGAAAGCCCGTGCACAGCAAGAAAAACCCAGCATATCCAAAATTAAATTATTTATTTTAAAAAAAAGAAAAGAAAAGCAAGGCAGCACCAGTCCCTCCGCCTGTCTTGCATTGGGCCCGCCTTCTTAAAATAAAACACTATGAAGACTTCCTCTTTACACCCACCTTGCAGCTTCCTTGATGGTAAACTCAATAAATTGTTTCCTCACTGCAAGAGGTCCTTGCACTTCTTTAAGCAGAACGAAAATTCTTTCATACTCTGCAGATATTTTTTAAAAGTATTTTTTAAAATATGGATGAAACATAAAATTCAATCTTTACACATCATCAGTAATCATTCCTTGTGTGTGGAAAGTTAGGTATAGTTTTATTTGAAACACTCAAATCAAGACATCTGCACATATCTGCCAGGGAAACTCTAAATGCTAATTAAATGTGGTCTGCTGAATAACGGCCCCACAAGTTGTCCATATCCTAATTCTGAGAACCTGTGAACATGTTACCTTATATGGCAAAAGAGACTTTACTTTGCAGATGTGATTAAGTTATGGCTCTTGAGATGGGGAGATTATCCATCTTTATACATGTTGCCCAACGTAACCACAAATAACTTTATAAAAGGGAGGCAGTAGAGCTGGTCAGAAAGAAAAGATGTAAGGGTGGGAGCAGAGGTTAGAGAGGAGAGAAGGGGCTAAGTTGCTGGCTTGAAGATGGAGGAAGGGCCCACGAGCGAAGGAACACAGGCAGCCTGTAGAAGCTGGAAGAGGCAAGGAAACAGATTCTCCCTAGAGCCTACAGAAGGAACCCTGGCCTGCCAGCACCTTCATGCTAGCCCAATGAAAATAATTTCAGACCTGACTTCCACAACTCTAAGATAATACAGTTTTGAGCCACGAAGTTTGCGATAACTGGTTACAGCAGCAAAAGGAAACTATTACAGCAAGTAAGGGGAAAAAGAGAAAGGTGTATTTGGGTCTTTTTTTAGGTAAGGCAGGAGGAATCATTTTAAATTATGTGAAAACCCAATACTTCCCAAAAATGCACCTCAAGAGATACCTTGAATCTATTCTGAATCCTAACAGGAAAGGGACCGCCATTATATTATTAACAGATGTTCTTTCACTACTTACTTCGCCCAAATTTTCGAACTTCCTTCCTTAACTGGTATTTTATATCATCATTGATTCTTTGCGCCATAGCAGGACTTATTTGCGATGTATTTGGCCCAGTTTCCAAAGCAGATGTTGCCGAGACTTTTTGATCATCTACAGAGACATTGCAGATCTTGGTTCCTCCTACGAGTGCATTACTACCAGGATTGTGCATCAGGTCATCTTTCCTGAGACTAGTGAAATCATCAGACAGAGAATCCACCTGGTTCGGCCGGATACTATCTCCTGTCACGTTCACAAGGTCTGGGGCAGCAGACTTTGACCAGAAGCCATCGAGTGGGATTGGACCATATTCCGTCTTCACCTCATCAACATCGTGAGTGGCAGTAACATCTGGAAACCAAATTAACAAGTGGAGCTGTGACGTAAGTGCATTATGGCAACCCCACAGGGACAGCCCGGTGCTCCTCAGTTTTGAGGAAATTGTTTCATAAAGCAAGAGGATGTACCAGATGGAGCCTGAGACCCCTCAAATTGAGCTCAGGATGGTAATACGACAAACACACTTTCTTCTCTTCATGGCACCATGAATACACATGGAAACCAAGTAAGACAGTACAACTAATAAAGAGGCTCAGGTCCCTGGTGCTGAGGGTTTAGCTGCAGCTTGTGCTTTACAAGCTGAAAAGCAGCACGTCTCACTGGGTGTCATGATTTCTGTCCTTTACCTATGAAATGCCATGCTCTACCGAGCTTGACATCAGATTATATGGCCCCCCCGCCAAACTCCCGCCTCTCTCCCTCAGAAGTTCTGAGGAAACACAGGGGGTGGCCATTAGATCTGAAGGTTCTGTATGGCCTCCATCACCCCACCCCAAATCCCTGTCAGTATATGATCCTCCTCATCCATCTTTTCTGTCTCGGAAGCGAGAGTTTCTTTTTACTCCAGGTCTGACACCTCTTCTCCATTGACTCGTCCTGCTCTGTGCTGGGGGCCGTGCCAGGAGCTGGGGAGCGGCAGCCAACAGGACAGACGCCAACAATCCCCACACTTATGGAGCTTCCATGCTCATGGGGAGGCCAGGCAGTAAGTGTACAATGATCCAACAAAATTATTACAGTTTGAATTCGTGTTAGGGAAGAAGTAAGCAGGGATGGGACAGAGAGCAGGAGGGGAAGCCCCAGTGGACCACGTGGTCGGGAATGCCCTCCTGAGGAGGCGTCCTTTGGGCAGAGCCTGGAGGAGGAGAGAGAGCCGGCCTGGGCACATGCAGAGGAAGAGCCCCAGGCTGTGGCAAGGGCACGTGCATAGCCCTGGGAAGGGGACTGGCCAGGGAGCACAGAGCAAAAGACAGAGGCCGAGAGAGCAAGGAGGAGATGACAGGCCACGTGTTAGGAGAGGATGGTGGGGCCAGGTCGTGCACAGCTGGTAGACCAGAGTCGGGAGTTCAGATTGTGTTCTGAGTGCCTGGGAAAGGTGATGATGGGTCTTCAGGATGCAAGTGGCGTGATCTCATTTCTGTGTTGACATGATCACTCCGGCTACAGTGTTAGACAGTGAGGGTCAGACTCTAGCAAGAATAGGAATCAGATCAGATAAGAAGCTATTGTAGTATCTTGTTGAAAGATCATGTCAGAGGGGAGTAGACAGAGAAAAAATGGTGGGATTCAGGAATCTTTACAATAATGTTTACAGGGAAAACGACAAAGGTAAGCAGAAAAAAATGAATGAAAGGGGTTTATGAATATGAGAGGAAAACCAGTAGGTCACAGGGTATAGGAATACAAGGAAGTTTCCATGAAGGAGAAAGTGAACAACTGTATCAAATATGGCTGAGAAATTAATGGCAATCTCAGCCAAAACTGGTGAGATTGATGAGAACAGCTCCAGTGAAGTGTAGGAGGCAGACTCCAGACTCTACTGGGTAAGACCGTGAAGAGGAGGTGAGAAGAGTCATTCTTACCACCTTCCATGGACATGGATGAGGCCCAAACAGAGGATCCTCCCTCTTCTTCCTGTTTCACGGACAGCAGGTCCATACTCAGCTTTTCCTTAGATGAAGAAGGATTCTCGGGTTCTCCACAAAGTTCCATTTGGTTTTCAGGCCCTACAGTAAACTCCGGTTCAACACTCATTATTTCCTAAAAAACATCAATGCACATGTTCCATTTGCAACAAAACTCCAACAATCAGAAAATTGCAAACAGTGTGCATATGTATATATAACCACAAAGTTGAATCATTAATTTGAGTTTTCACCACGGTCCAATATTTACCATACCTCAACAAATACTCTTTTCAGAAAATGCACCTGAATTTTAATCCAGTCTATAGTTTAAAAAGGAGGAAGCTGGGACTTCCCTGGTGGTCCCGTGGTTAAGAACCCGCCTTCCAAAGCAGGGCGTGCAGGTTCGATCCCTGGTCAGGGACTAAGATGCCACATGTTTTGGGGCAACTTAGCCCATGCACCGCATCTACTGAGCCCCACGCACCACAACCTGGCAGCCCACGTGCTGCACCTACAGAGCCCATGCGCTCTGGAGCCCATGTGCCACACCTAGAAAGCCTGCATGCCACAACTACTGAGCCTGTGCGACCTGAAGCCGATGCACCTCAACTAGGGAGAAGCCCGAGCACCGCAATGAAGAGCCCATGCACCACAACGAAAGATCCCACGTCCCACAGCTAAGACCCGACGCCGCCAAAAATGAATGAATGAAGAAGTAAATAAATAAATATTTTTAAAATATATAAATAAACAAAAATTTTCAAGGATGAAGCTAATACACAAGGTGTTGTCCAAAGCCAAACATGGTGTAACCATGAGTAATCAGGATGCTTGGGGAATGGGCAACTCTCAACAAAAAAGGGCATTACTTTTCGAAGTGGAAATAATTCCCTTTCTTTGTCCTCATTTTATTTTATTTATTTTTCAAATCAGTTTACTCTTTTTAGTTTTTCCTTTTTATTTATTTATTTATTTATTTATTGGCTGTGTTGCGTCTTCGCTGCTGCGAGCGGGCTTTCTCTAGTTGTGACGAGCGAGGGCTTCTCTTGTTGCAGAGCGTGGGCTCCTAGGCATGTGGGCTTCAGTAGCTGCAGCACACGGGCTCAGTAGTTGTGGCTTGCAGCCTCTAGAGCACAGGCTCAGTAGTTGTGGTGCACGGGCTTAATTGCTCCACAGCATGTGGGATCTTCCCAGACCACGGATCAAACCCGTGTCCCCTGCACTGGCAGGTGGATTCTCATCCACTGTGCCTCTTTGTCCTCATTTTAGAAGGCCAATATAAACCAATAACAACATCTCACAAGGACATTTGAAGGAAAGAAAACTATAGGTCTTTATACTAATACCTCTCCTGAACTTAAACCCAATAATCCTAAACCAAAGAATAATAAAATACAATAATATATAAAAAGGATATACATCCTGTCTTGATGAGGGTATACTGCAGGGAGGTAAGATTGGTTTAAAATTCAAAAATCAATGTAATGCTTAACAATACTTAACAACAACAACAAACCAAGGGAAAACCTTATGATCACTTCTATAGATGGGTTAAATTTCAGCACCTATTCATGATAAAAACTATCCACAATCTAGAATAGAAGGCAACTTCCTTAGTCTGATAAAGTGTATCCACCCCCTAAAAATCTATAGCAAATGTCACACTTAATGATGAAATATCAAACATTTCTCCCTGCGTTTGGAAAATAGGGTGTTCACTATCCACTCAACAATTTACTGATGGTTCTAAAAAGTGAAGTATTACCAGAAAATTATAATAGTTGTAAAGTTTGGAAAGGAAAAAGTAAAACTGTCATTATTCACAGATGGCATTACATAGAATATGCAAAAGAATATAAAATCATTAGAGTTAATAAGTGAACTTAATCAACTTATTAGTTATAATAAAAACCACTTTGTGGTTATTATTATTACCAGTTTCTATTCCCATATAATAGCAACAAATAATTGGAATATGAAATTTTAAATGCCATTGATAATAGTATCAAGAACATCAAATATCTGAGTAAATAGTGCTAGAGCACAACACAAAAAGTATAAAACATCACTGAGAGAAAGTAAAGACCTCAGGAAACAGAAAGACTTTTTTTTTTTTGTACATGAATGTTTATAACAGCATTACTTATAATAGCCCCCAAACAGGAACAACCCAAATGTCCATCAAGCGATGAATGGATAAATTAAATGTGATATATCCATACAATGGAATATTTGGCAATAAAAAAGAATGAAGTATTGATACGTGCTACAGCATGAATGAACCTTGAAAACATTATGCTAAATGCAGGAAGCCAATCATAAAGGATCACATAAATATTGTACGATTCCATTTATATGAAATGTCCAAATAGGTAAATCTATTGAGACAGAAAGTAGATTAGTGGTCGCCTAGGGTTAGCAGGGAAAAGAGATGGGGAGGTTTGGGGGGTGATGGCTAAGCAGTATGGGGTTCTTTTTAGGGTAATGAAAATGTGCTACCATCTCCACAACAAGTTTTACAATAATTCTGAGAGGGTACAAAAAGCTTTGAATTGTACAGTTTAAGTTGGTGAATTGTAGGGTATGTGAATTATATGTCAATAAAGCCGTTTTTAAAAAGTTAATAGGAAATGAAGTAGAAAGAAAAGACAGGAAATGCTTGAGTGGGGAGGGAAGACCTAAGAAAGATTTCAGAAGGTTAAGGAAGATCTGAATAGGTTTATTGATTAAGATAAAGCAGTGGAAAAACAGTGCTTGATACAAAAAAGACATCAGAGATTAAGCAAAGTCCTAAAGGGGATGGGTAGGAAGAAAAAAAGAAAAATGGTGACACCTCTGAAAGAATGAACAAAGATACAGATCCCTGGTGTGAAGGTAAGTTGAGAGTTCATCCTTGAAGGATCCAGTGAGGCAGAAGTCTGCAGCTGAATATGAGAGGGTGAGGGATAGAGTCAGAAGTCCAGAAAAGTAATAAAATTTGGGGAAACTGATGACAGAAATGGAAGAAGCAAGCAAAAGATAAAAAGCTTGTCAAGTAGAACTGAGCAGTGCAAGAATAGAAATAATATGTAACGGAACCAAGAAGTGTGATTATATGACACCTGTGGCTAGACTGGTCAGGCCAGGGTTTATAAACTGAATTGGCAGATGACAGGGTTGTTTTGGGGTTGAAGGCTGATGAGAGTGTAGGTGAAATGCTTCATCGTAAAATCCCACTGAGTGGGGAAGTCAGTGATACCAAAAGAAGATGGATGTTTCAAAGGAAGAATCGGATTTAATGACTGAATCCACATGGAGCATGAAAAAGAAGGAAAACAAAGAATTAAACAGGATTCCTGATTCATTCATCTGCAAGAATTGACAGATTAATTAATTGAAACAGAGTTCTTGTAGAGGACGTAGGCTACAGAAAGGTGAATTACTCAAAAATATATTGTAAGGTTTAGATTGAAAGAGCTTCTTGAAGAACAACCCTGTAGAGGAACAGAAACAAAGTGAGGCCCAGAGAAGTTAAATAACTTTGCTGAAGTCATGAGGTTCTAGACGAAGCCTAGAAATGGCTGTGAACTCCAGGCCATTCTACTGCACAACAGAACCTCACTACTAGCAGGAGTTTGACAGGATGGCAGGAAATACAAATGGTGATGCTTCTTGAGGAGATTCAGTACCGCTACAATTGGCTTGAATTTTTAGGTTCGTCTCAGGTGATAGTGGGGAAACATGATTCAGGAGCACAATGAATGGCAGGAGAAGCCAATCTCAGATACAACATTTGCTCTGGTAAAATCCACCTTTACTACCTTGTAGTCACACAAGTATTCCACCTCATAATTGTTTAGATTCCTTTTGGTGATTCCAATCGATTTACATGTGAGCTTTTCTTTTCTACATAATTCCTGAAGAGTATCAAGTGAAACTAGGCAAGGCACACACCAAGCTTTCAATTCTAGAAGGCAGCGAAAGTTCCCGTCCTTCAGCGCGTGCACAAACACACGTTCGGCCAGAAAGAAATACTTTTTGCATGGATTGCAAGATTCATTATTGAGTCGTTACTGTCAATTCTCTCCAAAATGATCTCTACTAATCCTATTTAAAATCCCACCATGAGAAAAGACGGCCTCTTCAATAAGTGGTGCTGGGAAAACTGGACAGCTACATGTAAAAGAATGAAATTAGAACACTCCCTAACACCATACACAAAAATAAACTCAAAATGGATTAGAGACCTAAATGTAAGGCCAGACACTATCAAACTCTCAGAGGAAAACATACGCAGAACCCTCTGTGACATAAATCACAGCAAGATCCTTTTTGACCCACCTCCTAGAGAAATGGAAACAAAAGCAAAAATAAACAAATGGGACCTAATGAAACTTAAAAGCTCTTTCACAGCAAAGGAAACCATAAAAAAAGACGAAAAGACAAAAAGACAACCCCCAGAATGGGAGAAAATATTTGCAAATGAAGCAACTGACAAAGGATTAACCTCCAAAATTTACAAGCAGCTCATGCAGCTCAATATCAAA
Source organism: Mesoplodon mirus (assembly GCF_964341445.2). Lineage (NCBI taxonomy): Eukaryota > Metazoa > Chordata > Mammalia > Artiodactyla > Ziphiidae > Mesoplodon > Mesoplodon mirus. The sequence goes on from NC_138981.1 coordinate 116,205,823, forward strand.
ACAACAAACAACCCAATCCAAAAATGGGTAGAAGACCTAAATAGACATTTCTCCAAAGAAGATATACAGATTGCCGACAAACACGTGAAAGGATGCTCAACATCACTAATCATTAGAGAAATGCCAATCAAAGCTACAATGAGGTATCACCTCACACCGGTCAGAATGGCCATCATCAAAAAATCTAGAAACAATAAATGTTGGAGAGGGTGTGGAGAAAAGGGAACCCTCTTGCACTGTTGTGGGAATGTAAATTGATTCAGCCACTATGGAGAACAGTATGGAGGTTCCTTAGAAAACTAAAAATAGAACTACCATATGACCCAGCAATCCCACTATTGGGCATGTACCCTGAGAAAACCATAATTCAAATAGATACATGTACCACAATGTTCACTGCAGCAGTATTTACAACAGCCAGGATGTGGAAGCAAGCTAAATGTCCACTGAAAGATGAATGGATAAAGAAGATGGGGCATACATATACAATGGAATATTACTCAGCCATAAAAAGGAACAAAATTGAGTTATTTGTAGTGAGGTGGATGGACCTGGAGTCTGTCATACAGAGTGAAGGAAGTCAGAAAGAGGAAAGCAAACACCATATGCATATATATGGAATCTAGAAAAATGGTACTGATTAACCTAGTGGTAGGGCAGGAGTAAAGATGCAGATGTTGATAACAGACTTGAGGACACAGGGGAGAAGGGGAGGCTGGGGCAAAGTGAGAGAGTAGCACTGACATACATACACGACCAAATGTAAGAGGGATGGCTAGTGGGAAGCTGCTGCATAGCACTGGGAGATCAGCTCCGTGCTTTGTGACCACCTAGAGGGGTGGGATAGGGAGGGTGGGAGGGAGCCTCAAGAGGGAGGAGATATGAGGATATATGTATACGTATAGCTGATTCACTTTGTTTTACAGCAGAAACTAATACAACATTGTAAAGCAAATATACTCCAATAAAGATTAAGAAGAAAAAGAAGGAAACAGAAAATAAAATCCCACCATGTTGCATTTTGGTGAAAATTGACAAGCTGATAGTAAAAAGTGTATGGAAATTAAAGGGCTTAGAATAGCCAAGACAATCTTTAAGAAAAACAACAAAGTTGGAGGACACGCACTACTGGATTTGAAGACTTACTTACTACAAAAGTACTGTAATTAAAACAGTCTGGTAATGGAGCAAGGATAGGCCAATACACGAATGGGAGAGGACAGAGAATCTAGACACAGATCTGGAAATAGGCTAAAAAGCTGAATTTATGACACAAGGTCCCCTGCCAACCACTGTGGATAAGATAGTGTTTTTAATATGTCCAGTTATGTACATGGGAAAAAATAAAGCTTGCTTCTTACGTCATCCCATTCCACAAAAATTTATTAGAGATGAATAGGAGACCTGGTGGAAAATTTAGAATATTATCGTCATGGCTTTAAGGTGGGCAAAAATTTATTTTTGAGGATAAAAAAGGACTAACCAAAAATAATAGATTGTCTAATTAGACATAATTAAATTTGAAACTTCTGTTTACCAAAAAGACATGATTAAGAGAATGAAAAAGCAAAACATGTATATAGAAGATACTCAAAATTTTGTAGATATATAAATTGGATAAACATTTATACATTTAATTATTCATATAGTCATATATATCTATGTATTATGTAGTCAAATTAAACAATGTATATAAATACTTGTGCATATTTATGTATGTATATATAATTGGATATATCCCTCTCTCCAAAAAATCAGTGAAATCCAGAATATATGCAGAACTGTAAATCAATTTAAAACTTACAAACATCCTAATAAAATATGGGCAAAAGACCTGAAAAGGCACTTCGTATAAGACATACTCAAATGGCCAATCCATATCTAAAAGGTGTTCAACTTCGTTAATCAGCAGAGGAATGCAAGTTTAGACATAATGAGAAGTCACTGCACACCCACCAGAGTGAAATGAAAGACTGCCTGTAGAGCAAGTGTTTGTGAGTATGTGGTCCAACTGGAACTCTCATACATTGTTTGCTGAACCCAGATTTCCACCTAGAAGCTCAAGGACATAGTTGAAAGGTTAGCTAGAACTCTCTTAAGGCTGAGATAAAGAAATCAAGAAAATACTATTGAGCAATCTGCTTTGAGTTGCAGCAAGGTAATTCTTGGAGCAATAGAAAGCATGAACTAATGGAGAGTTTCTTTAAGGTGTTGCTGTGTGAACAACTCAGCCTTGAGTTCTCTCTGCAAAACGTGTGCAGTGCCCTAGTCTGTTTCAGGAGAAGAACAGTTTTAATAAGACCCTGTGAGAGGGAGGAGGCATATTCACCTCAAAGGAAAAAAATAGACCAAAACAACAGACATCAACCTTGCTAGTGAAGAAAAAGCGTATCCCCATATGTTGGCTATTGTTACTTCTCCTTTAGTGAATTGCTTCTTCTTGAAATGCTCTTGACTTTCCCAGCTATTATGTTTGCCCTTTTCATACTGAGTTACATCTTTTTATATGTTGAGAACATATACATATCTCTCATATTCATCGTAAATTTTTCCCCTAGCTCGTTGCAAGCTATGCAGTATTCTTTTCTTTAAAAATTTTTTGCTGTTTAAGATATTTGGAATGGAATAAACCTAATACAGAAAATAAGGAAAGAAGTTAAAAGGAAGGCAAGACAACACAACTTTCCCTACAAATGTTAAAATTAAATAATAACCGGGAGTTATTATGGTCAAGTTGATAAGAAAATATGCCTTCACAGAAACTTCTAAATTGCTGCAATTTTTCTGGAGGTGCATCTTTCATGATTTCTTCCCATGAGATACTACTTCCACTAATTTATAGAGATGAATTTTATAAATGCTTACATATAAATATTGTATTATACATAAAGATTTATAAAATTTAAAAATCACCAATAAATTGGATGCTTAACAATGCAGAAGTAAATAAAAATCATTATATAGTTATATGATTAAATACTTTGCAACCATTAAAACATAAGTTTCAGAATAACATTTATGATCTAGAGAAAAGGCTTCTGACGTAAGTTAGAAAAAAATGTTGCAAATTCTAAGATACGTAGTATGATCTCGACCTGGGGTAAAAAGCATAAATATTTGCACATTAAAAAACTGCTAAAAGCCCAGCAATTCCACCCCTGGATATATATCCGAAAAAAGCAGAAACACTAATTTGAAAAGATACATGCACCCCTATGTTCATAGCACCGTTATTTACAATTGCCAAGGTATAAAAAGCAATCCACGTGTCCATCAACTGATGAATGAATAAAGGAGATGTGGTGTATATATATATATATATATATATATATATATATATATATATATATACACACACAATGGAATACTGCTCAGCCATAAAAAAGGATGACATTTTGCCATTTGCAGCAACATGGATGGACTTGGAGGATATTACACTAAGAGAACTAAGCCACACAGAGAAAGACAAATAGTGTATGATATCAGTTATATGTGGAACCTAAAACATACAACAAATAAGTGAATGTAACAAAAAAAAGAGATTCACTGATAACAGAGAACAAATCAGTGGTTACCAGCAGGAAGAGGGAAGGGAGATGGGCAATATAGGGGTAGGGGACTAAGAAGTACAAACTATAACCTATAAAATAAACTACAAGGATATACTGTATTATACAACACAGGGAATATAGCCAATATTCTATAACTATAAATGGAGTATAACCTTTAAAAACTGCAGATCACTATATTGTACACCTGTAATTTATATATTACTGTACATCGACTACACTTCAATTTTAAAAAAGGAAAAAAAGAAGCAGAGGTAACAAACAAATGGCTAGAAGGAAAGATAACAAACGTTTTACTGTTTTCTGTTTGTAATTATACAATTTTATTTTCTCCCAATAGAAGTTTTGTTTTTAAAATCAGCATAAAAGTATGCAACTAAAAGAAAAGAAAAAAACACACAAAGCCCCAGAAATCTAGAAGTACCTCATCACCCCAGGGCTGAGACACAGCATCCAAGTAACAGCGTTAGAGCACCCAACTAAGATGGCCCCCCAAAGGCTGAGAGACCACATCAAGCTGAATCCACCCCATGAGGCGGACACAAGAGCCCAAAGAAGAATCCTCAGCCATGGCTGAAACAGAGGCCCCCAGAACCAGAAGCCACCCCTACATAAGCGAGATAAAGTGCCCAAGAAAACATCCTCACCTCGGTCTAGGAAACGGCACTCAAGACAGAGTCCCCATCCTGGGAAGGGGCCAACCTTCCAAGGAACAGTCTCAGTTGCCTCGGATCCCACAGGGAGCCACAAGAAAGAACTCAAACCCCCAGTGCTGAGAAAGTGCTCAAGGGAAAGTTCTCTCCCGCGATGGCTGAGCCACAGCCCCCAAGGGAGAGGTCCACCCTAGTCTCAGAGCATCCTTGGAACGACACCCCGTTGGCTGTGACAGCACCAATGCTAAGTCCTCTCAGAATGGAGAACAGAGCTCCCACTAACAGTCCCCACGGGCCACGAGCAGATCACAAGCAAAAGCCACCCGATCAGAGTGGACACAGAGGGTCGAAGGACAAGTGCCCCCCATGCTGACCTGGGCACCTGAGGAGAGGCTCTCAAAAATAAGGGAGAGCCAAGGGAGAGGGAGCCGCAGCCCTGGGGTGACCCACCAAGGAAACCTCCCCTCTCAGGGCTGGGATAGACACCAAGAAGCGCTCGGCCCCCAGGCCTGCCATGGGCCCCAGCGGGAGTGCCCCCTCACCCGCGTGGGGAGAATCACACCAGATAAACCCTCCCGGACCTGAGCAGGAGTGCCAGGAGTGGCCTGTCCACGACAAGGCTGAGCTAAGGCACACGAGCAATGGCCTCCCCGGGGCTGAGGCCAGCCCCCAATGCAGCATCTCCCCAGAGCTTAGGGGGTCCCACCCTGGACGTTAAACACCCAGGGACTGACACCCTCTGGGGCAGAGAGAAAGCCCCCGGGGAAAAGAGTCCACACTCCCACTGTCAATCCTGACCTTAACGGAGGAGTCTGGAAGCAACTCACAAAATGCTGGTAAACGGGTGGAGCCTCACAGGTGCAACTTTCTGGAATGTGCCCTGAGGCTGTTGCTGGACATACACGCTCTAGGGTCCCTGGGTGTGAAGTGCACGAGGAAGTGTCTCACCAGAAGCCAATGTGTTATTGCCTAAGGGGGTTCAAGGGAAGCCGCTGGTGACGGTTGCTGCTGGCACGAGCCCCACACCACTGAGCACTGGGGATGCTGCCGCCTAGAGGGGTTGCCGCCCACAGCCCAGAGCCAGCTTCCCCCAGTGTTGCCTCTGGCTCCCTCTACAGGCTGACTTCTGTGTTCACTTCAGCAAGAAGAAAAAAATTAAAGGGACCAGAACCACTTTCACAGATCAGGCCAAAAGGATGACTGAGAGGTAAAAAAATCCAAAACTGGCACACTACAGTACAGAAAAAGAGGAAAGTTATATCATCAAAACGCAACAGATATTCATGAGGATAGATTAAAAGTATTTGTTATGACAGGTGTCTACCGGAAATCTACAACCCACTTTATTCCTAGGGGAGAAACAGAAGTATTCAATTTAAAATCAAAGCACAGAACACCTACTGAACGCTGGTAGAAGACCTCAGACCTCCCAGAAGGCAAGAAACTCCCCACGTACCTGGGTAGGGCAAAAGAAAAAGAAATAACAGAGACAAAAGAATAGGGACGGGACCTGCACCAGTGGGAGGGAGCCGTGAAGGAGGAAAGGTTTCCACATACTAGGAAGCCCCTTCACGGGCAGAGGGGAAAGCTTCCGAGTCGCGGAGGAGAACACAGCAACAGGGGTGCGGAGGGCAAAGCGGAGAGATTTGCACACCGAGGATCGGTGCCGACCGGCACTCATCAGCCCAAGAGGTTGTAGGCTTGCCTGCCGGGGCGGGCGGGGCTGGGAGCTGAGGCTTGGGCATCAGTCAGAGTGCAGGGAGAGGACTGGGGCTGGTGGTGTGAACACAGCCTGAAGGGGTTAATTCACCACAGCTAGCCGAGAGGGAGTCCGGGAAAATGTCCGGACCTGCCGAAGAGGCAAGAGACATTTTCTTCCCTCTTTGTTTCCTGGTGCTCAAGGAGAGGGGATTAAGAGCGCTGCTTAAAGGAGCTCCAGAGACGTGCGCGAGCTGCGGTTGAAAGCGTGGACCCCAGAGACGGGCGTGGGATGCTGGGGCTGCTGCTGCCGCCACCAAGAGGCCTGTGTACGAGTGCAGGTCACTGTCCACGACCCCTTCCAGGAGCCTGTGCAGCCCGTCACTGCCGGAGTCCCGGGATCCAGGGACGGCTTCCAGGGGAGAGCGCAAGGCGCGCCTCGGGCTGGTGCAACATCACACCGGCCTCTGCCGCAGCAGGCTCGCCCCGCACTCCGTGCCCCTCCCTCCCCGCCCTCTCCCGCCTGAGTGAGCCAGAGCCCCTGAAGCGGCTGCTCCTTTAACCCTGTCCTGTCTGAGCGAAGAACAGACGCCCTCCAGCGACCTACACGCAGAGGCGGGGCCAAATGCAAAGCTGAGACCCGGGAGCTGTGAGAACAAAGAAGAGAAAGGGAAATCTCTCCCAGCAGCCTCAGAAGCAGCAGATTAAAGCTCCACAATCAACTTGATGTACCCTGCATCTGTGGAATTCATGAATAGACAACGAATCATCCCAAATTGCGGAGGTTCTTGGTGCTACAGCCAGGAGTCAGTGCTGTGCCTCTGAGGTGGAAGAGCCAACTTCAGGATACTTGTCCACAAGAGACCTCCCAGCTCCACATAATATCAAACGGCAAAAATCTTCCAGAGATCTCCATCTCAACACCAACACCCAGCTTCACTCAACGACCAGCAAGCTACAGTGCTGGACACCCTATGCCAAACAACTAGCAAGACAGGAACCCAACGCCACCCATTAGCAGAGAAGCTGCCTAAAATCATAAAAAGTCCACAGACACCCCAAAACACACCACCAGACGTGGACCTGCCCACCAGAAAGACAAGATCCAGCCTCATCCACCAGAACACAGGCACTAGTCCCCTCCACCAGGAAGCCTACACAACCCACTGAGCCAACCTTAGCCACTGGAGACAGACACCAAAAACAACGGGAACTACGAACCTGCAGCCTGCAAAAAGGAGACCCCAAACACAGTAACATAAGCAAAATGAGAAGACAGAAAAACACACAGCAGGAGAAGGATCAAGATAAAAACCCACCAGACCTAACAAATGAAGAGGAAATAGGCAGTCTACCTGAAAAAGAATTCAGAATAACGATAGTAAAGATGATCCAAAATCTTGGAAATAGAATAGACAAAGTGCAAGAAACAGTTAACAAGGACCTAGAAGAACTAAAGATGAATCAAGCAACAATTAGAAACACAATAAATGAAATTAAAAATACTCTAGATGGGATCAATAGCAGAATAACTGAGGCAGAAGAACGGATAAGTGACGTGGAAAATAAAATAGTGGAAATAACTACTGCAGAGCAGAAGAAAGAAAAAAGAATGAAAAGAACTGAGGACAGTCTCAGAGACCTCTGGGACAACATTAAATGCACCAACATTCGAATTATAGGGGTTCCAGAAGAAGAAGAGAAAAAGAAAGGGACTGAGAAAATATTTGAAGAGATTATAGTGGAACATTTCCCTAATATGGGAAAGGAAATAGTTAATCAAGTGCAGCAGGCACAGAGAGTCCCATACAGGATAAATCCAAGGAGAAATATGCCAAGACACATATTAATCAAACTGTCAAAAATTAAATACAAAGAAAACATATTAAAAGCAGCAAGGGAAAAACAACAAATAACACACAAGGGAATCCCCATCAGGTTAACAGCTGATCTCTCAGCAGAAACTCTACAAGCCAGAAGGGAGTGGCAGGACATAATTAAAGTGATGAAGGAGAAAAACCTGCAACCAAGATGACTCTACCCAGCAAGGATCTCATTCAGATTTGATGGAGAAATTAAATCCTTTACAGACAGGCAAAAGCTGAGAGAGTTCAGCACCACCAAACCAGCTTTACAACAAATGCTAAAGGAACTTCTCTAGGCAAGAAACACAACAGAAGTAAAAGACCTACAATAACGAACCCAAAACAATTAAGAAAATGGGAATAGGAACATACATATTGATAATTACCTTAAATGTAAATGGACTAAATGCTCCCACCAAAAGACACAGAGTGGCTGAATGGATACAAAAACAAGACCCATATATATGCTGTCTACAAGAGACCCACTTCAGACCTAGAGACACATACAGACTGAAAGTCAGGGGATGGAAAAAGATATTCCATGCAAATGGAAATCAAAAGAAAGCTGGAGTAGCAATTCTCATATCAGACAAAATAGACTTTAAAATAAAGAAGAGACAAAGAAGGACACTACATAATCATCAAGGGATCAATACAAGAAGAAGATATAACAATTGTAAATATTTATGCACCCAACATAGGAGCACCTCAATACATAAGGCAAATACTAACAGCCATAAAAGGGGAAATCGACAGTAACACATTCATAGTAGGGGACTTTAACACCCCACTTTCACCAATGGACAGATCACCCAAAATGAAAATAAATAAGGAAACACAAGCTTTAAATGATACATTAAACAAGATGGACTTAGTTGATATTTATAGGACATTCCATCCAAAAACAACAGAATACACATTTTTCTCAAGTGCTCATGGAACATTCTCCAGGATAGATCATATCTTGGGTCACAAATCAAGCCTTGGTAAATTTAAGAAAATTGAAATTGTATCAAGTATCTTTTCCGACCACAACGTAATGAGACTAGATATCAATTACAGGAAAAGATCTGTAAAAAATACAAACACATGGAGGCTAAACAATACACTACTCAATAACGAAGTGATCACTGAAGAAATCAAAGAGGAAATTAAAAAATACCTAGAAACAAATGACAATGGAGACACGACGACCCAAAACCTATGGGACGCAGCAAAAGCAGTTCTAAGGGGGAAGTTTATACAATCCCTCCTTAAAAAACAGGAAACATCTCGAATAAACAACCTAACCTTACACCTAAAGCAATTATAGAAAGAAGAACAAAAACACCCCAAAGTTAGCAGAAGGAAAGAAATTGTAAAAATCAGATCAGAAATAAATGAAAAAGAAATGAAGGGAACGATAGCAAAGATCAACCAAACTAAAAGCTGGTTCTTTGAGAAGATAAACAAAATTGAAAAACCATTAGCCAGACTCATCAAGAAAAAAAGGGAGAAGACTCAAATCAATAGAATTAGAAATGAAAAAGGAGAAGTAACAACTGACACTGCAGAAATACAAAAGATCATGAGAGATTACCACAAGCAACTCTATGCCAATAAGATGGACAACCTGGAAGAAATGGACAAATTCTTAGAAATGCACAACCTGCCAAGACTGACTCAGGAAGAAATAGAAAATATGAACAGACCAATCACAAGCACTGAAATTGAAACTGTGATAAAAAATCTTCCAACAAACAAAAGCCCAGGACCAGATGGCTTCACAGGCGAATTCTATCAAACATTTAGAGAAGAGCTAACACCTATCCTTCTCACTCTTCCAAAATATAGCAAGGGAGGAACACTCCCAAACTCATTCTACGAGGCTACCATCAGCTTGATACCAAAACCAGACAAGGATGTCACAAAGAAAGAAAACTACAGGCCAGTATCACTGATGAACATAGATGCAAAAATCCTCAACAAAATACTAGCAAACAGAATCCAACAGCACATTAAAAGGATCATACACCATGATCAAGTGGGATTTATTCCAGGAATGCAAGGATTCTTCAATATACGCAAATCAATCAACGTGATACACCATATTAACAAATTGAAGGAGAAAAACCATATGATCATCTCAATAGATGCAGAGAAAGATTTCGACAAAATGCAACACCCAGGAGCCCGGAGGAAGATGGCGGAAGAGTAAGACGCGGAGATCACCTTCCTCCCCACAGATACATCAGAAATTCATCTACACGTGGAACAACTCCTACAGAACACCTACTGAACGCTGACAGAAGACCTCAGACCCCCCAAAAGGCAAGAAACTCCCCACATACCTGGGAAGGGCAAAAGAAAAAAAGAATAAACAGAGACAATAGGATAAGGACGGGACCTGCACCAGTGGGAGGGAGCCGTGAAGGAGGGAAGGTTTCTACACACTACAAGCACCTTCGCGGGCGGAGACTGCAGGTGGTGGAGGGGGAAAGCTTCGGAGTAGCGGAGGAGAGCACAGCAACAGGGGTGCGGAGGGCAAAGCGGAGAGATTCTGGCACAAAGGACCGGTGCCCTCAGGCACACACCAGCCCGAGAGGCTTTTCTGCTCGGCCGCCGGGGCAGGCGGGGCTGGGAGCTGAGGCTCGGGTATCGGCTTTCAGTCGGAGCGCAGGGAGAGGCCTGGGGCTGGCGGCAGGAAGAGAGCCTGAAGGGGTTAGTGCACCACGGCTAGCCCGGAGGGAGTCCGGGGAAAGGGTCTGGAGCTGCCGAAGAGGCAAGAGAATTTTTTCCCTTTTGTTTCCTGGTGCGCGAGGAGAGGGCATTAAGAGGGCTGCTTGGGGAAGCGCCGGAGAGAGGCGCGAGCCGCGGGTAAGGCGCGGACCTCGGAGACGAGCGTGGGACGCTGGGGCCGCCGCCGCCGCCGCCGCCGCCGCCGCCGCGGGGCCTGTGTGCAAGCTCAGGTCACTGTCCGCCCCGCCTTCCGGGGAGCCTGTGCACCCCGCCACTGCCGGGGTCCCGGGACCCGGGGACGGCTTTCCCGGGAAAGCGCACGGAGCGCCACGGGCTGCTGCAACGTCACGCTGGCCTCTGCCGCCGCAGGCCCGCCCCACACTGCGTGCCCCTCCCTCCCCTCTGCCTGAGTGAGCCAGAGCCCCTGAATCAGCGGCTCCTTTAAACCCGTCCTGTCTGCGCGAAGAACGGACGCCCTCCGGCGACCTACGCGCAGAGGCGGGGCCAGGTCCAAGGCTGAGACCCGGGAGCTGTGAGGGCAGAGACAGGGAAATCTCTCTGTGCAGCCTCAGAGGCAGTGGATTAAAGCTCCACGGTCCATTTGATGTGCCCTGCGTCTGTGGAGTGCATGAATGGACAGCGAATCATCCCAAATTGAGGAAGTGGACTTTGAGGACAAGATTTAAGACTTTCCCCCCTTTTCCTCTTTTTACAACGAATTATCCCAAATTAAGGAGGTGGACTTAGAGAGCAAGATTTCAGACTTCTCGCCCTTTTCCTCTTTTTACAACGAATTGTCCCAAATTGAGGAGGTGGACTTGGAGAGCAAGATTTTTGATTTTTCCCCCTGCTCTCTTTTTGTGAATGTGTATGTGTAACCTTCTGTGTAAGAGTCCCTCTGTATAGCTTTGCTTCCACCATATGTCCCAGGGTTCTATCGATCCGTTTTTTTTTTCAATAATTACTTTTTAATTTTAATAATGCTACTATATTTCATACTTTATTCTATTTTACTTTACCTGCTCTTTCTTTTTTTCCTACCTTCCCTTCCTCCCTCCCTCCCTCCGCTCCTCCTTTCCTCCTTTCTTTTTCTTTCCTCCCTCCCTCCCTCCCACACTTCTTTCCACTTTCTTTTTCTTTCCTTCCTCCCTCCCTCCCTCCTGTCTTTCTTTCTTTCTTTCCTTCCTCCCTAGCTCCCTCCCTTCTTCCATTCACTCTTCCTTTTGCTTTCATTCCTCCCTCCCTCCTTCCTTTCTTTCCTTCTTTCTTTCCATCCTTCCTCCCTCCCTCCCTCCTTTCTTTCTTTCTTCTGTCCTTCCTTCCTTTCTGCCCTTCTTCCTTTCTGTCCCTCTCTCTTTCTTCTACTAATTCTTTCTTTCTATTTTTTCTCCCTGTTATTCTGAGCCGGGTGGATGAAAGGCTCTTGGGGCTGCAGCCAGGAGTCAGTGCTGTGCCTCTGAAGTGGGAGAGCCAACTTCAGGACACGGGTCCACAAGAGACCTCCCAGCTCCACACAATATCAAGCAGCGAAAATCTCCCAGAGATCTCCATCTCAACACCAGCACCCAGCTTCAGTCAACGACCAGCAAGCTACAGTGCTGGTCACCCTATGCCAAGCAACTAGCAAGGCAGGAACACAACCCCACCCATTAGCAGAGAGGCTACCTAAAAACATAATAAGGCCATAGGCACCCCAAAACACACCACCAGACGTGGACCTGTCCACCAGAAAGACAAGATCCAGCCTCAACCACCAGAACACAGGTATTAGTCCCCCCCACCAGGAAGCCTACACAACCTACTGAAACAACCTTAGCCACTGGGGACAGACACCAAAAACAACGGGAACTATGAATCTGCAGCCTGCAAAAAGGAGACCCCAAACACAGTAACATAAGCAAAATGAGAAGACAGAAAAACACACAGCAGGTGAAGGAGCAAGATAAAAACCTACCAGACCTAACAAATGAAGAGGTAATAGGCAGTCTACCTGAAAAAGAATTCAGAATAATGATAGTAAAGATGATCCAAGATTCTATTTCCAAGATCCATAATCTTGGAAATAGAATAGACAAAATGCAAGAAACAGTTAACAAGGACCTAGAAGAACTAAAGATGAATCAAGCATTGATTAAAAACACAATAAATGAAATGAAAAATACTCTAGATGGGATCAATAGCAGAATAACTGAGGCAGAAGAACGGATAAGTGAGGTGGAAGATAAAATAGTGGAAATAACTGATGCAGAGCAAAATAAAGAAAAAAGAATGAAAAGAACAGAGGACAGTCTCAGAGACCTCTGGGACAACATTAAACACACCAACATTCGAATTATAGGGGTTCCAGAAGAAGAAGAGAAAAAGAAAGGGACTTAGAAAATATTTGAAGAGATTATAGTTGAAAACTTCCCTAATATGGGAAAGGAAATAGTTAATCAAGTCCAGGAGGCACAGAGAGTCCCATACAGAATAAATCCAAGGAGAAATATGCCAAGACACATATTAATCAAACTGTCAAAAATTAAACACAAAGAAATCATATTAAAAGCAGCAAGGGAAAAACAACAAATAACACACAAGGGAATCCCCATCAGCTTAACAGCTGATCTCTCAGCAGAAACTCTACAAGCCAGAAGGGAGTGGCAGGACATAATTAAAGTGATGAAGGAGAAAAACCTGCAACCAAGATGACTCTACCCAGCAAGGATCTCATTCAGATTTGATGGAGAAATTAAATCCTTTACAGACAAGCAAAAGCTGAGAGAGTTCAGCACCACCAAACCAGCTTTACAACAAGTGCTAAAGGAACTTCTCTAGGCAAGAAACACAACAGAAGGAAAAGACCTACAATAACGAACCCAAAGCAATTAAGGAAATGGGAATAGGAACATACATATCAATAATTACCTTAAATGTAAATGGACTAAATGCTCCCACCAAAAGACACAGAGTGGCTGAATGGATACAAAAGCAAGACCCATATATATGCGGTCTACAAGACACCCACTTCAGACCTAGAGACACATACAGATTGAAAGTAAGGGGATGGAAAAAGATATTCCATGCAAATGGAAATCAAAAGAAAGCTGGAGTAGCAATTCTTATATCAGACAAAATAGACTTTAAAATAAAGACTATTAGAAGAGACAAAGAAGGACACTACATAACGATACAGGGATCGATCCAAGAAGAAGATATAACAATTGTAAATATTTATGCACCCAACATAGGAGCACCTCAATATATAAGGCAAATACTAACAGCCACAAAAGGGGAAATCGACAGTAACACAATCATAGTAGGGGACTTTAACACCCCACTTTCACCAATGGACAGATCATCCAAAATGAAAATAAATAAGGAAACACAAGCTTTAAATGAAACATTAAACAAGATGGACTTAGTTGATATTTATAGGACATTCCATCCAAAAACAACAGAATACACATTTTTCTCAAGTGCTCATGGAACATTCTCCAGGATAGATCATATCTTGGGTCACAAATCAAGCCTTGGTAAATTTAAGAAAATTGAAATTGTATCAAGTATCTTTTCCGACCACAATGCTACGAGACTAGACATCAATTACAGGAAAAGATCTGTAAAAAATACAAACACATGGAGGCTAAACAATACACTACTCAATAACGAAGTGATCACTGAAGAAATCAAAGAGGAAATTAAAAAATACCTAGAAACAAATGACAATGGAGACACGACGACCCAAAACCTATGGGACGCAGCAAAAGCAGTTCTAAGGGGGAAGTTTATAGCAATACAATCCCACCTTAAGAAACAGGAAACATCTCGAGTAAACAACCTGACCCTGCACCTAAAGCAATTAGAGAAAGAAGAACAAAAAACCCCCAAAGTTAGCAGAAGGAAAGAAATCATAAAGATCAGATCAGAAATAAATGAAAAAGAAATGAAGGGAACGATAGCAAAGATCAACCAAACTAAAAGCTGGTTCTTTGCGAAGATAAACAAAATTGAAAAACCATTAGCCAGACTCATCAAGAAAAGAAGGGAGAAGACTCAAATCAATAGAATTAGAAATGAAAAAGGAGAAGTAACAACTGACACTGCAGAAATACAAAAGATCATGAGAGATTACTATAAGCAACTCTATGCCAATAAGATGGACAACCTGGAAGAAATGGACAAATTCTTAGAAATGCACAACCTGCCAAGACTGACTCAGGAAGAAATAGAAAATATGAACAGACCAATCACAAGCACTGAAATTGAAACTGTGATAAAAAATCTTCCAACAAACTAAAGCCCAGGACCAGATGGCTTCACAGGCGAATTCTATCAAACATTTAGAGAAGAGCTAACACCCATCCTTCTCAAACTCTTCCAAACAATATCCGAGGAAGGAACACTCCCAAACTCATTCTACGAGGCCACCATCACCTTGATACCAAAACCAGGCAAGGATGTCACAAAGAAAGAAAACTACAGGCCAATATCACTGATGAACATAGATGCAAAAATCCTCAACAAAATACTAGCAAACAGAATCCAACAGCACATTAAAAGGATCATACACCATGATCAAGTGGGATTTATTCCAGGAATGCAAGGATTCTTCAATATACGCAAATCAATCAATGTGATACACCATATTAACAACTTGAAGGAGAAAAACCATATGATCATCTCAATAGATGCAGAGAAAGCTTTCGACAAAATTCAACACCCATTTATGATAAAAACCCTGCAGAAAGTAGGCATAGAGGGAACTTTCCTCAACATAATAAAGGCCATATATGACAAATCAACAGCCAACATTGTCCTCAATGGTGAAAAACTGAAACCATTTCCACTAAGATCAGGAACAAGACAAGGCTGCCCACTCTCACCACTCTTATTCAACCTAGTTTTGGAAGTTTTAGCCACAGCAATCAGAGAAGGAAATAAAAGGAATCCAAATTGGAAAAGAAGAAGTAAAGCTGTCACTGTTTGCAGATGACATGATACTATACATAGAGAATCCTAAAGATGCTACCAGAAAACTACTAGAGCTAATCAATGAATTTGGTAAAGTAGCAGGATACAAAATTAATGTACAGAAATCTCTGGCATTCCTGTACACTAATGATGAAAAATCTGAAAATGAAATCAAGAAAACACTCCCATTTACCATTGCAACAAAAAGAATAAAATATCTAGGAATAAACCTACCTAAGGAGACAAAAGACCTGTATGCAGAAAATTATAAGACACTGATGAAAGAAATTAAAGATGATACAAAGAGACAGAGAGATATACCATGCTCCTGGATTGGAAGAATCAATATTGTGAAAATGACTCTACTACCCAAAGCAGTCTAAAGATTCAATGCAATCCCTATCAAACTACCACTGGCATTTTTCACAGAACTAGAACAAAAAATTTCAAAATTTGTTTGGAAAAACAAAAGACCCCGAATAGCCAAAGCAATCTTGAGAATGAAAAAGGAGCTGGAGGAATCAGGCTCCCTGACTTCAGACTATACTACAAAGCTACAGTAATTAAGACAGTGTGGTACTGGCATAAAAACAGAAAGATAGATCAGTGGATCAGGATAGAAAGCCCAGAGATAAACCCACGCACATATGGCCAACTTATCTTTGATAAAGGAGGCAGGAATGTACAGTGGAGAAAGGACAGTCTCTTCAATAAGTGGTGCTGGGAAAACTGGAGAGGGACATGTAAAAGTTTGAGATTAGATCATTCCCTAACACCATACACAAAAATAAGCTCAAAATGGATTAAAGACTTAAATGTAAGGCCAGACACTATCAAACTCTTAGAGGAAAACATAGGTAGAACACTCTATGACATAAATCACAGCAAGATCCTTTTGGACCCACCTCCTAGAGAAATGGAAATAAAAACAAAGATAAACAAATGGGACCTAATGAAACTTCAAAGCTTTTGCACAGCAAAGGAAACCATAAACAAGACCAAAAGACAACCCTCAGAATGGGAGAAAATATTTGCAAATGAAGCAACTGACAAAGGATTGATCTCCAAAATATATAAGCAGCTCATGCAGCTCAATAGCGAAAAAACAAAGAACCCAATCCAAAAATGGGCAGAAGACCTAAATAGACATTTCTCCACAGAAGATATACAGACTGCCAACAAACACATGAAAGAATGCTCAACATCTTTAATCATTAGAGAAATGCAAATCAAAACTACAATGAGATATCATCTCACACCTGTCCGAATAGCCATCATCAAAAAATCTAGAAACAATAAATGCTGGAGAGGGTGTGGAAAAAAGGGAACACTCTTGCACTGCGGGTGGGAATGTGAATTGGTACAGCCACTATGGAGAACAGTATGGAGTTTCCTTAAAAAACGACAAATAAAACTACCATATGACCCAGCAATCCCACTACTGGGCATATACCCTGAGAAAACCATAATTCAAAAAGAGTCATGTACCAAAATGTTCATAGCAGCCCTATTTACAATAGCCCGGAGATGGAAACAATCTAAGTGTCCATCATCAGATGAATGGATAAAGCAGATGTGGCACATATATTCAATGGCATATTACTCAGGAATAAAAAGAAACGAAATTGAGCTATTTGTCATGAGGTGGATAGACCTAGGGTCTGTCATACAGAGTGAAGTAAGTCAGAAAGAGAAAGACAAATACCGTATGCTAACACATATATATGGAATTTAAGAAGATTAAAAAGTGTCATGAAGAACCTAGGGGTAAAACAGGAATAAAGACACAGACCTACTAGAGAATGGACTTGAGGATATGGGGAGGGGGAAGGGAAAGCTGTGACAAAGAGAAAGAGAGGCATGGACATATATACACTACCAAACATAAGATAGATAGCTAGTGGGAAGCAGCCGCAGAGCACAGGGAGATCAGCTCGGTGCTTTGTGACCACCTGGAGGGGTGGGATAGGGAGGGTGGGAGTGAGACACAAGAGGGAAGGGATATGGGAGCATTTGTATATGTATAACTGATTCATTTTGTTATAAAGCAGAAACTAACACACCATTGTTAAGCAATTATACTCCAATAAAGATGTAAAAAAAATCAAATCAAATGAAAGCAAGACAGACCTACTAGAGAATGGACTTGAGGTCACAGGGAGGGGGAAGGGTAAGCTGGGATGAAGTGAGAGAGTGGCATGGACTTATATATACTACCAAATGTAAAATAGATAGCTAGTGGGAAGCAGCTGCATAGCACAGGGAGGTCAGCTCGGGGCTTTATGACCACCTAGAGGTGTGGGATAGGGAGGGTCGGAGGGAGAGCAAGAGAGAGGAGATATGGGGATACATGTATACATATAGCTGATTCACTTTGTTATACAGCAGCAGCTAACACAGCATTGTAAAGCAATTATACTCCAATAAAGATGTTAAAAAAACAACAACAGAATATCCAGTTCTCTTGGATTCCTTTTTGTCAAATTTACTTCCCCAGGGGCACTTCTTAGTGTCCTGAACTTGCTAAGAGACTCGAAGCCCATTTTATTTGATTACATCAGTTCTCTCCCAGACAACTCTGAATGTTACCATTCTGTGGTTCAGTCCACCAATTTTCATCCACAAGCTTCAAGAAATACTACCAGCCAAGATCACAAAAAAGAAATCTAGCTTACCTGAGTCTTCTACTTTTTAAAAAATTCTTAGAAATTGACCCCCTAATATACTGCAGAAACTTATTTGACAGTCTGTGGCCTGCTGAAGTGTTTTTTCAGCAGATGGTTAAAGACTCTCATAACCACATTTTGTGTGTGTGTGTGTGTGATACGCAGACCTCTCATTGCTGTGGCCTCTCCCGTTGCGGAGCACAGGCTCCGGACGCGCAGGCTCAGTGGCCATGGCTCACGGGCCCAGCCGCTCCGCGGCATGTGGGATCTTCCCGGACTGGGGCACGAACCCGTGCCCCCTGCATCGGCAGGCGGACTCTCAACCACTGCACCCTCAGGGAAGCCCACCACATATTTTTAAGTATACTGGGCAAAGACATGATTCAGTTTGATTCCACCCTCACAAAGTTCACCATTTTGTGTTACTGGTCTCTTTAAGATACCTAGGATGAGGTTTTTTTTTTTTTTTTTTTTTAGTGGATTAACAATCATAAGGAGTAGTCTAAAACATCTGCAAGCTTCATTTATGACTTTTCAATTCTTACCCAAGGGAATTAAGATAAAATTATGAAGTAGCATACCTCTTAGAGTTCATGTGAAAGCATAAGATCAATAGAAAGCCAAGGTTGGGGGGGAGTGTCTTTCCCTTGAATGTTCTGTCTCAGCAATGGCTGGGGGATGGGGGTTAGGGGATGGATTTCCTTGGGTGCTATAACAAATTATCATAGACTGGGTTGTTTTTCAACAACAGAAATTTATTTTGTACAGTCTGAAAGCTGGAAGTTTGAGATCAGGGTGCCAGCATGGACAGGTTCTGGTGAGAGCTCTCTCCCAGGTATGACTTCTCCTTTTATCCTCCATCGTGGAAAGAGAGCCAGTTAGCTCTTTGGCCTCTTCTTATGATGGCACTAATCCCATTCCCATGAGGGTGGAGCCCTCATGACCTATTACCTCCTAAAGACCCCGCCTCCAAATACCATCACACTGATATTAGGGTTTCAGTATATGAATTCTGAGGGGTGGGCACATTCAGTCCACTGCAGGTGCTCTAGTTCAGCTTTGGAGATAGTGACAGCTCCTTATATCTGCTCTTTCTATATTTAGAGCTCTCTTGACTTCTTACTAGACAATCTCTTGATACTCTATTCCCCATATAGTCAATAATTCTTTATATTAAGGGTTCACCGTTCAAATTACTATCTGGCTTCTGTCTCTTGACTCAACACAGTCTGAAACAGAATTGGTGCCGTGCATGGTCCCTAAGGTAGACCCTTAGGATGAGATTTGGGAACTTATTTGATTGTGCCTTTGGGCTTGAGTACAGTGCTCTGCTTCTTGCTAATCGGAAATGGGATGAAAGTAATCCATGGCATGAAGTGACATCACAATTTGTAAAACTGTCATGATGGATGATTGCCATAAAGTGCCAACTGAACTAGTGGGGAGCCAGCGTATCAGAATGGTTCCAGCAATGCACAAGAGTTCACTTGCATCATATCCTCACAAATATATGGTGTAGTCTGTCTTTAATTGTAGCCATTCTGGTGGGTGTTTAATGGTATCTCATTATGGCTTTAATTTGCTTTTCTCTGATGATTAATGAGTTGGAGCATCTATTTATGTTTAGTAGCCATTTGGATATGTCCTTATGAAGTTCCTTTTAAGGAATTTTGCCCATATTTGGATTGTCTTTTTCTTACCAATTTGTAGGAGTTCTGAGTTCAACTCCTTTGCTGGATGTATATACTACGAATATCTTCTATGAGTCTCTGATTTACTTTTTTTTAAAACATCTTTATTGGAGTATAATTGCTTTACATTTTCAGTCTCTTAATAGTGTCTTTTGATGAAAAGAAGTTCTTAATTTAATTAAATCTGACTAATCAATCATTTTTTTTGTATCGTGTTCAAAAACCTATGCCCAGGACTTCCCTGGTGGCACAGTGGTTGGGAGTCAGCCTGCCAATGAAGGGGACATGGGTCTGGTCTGGGAAGATCCCTCATGCCGCAGAGAAGCTAGGCCTGTGCACCACAACTACTGAGCCTGCGCTCTAGAGCCCGTGAGCCACAACTACTTAGCCTGCATGCCACAACTTCTGAAGCCTGTGCCCCTAGAGCCCGTGCCCCACCACAAGAGAAGCCACTGCAATAAGAAACCCGCACATCACAATGAAGAGTAGCTCCTGCTCGCCACACCTACAGAAAGCCTGGACACAGCAACAAAGACCCAACCCAGCCATAAATAAATAAATTAATTAAAAAAGTAATCTATGCCCAGAGTCATGTACCACAATGTTCATTGCAGCTCTATTTACAATAGCCAGGACACGGAAGCAACCTAAGTGTCCATTGACAGATGAATGGATAAAGAAGATGTGGCACATATATACAGTGGAATATTACTCAGCCATAAAAAGAAACAAAATTGAGTTATTTGTAGTGAGGTGGATGGACCTAGAGTCTGTCACGTTGAGTGAAGTATGTCAGAAAGAGAAAAACAAATACTGTATGCTAACACATATATATGGAATCTAAAAAAAATGGTTCTGGGCTTCCCTGGTGGCGCAGTGGTTGAGGGTCTGCCTGCCAATGCAGGGGACCCAGGTTCGAGCCCTGGTCTGGGAAGATCCCACGTGCCGCAGAGCAACTGGGCCCATGAGCCACAATTACTGAGCCTGTGCGTTGGGAGCCTGTGCTCCGCAACAAGAGAGGCCGTGATAGTGAGAGGCCCGCGCACCGCGATGAAGGGTGGCCCCCGCTTGCCGCAACTAGAGAAAGCCCTCGCATGGAAACGAAGACCCAACACAGCCATAAATAAATAAATAAATAAATAAATTTAAAAAAAAAATGGTTCTGAGGAACCTAGGAGCAGGACAGGAATAAAGACACAGATGTATAGAATGGACTTGAGGACGCAGGGAGTGGAGAGGGTAAGCTGGGACGAAGTGAGAAAGTGGCATGGACATATACACACTACCAAATGTAAAATAGATAGCTAGTGGGAAGCAGCCCCATAGCACAGGGAGATCAGCTCTGTGCTTTGTGACCATCTAGAGGGGTGGGATAGGGAGGGAGGGAGGGAGATGCAAGAGGGAGGAGATATGGCGATATATGTATATGTATAGCTGATTCACTTTGTTATAAAACAGAAACTAACACACCGTTGTAAAGCAATTATACTCCAATAGAGATGTTTAAAAAAATAAAATAAAATAAAAGCAAGACAAGATTGCCACTGTCACCCTTTCTATACAACACTGCACTACAGGATTCCTGCCTTGTACCTGTGGTGAATGGGGGTGTGCACACAGAGCGAGCTCTCAGACTGTTGAATTACAGACAAGCCCTGAGAATAGTGCTGATGGGAGTCACCAGGCGTGTTCAATACTGACAATTGTCTGGGAATAGAGATTGTTGGGGAGCTCCAATCAGTTTTGCCCCCTCCACTGGCTGATAGGTTGCTGGTGTTCTGAGCTACTCTAGATGTGAAGTCATTGGTGTCAAGGCTACAGCGGAGCTGAGGATGGAGGGGGTGGTATAGCACAGGTTACAACATCCCAAAGCTCACTGGTCCTATCGTGATCTAGCTTAATAGAATAAACATTGTTCTTGAATAAATGCTCTCCAAGTTGTTGCAAGCCTTTGGTTAACTTTCAAAGTTTGGGAAATATTTAACAATATGTGCCCATATCCTCATTGCTTTGATGCAGGAGTAGATTTTCACAGGCCCTTACTCTACCAATCCAGAAGTGACTCTTATATAGATAAGTCATATATATGGTACATCTTAAACTAAGAATAAATCCAATGAATCAGAGTGTAAATTATGTATACTGTTTCTCTTTTTCTTCTGGAAAAAACTAATATGGGCATTTCCTGCATACTATAAAGAACTACTTAAAATCCAGACCTCATATACTGCTTCTCTAGCCAAGTGGTTATAGTGAAATCCAGTGATGACATAGGTGCTTACTCAGAGGGTGTATCAGTTTTTTATTTTGTGTAACAGATTATCCCAAATTTAGTGGCTTAAAAATTACCTCAAACTTAGTGGCTTAAAACAACATGCATTTATTATTTCATATTTCACAATTCTATAGCTCAGAACTCTGGATAGTTTTGACTTGGTTCTATGTTTCAGGTATTAAAAGGCTGAAATCAAGATTTTAGCCAACCTGCATTCCTACACAAACAGATGGAAAGCTATACTGTGTTCTTGCATTGGAAGAATCAATATTGTTAAAATGACCGTACCACTCAAGGCAATCCACAGGTTCAATGCAACCCCTATCAAAATACCAATGGCATTTTCCACCAAACTAGAACAAATAATTTTAAAATTTGCATGGGATACAAAAGACTCAGAATAGCCAAAACAATCTTGAGAAAGAAGAACAGAGCTGGAGGAACCACATTCCCTGACTTCAGAATATACTACAAAGCTAGAGTCATCAAAACAGTATAGTATTGGCACAAAAACAGACATATAGATCAATGGAATAGGATAGAAAGCCCAGAAAAAAACCCACGCACCTTGGGCTTCCCTGGTGGCGCAGTGGTTGAGAGTCCACCTGCCGATGCAGGGGACATGGGTTCGTGCCCCGGTCCGGGAAGATCCCACATGCCACGGAGCGGCTGGGCCCATGAGCCATGGCCGCTGAGCATGCGCGTCCGGAGCCTGTGCTCCGCAACGGAAGAGGCCACAACAGTGAGAGGCCTGCGTACCGCAAAAAAAAAAAAAAAAAAAAAAAAAACCCACGCACCTATGGTCAATTAATCTATGACAAAGGAGGCAAGAATATACAATGGAGAAAAAACAGTCTCTTCAATAAGTGGTTCGGGGAAAACTGGACAGCTACATGTGAAAGAATGAAATTAGAACATTCTCTAACACCATATACAAAAATAAACTCAAAATGGATTAAAGACTTAAATATAAGACAAGAAACCATAAAACTCCTGGAGGAAAACATAAGCAGAACACTCTTTGACATAAATTGTAGCAATATTTTTTTGGATCTGTCTCCTAAAGCAAAAGAAATAAGAGCAAAAATAAACAAATGAGACCTAATTAAACTTAAAAGCTTTTGCACAGCAAAGGAAACTGTCAACAAAATGAAAAGACAAGATACGGAGTGGGATAAAATATTTGCAAATTATATGACCGATAAGGGGTTAATATCCAACATATATAAACAGCTCATAAAGCTCAACATCAAAAAACAAACAACTCAATTAAAAAATAGGAGGAAAACCTGAATAGACATTTTTTCCAAAGAGGAAATGAAATGTAGATGTCCAACAGGCACATGAAAAGATGCTCAACATCACTAATCATCAGAGAAATGCAAATCAAAACCACAATGAGATACCTAACCTCACACCTGTCAGAATAACTATCATCAAAAAGAACACAAATAACAAATGTTGGCAAGGATGTGGATAAAAGGGAACCCTTGTACATTGTTCGTGGGAATGTAAATTGGTGCAGCCATTGTGGGAAACAGTATGGAGGTTTCTCAAAAAAATTAAAAATAGAACTACCATATGACCCAGCAATCCCACTCCTGGGCATATGCCCAGAGAAAACCATAATTCAAAAAGACATGCACATCCCAATTTTCATAGCAGCACTGTTTACAATAGTCAGAACATGGAAGCAACCTAAATGTCCATCAACTGAGGAATGGATAAAGAAGATGTTGTACATATATACAATGAAATATTACTCACCAATAAAAAGGAACGAAATTGGGTCATTTGTAGAGATGTGGATGGACCTTGAGTCTGTCATGCAGAGTGAAGTAACTCAGAAAACTGTATATTAGCACATATATGTGGAATCTAGAAAGTGGTAGAGATGATTTGCAAAGCAGAAATAGAGACACAGACATAGAGAACAAACGTATGGATACCAAGGGGAAGGGGGTGGGTGGGAGGAATTAGGAGACTGGGATTGACATATATACACTATTGATACTATGTACAAAATAGATAACTAATGAGAACCTGCTGCTTTAATCTTAAAATTCTTCCAAGCAAGAGAGAGGAGTTAATGTAGCAGGAGGCAGAGCCATGAGTTTGGGGCCACTTGCTCATGCAAAGTACTTGTGGCTTCAGGACCTACTTGAATCCACTCTTGTACATACCTCTTCCATTTGATAGCACGCTGCTTCTGTGCATACCCTCCACTGTGACTTGGTAGGTAAGAAAACACCTGGGTTAGGAGGGGCAGCTCAGGTGGCATGGGACCTTCGTGTCCCATGGTCAAGCATTCAGTCTCTACTAAGGCCCAGGAGTAAGGCAAATGTTTCTCAAATGTACTAGAATGATGTTTGTCTCCAGGAAATTAGTGCAAGTTCAGAGCTGCGGTCCTATAATCCTAGAGAAATTGGAGTATTTCTCTTCCACTAATAAGCTAAGACTGCAGTGAAAATCACAATTACAAAAGCAAAAGAGACAGTCTTCTATTTTTCATATTTGTCCAATCAGGATATACAATTGAATAAAAGGGTTTAGAAATTGGTTTCTGGGTTTTTTTGTTGTGTTTTTTTTTTTTTTTTTTTTTTTTTTTGCAGTACGCGGGCCTCTCACTGCTGTGGCCTCTCCCGTTGCGGAGCACAGGCTCCAGAAGCACAGGCTCAGTGGCCATGGCTCACAGGCCCAGCCGCTCCGGGCATGTGGGATCTTCCCAGAATGGGGCACGAACCCGTGTCCCCTGCATCGGCAGGCAGACTCTCAACCACTGCGCCACCAGGGAAGCCCTGGTTTCTGTTTTAATACCAAAAAAAGAAAGAAAAAGAAAGAAACCATTCTTGTAAAAGGTGTCCGAATAGACTAAAGATTTCTAGTGATATCTGAATAAGATTCAAAACTTAACTTTTCGTTTGGGGGATTTTATTTAAAAGTTCAACCCCTGTCTGCTAAAGCTAATCATTATTGTTAATTGATAGATAGGGGAGAAGAAATCTTAATAAGTTGCATCTATTAATCTTTTGATCTGGAACTTTATACACCTTTTCACTTTTAAAGCTTATTTTTTACTTGATTAAGCCACAGCAAAAGTATAGAAAGCTGCAGCCCCCAGGGATATAAAGAATGCTCCAACAATGTGAAATCACAGATGCTTGGCCAGAAAGACACACATCTGAGGTTTCGTCAAAGAACTGGAAGCCATGGTAGTTATTCTCCTCAACACCAACGTCCTTCCAGAATTCAAAGCTTATTTTTTTGTGTGTATGGAAAACAGTTTTTCTTTTAATTGAAGTATAGTTGTTTTACAATGTTGTGTTAGTTTCAGGTGTACAGCAAAGTGATTCAGATAGGTAGATAGATAGATAGATAGATATTCTTTTTCAGATTCTTTTCCCTTACGGGTTATTACAAGCTATTGAATATAGTTCCCTGTGCTACACAGTAGGTCCTTGTTGTTTATCTGTTTTATGTATAGTAGTGCATATCTGTTAATCCCAAATTCCCAATTTATCCCCCCCCCACTTTCCCTTTTGGTAACCATAAGTTTGTTTACTATGTCTGTGAGTCTATTTCTGTTTTGTAAATAAGTTCATTTGTATCATTTTTTTAGATTCCATGTATAAGTGATATATGATATTTGTCTTTCTCTGTATGACTTACATCACTTAGTATGATAATCTCTAGGTCCACCCATGTTGCCACAAATGGCAGAATTTCATTCTTTTTATGGCTGAGTACTATTCTATTGTATGTATATACCACATTTTTTTGAAGTATAGTTGATTTACAATATTGTATTAGTTTCAGGTGTACAGCAAAGTGATTCAGTTATACATACATCTATATCTATTTTTTTCAGATTCTTTTCCCTTATAGGTTATTAAAAAATATTGAGTATAGTTCCCTGTGCTATACAGTAGATCCTTGTTGCTTATCTGTTTTATGTATAGTAGTGTGTATCTGGTAATCCTGAGTACCCAATTTATCTCCCCATCCTTTCCCCTTTGGTAACCATAAGTTTGTTTTCTGTGTCTGTGGGTCTATTTCAGTTTTGTATATAAGTTCATTTGTATCATTTTTTTAGATTCCACATATAAGCGATATCATATGATATTTGTCTTTCTCTGCCTGACTTACTTCTCTTAGTATGACAATCTCTAGGTCCGTCGATGTTGCTGCAAATGGCATTATTTCATTCTTTTTTATGGCTGACTAATATTCCATCGTATAAATATACCACATCTTCTTTAGCCATTCATCTGTTGGTGGACACTTAGGTTGCTTCCATGTCTTGACTACTGTAAATAGTGCTGCTATGAACATTGGGGTGTATGTATATTTCTGAGTTAGAGTTCTCATCTTTTCAGGATATATGCCCAGGAGTGGGATTGCTGGACACATGGTAACTATATTTTCAGTTTTTTAAAGAAGCTCCATAGATGTTGCACCAATTTACATTTGAACAGTGTAGGAGGGTTCCCTTTTCTCCACACCCTCTCTAGCATTTATTATTTGTAGACTTTTTGATGATGGCCATTGACTGGTGTGAGTTGATAACTCATCATAGTTTTGATTTGCATTTCTCTAATAATTAGTGATGTTGAGCAGCTTTTCATGTGCTTCTTGGCCATCTGTATGTCTTCTTTGGAGAAATGTCTATTTAGGTCTTCTGCCCATTTTTCGATTGGGTTGGGTTTGGGGGTGGATTTTTTGGCATTGAACTGTATGAGCTGTTTGTATATTTTGGAAATTGATTCCTGTTGGTCGCATCATTTGCAAATATTCTCTCTCATTCTGTAGGTTGTCTTTTCATTTTGTTTATGGTTTCCTTTGCTGTGCAAAAGCTTATAAGTGTAATTGCAAAGCTTACTTTCAGTACAGCAGAATTTATGTAAAATTGTCATAGCAGTAAAAAGTATTAAAAAGAAATTGTTAGAGTATTCACTTTGACACAGTTATTTGGAAGGGATTGCTTTACTGGTTCTATAATTTTAAAAATATGTTTGTTAAACACCCTGTCAGAAGAGAGTCATTTTCAGTATTACAGATTCCTATACTGTTAAGATTCACCTGTGCTTTGGAATGTTCATGAAACATACTTTCTTTTGGAATATATTTCATTGCTAAGAAAGTTTAAACATTGCTTTCACCTCAATGTAGAAATACCGTTGTTTTGTTCTTCCTTCAATGCTACCAAAATAAAACTCATTTTCCATTTAAAAAATCCCACTACAGCAGTACTTACATTAGTGTTTGATTGAGTAACCAGAAGACTGGAATCTTGAAGGGACACATTTAGAACCCTGCCTACCACACAGGCCAAAAGTGGACAGCTGCAGCACTCCAGTATACTCTTGGACAGCCCGGAAGGATATGGTGAAGGGTAAGCCTCCCAGAGGGAAGAACTTTGAGCAGTGCACCTGGTTGTTCATTCCACCTGGAGGAGAGACGGCCACAAGTATGAGTGCATATCTATGCATAGGTCATGTCAGAATTATTGGCTAAAGGGTCAGGGACTTTGAGGATGCATGATTGAACATTTGTGACAAGGAGGTCCAGGGAAAAAGTATGTGGATACTCCTGTCCAAATGGATAGATGATATGAAGTTACTTGTGTCTTACGAGAGTTCTCAGAAAATAAGCTTAGCAGAGCAGAATTTTAATAATCTGATGGACAGGATATTCATTATCTAGACATCAATCAGCCTCTTTCCCCAGCATTCAGGTCACAACCCAATGGGCTCAAGAACCAAGTGTCCAAGTGGCAAGGATGGAGGTTCTTCTCAGCAACATGGGCTTCCACTCGCCAAGGCTGATGTCACTATAATCACTGCTGAGGGCCCGATCTGCAAGAAGCAGAGACCAACAATGAGCCCTTGATATGGCATCAGTCTCCAGAGTGATGGGCCAGTTACCAGGTGGCAGGTGATTACACTGGACCACTTCCATTAAGGAAGGGGCAGTGCTTTGTCCACACTCAAATAGACACTCTAGATATGGATTTTCCTTCCCACCTGAAGTACTTTGGAGAAACGAATATTTATAGACTTGAAAAATGCCTTATTCACCATCATGGTATTCCAATCAGCATCACTTCTAAATAAGGAACCCATTTCACAGGAAACGAGTGCAGCAATGGAGCAGTGTTCATGGAAGTCACTGGTCTTATTGTGTTTCCCCTCATCCTGAAGTGAAATGACCTTTGGAAGACTCACATATGTTTTTAGCTAGGTGGTAAAAATTTGAGGGGCTGGGGCAACAACCTCTAGGAGATGATAATGCTCTATCTAAGTATTTATATGCATAGATATATGGTGCTATTTCTCCCATCAAATGGATTCACAGGTCCTGCAATCAAGGTATGTAAATGGGAGTGCCTCTCCTCACTATTAACCCTGGAGATACAATAGAAAAACTTTGTGTCTTGTCCCCACAACAAGAGCTCTAGCTCTTCTGAGGTAGAGATCTGAGTTCCAAAGAAAGAAGTGCTTTCACCATGGGATACAACAATGACTTCATTGAATGGGAAGTTGGAACTTCCAGCTGATCACTTTGGACTCCCCATCCCTCTCAACCAACAGGCAAAGAAGGGCTATACTGTCCTGGCCTGAGTGATTTAAGACTATCAAAGGCAAATTGATTACCTACTACTAAAGGGGCTATGGAGGACTATGATACATCTAGAGAACTGCTTGATACTCCCATGTTTTGTGATTAAAGTCAGCAGACAGTGTATGTATATCAAATCATCACAGTGTACACTTTAAATATCTTACAATTTTATTTGTCAATAAAGCTGGGGAGAAAAGTCAATGGATAATTATAATAACCTAATTGAGGCAGAACAACTGATGGCCAAAGCATTCAAGAATGAACGTTGAGTCACTTCCCCAGGGAAAGAACCATGAAGAATTGAGTGCTGGCTGAGGACAATGGTATTGAAAGAAGGTAGTTATAAATACCAGCAATGTGACCTGCTGCACAAACCAGGACTGTAATAGTATTTAGCCTGATGAGTTAATAACATACCACTCCTCAAAGGGAAAACAAATAAATAGGAAAGCAAACTATATTTTCAAAGAAAATTCTTAGGGCCAAAGCCAGATTTTACTGACATAGAATCATAGCAATAAAAAGCTCCACTGCTTTTTCTTTCTGGAAGGCAATTCCCTTGAATGCCATATTCTAGGAAACTTCAGCAATATCCAGCACCATCCTACAGCACAGCAAGCTTTTCTTTGTTTCTCACTGATGGTTGTAATAGGATTATGTCTTGATGTAATTAACTTTGTTGTGAAGATGGTGGGAATTTATTTTTCTAGTACCTTCTCAAGGTCCTGAATCTTCTTTTAAATCTGAAAATAAACAGGTATTTCACTAACCAAAAGATGCCTAAAACACCTCTGTTCTATAAGACATTGTGAGGGATACAAAAAGGAGCTTACAATCTACCTGGGATTATAAAATGAAACCCCATGGAAAGTTTCAGGTTACAAAATCAACACACATAAAGCACTTGCATTTCTATACACTAACAGTGAACAATCTGAAATGTAAATTAAGAAAATAATTCCATCTATAACAGCATCAAAAAGAATAAAATACTTAGAAATAAACCTAACAAAGAAGGTGAAAGATTTGTACATTGAAAACTACAAAATATCGCTGAAAGAAATTTGAGAAGACACAAATAAATGGAAAGGCATCCCATGTTCATGGATTGGAAGATTTAGTATTGTTAAGATGCCCATACTAACCAAAGCAATCTACAATGTAATCCCTATCAAAATCCCAATGTCATTTTTCACATAAATAGAAAAATTGATCTTAAAATTCCTGTAGAATCTCAAGGGACATTGAATAGACAAAAAAAATTTGAAAAAGAATAAAATTGGAAGACTTACACTCCTGATTTCAAAACACATTACAGGGCTTCCCTGGTGGCGCAGTGGTTGAGAGTCCACCTGCCGATGCAGGGGACATGGGTTCATGCCCCAGTCCGGGAAGATCCCACATGCCGTGGAGCAGCTGGGCCCGTGAGCCATGGCCACTGAGCCTGCACGTCCGGAGCCTGTGCTTCACAATGGGAGAGGCCACAACAGTGAGAGGCCTGCGTACCTCAAAAAACAAAAAACATATTACAAAGCTATAGTAATTAAAACAGTGTGTTACTGGCGTAAAGACACACAAATAGACCAATGGAATAGAATAGAGATCCTAGAAATAAACCCTCACATATATGGTCAAATGCTCTTCTATATGGGTATCAAGACTACTCAATGGAGGGACCTCCCTGGCAGTCCAGTGGTTAAGACTTCGCCTTCCAATGCAGGGGGTATGGGTTTGATCCCTGGTCAGGGAGCTAAGATCCCACATGTCTCACAGCCAAAAAACCAAAACATAAAACAGAAGCAATATTATAACAAATTCAATAAAGACTTAAAAAATGCTCCACATCAAAAAAATCTTTAAAAAGAAAAAGACTACTCAATGGAGAAATGAGTGTCTTCAAAAAAATGGGACTTACCTGGTGGTCCAGTGGTTAAGACTCCATGCTTCCACTGCAGGGGGTGCAGGTTTGACCCCCTGGTCGGGGAACTAAGATCCTGCATGCCGCGCAGCATGGCCAAAAAGTAAAAAAAAAAAAAAAAAAAAAAAAATGGTGTTGGGAAAACTGCTTATCCACATAAAAAGAATGAAGGGACTTCCCTGGTGCTCCAGTGGCTAAGACTCTGTGCTCCCAATGCAGGGGACCTAGGTTTGATACCTGGTCAGGGAACTAGATCCCACATGCTGCAACTAGGAGTTCACATGCCACAACTAAAGATCCCACATACTGTAACGAAGATCCCACATGCAGAAATTAAGACCTGGCGCCGCCAAATAAATAAATAAATATTTTAAAAAAAAGAATGAAGTTGGACTCTTATCTTACACCATAAACAAAAATTAACTCAGAGTGGATTAAAGACCTAAATGTAAGACCTAAACTATAAAACTCTTGGAAGAAAACATAGGGGAGAAGCTTCATGACATTGGACTTGGCAATAATTTCTTGGATATGACACTAAAAGCACAGACAACAAAAGCAAAAATTAACAAACGCTGTAATGCAGAAAAGGCTTTTGCAGGGGAATGAGTTCAGAAGTTCAGATTAAACACATGGAATGGATTGAGTTTTAAATGTCTCTTAGACATGCCAGTGGAGATAACATGTACATATTTGAATTTAAGTCTGGAGTTCAGGAGTAAGTTGTAGTCTAGAGGTATAAATTTAGGAATTGTTGAAATACACATCATATTTAAAGCTCTAAGACTATGTGGGATCATCTAGGGAGAGAGTATATTCAAGGGAAGAAAGCCCAGGATCCAGATTTGGGCCCTACAATATTTAGTGGTGGGAATGAAAAGAAACAACTAGAAAAGGAGAATGAAAAGAGTATCGGCAAACGGAAGAAATCAGGGAAATGTGGTTTCTGGAAACCCAAGAAGATTTCCAGGGAGGAGTGAGTGAAAAACTGTATCAAATACTGCTGAGAAGTTAAAAGCAACATGGAGCAGACACTGGGGACTTGACATGACAGTTTCAGTGGAGTAGAAGTTGCAGAAGCCAGACTCCTCTGGATTAGAATATGAACAGGAGGTGACAATGTGCAGACCCATCCTCTTGTTGAGCCCATCCTCTCCTACTGCTTCAGGAACCTGCTCCATCCTCCTAACACTTGCAGCAACTCCAAATTGTTGCACCTATTGGATCCTTTCTCTTCCACTTGCAAACATGTTCATATCTCTCTGTTCCTCAAAGACATAATTACCATTTTCCTTCCTATTTCATTAACAGCAAGGTCATACTCTACCTTCTCTTAGATGAGGAAAGACTACTGGGTTCTTTAGGACTTTTCATTTTGTTTTCAAGTCCTGCAGCAAAGTCATCAGCTTCATCAGCCATCATTCACTGAAAAAAATCAATCAACATATTCCATTAATGACAAAAATACAACCATCACAAAATTCAAAGTCTTCAAATGTGTATACAACCATGCGTTTGCACCATTGATATGATTTTAATCATGGGGCAAAAATTTGCCATCCCCCAAGAAACACTCTGTTCTCAGAAATGTGACTTAATTTCAATCCATTTTAAGTGAAATAAGGAAGTTAAAATGCAAGGTATTGTCCAAAGCCAAACATGGTACAACCATGATTAATCAGAATGTTTGGGGAAACAGCAGCTCTCATCAACCAAAAGGGAACAAACGCATAATTACCCATTGAAGAAGTACAACTCATTCTGCATCAACCCTTTTAAGAGAAAGTCATTCTTTTGTGTGTGTGTCCTTTTATACTTTCAACTCATCATTAACAAATACTGATTACCACTTTACCCAGTGCTACACATAGATGGTGAAGGGTAGGGTGGTTTGAAGATGTAAGTCCCCTCACTCCCAAACACAAGGAGATTCAAATATGCCCACCTAGGTGCTGGGTCGGTGTGAGGTACTTTTCAATATTGGGGGATAAGGATCAGAAGTATAGAAGGCCATCCTTAAGCTGTTATCATCCAAGGATAACAAAGACTATGTCCTCCCCATTATTTGAATAGAGTCATGATAAAGAATGTTTGCATTTCCCATAATAGAAGAGTCCAAAGAGGGTGAAGACATTTCATTGAGCACTTACTACCTGCCAGGTACAATTCTAAATGCTTTACATCTATTAACTCACTTAATCCTCTGCAGAACCCTATGAGTTAGGCGTGATTACCATCCTCATTGTTATAAATGAGGAAACCAAGGCACAGAAAGATTAAGGAAAAATCTAATTAATTGAGGATTGGGGTAGATGGAATACAATTATATCTAGTTTTTGTTAGACAAGCATTATTGCATGCTCTGTACCTTAATGCCAATGGTCTCTTCCACGAGTACAGATATCATGTGCCTCTCCCATCCCTGCCAGGACTGAGATAGAGCTCCAAAGAAGAGCCACGCTTCAGGGCTTAGAAAGAACACTCAAGGGTAAGTACCACTCCCAGGACAGTTAGAACACCCAAAGAAATGTCCCCACCGGGGCTGAGATAACAGCTCCCAAGGAAAGCCCTGCTTCTGCATAGCTGAGATAGGGTCCCCAAGGAAACTTCCTCCC
This sequence comes from Mesoplodon mirus, assembly GCF_964341445.2. Classification (NCBI taxonomy): domain Eukaryota; kingdom Metazoa; phylum Chordata; class Mammalia; order Artiodactyla; family Ziphiidae; genus Mesoplodon; species Mesoplodon mirus. Next base: position 116,239,065 of record NC_138981.1, read on the forward strand.
CCAGTACTGACATAAACACCCAAGAAAGAGTGCCATAACTTGGCTGAAATAGAGTACCCAATGAAAAGTCCTCTCCAGGGCTTAGAGGGAACGTAAGGGGAAAATACTCCCCTCCAAAAGGGTTGAAATCCAGTTCTTGTTGGAGAGACCCAGCTGTGACTCAATGTGTGGCAGAGAATTTTTGTGGTGCCACAAACCCACCCTCTGGGATTAGAGATGTAGCACCCAAGGAAAAATCCCTTTGGCTAGGGCTGAGATCAAACACCCAAGGGCAAGCCCCTCCTTTAACACTACTGAGATAGAAGGCCCTAGGAAGAGCTCCTCCCTGCCATGGGGCTGAGACAGGGCACTCAAGCACCTCTCACCCATGGCAAAGATAGAGCATCTAGGGAAGAGCCCCTGTCCCAGGGCTAATATAAAGCACCCAAAGTAGAGTTCCTCCCAAAATCTAAGAAACAGCTCCAAACCCAGGGCTGAGATGGAGCAATCAAGGAAGAGACTCCCCACTACATGGCTGATAAGCAAGCAAGGAAAATCCTTTCCCCCAACATAGCTGAGACAGGGAGCACCCACAGGAAAGTCCTCCCCAAGCACTGAGATAATCACCCAAGGAAGAAATCCTCCTCAATGGACTGAAATAGAGCACTCAAGGAAAGCCCCCTCATCAACACAGCTGAGAGACAGTGCCTGAGGGAAAGTTCTCCTGCAGTGAGAGAGATAGTCACCCAAGGAAGAGTCCCCCCACCCCATGGCTGATCTATAGTATCCAAGGAACAGTTCCCCCTCCCAGGGTTGAGGTAGATCACCCAAGGAATAGTACCACCCCCTAGACTGAGAACACACAAGAAAGAGCCCCCTTGCAGGGTAAAGCACCCAAGGAAAAGTATTACCCCTGCCCAAGGGTTGAAATCCTGACCTTACTGAAGGAAACTAGAAGCAACTCAGAGAATGGCAGTAAAGTTGTGGCACCACACCAGTGGAAATTTCTAGAAATCTGCCTCTGGGGTATCTGAGAATGTTGTATACAGAGATGTCTCACCAGAAGCAGTCTGATGTATATTACTGCCTGAGAGGGTTTCAAGGGAAGCTGCTGGCCATCGAGTGCTGCTGGCCACTATGCCCTGCACCAACCTGGCAGTGGAGAAGCTGTGCACAGTGCAGGGCCTGGCATTGGAGAAGCCTGGTGCCCAGCAGGAACCCTCTGTGCCAGCAACCCAGGACCCAGAAGCAAAACTTTCCCCTTACAATGTCTCTGGCTCCCTCTACAGACAAACTTCTGTGACAACTGTTATAAGAAGAAGAAAAAACAAAAATTAAAGGAACCCACCATTTCCACAGATCAGAACAAACAGATTAATTTGGAGCTGAGAGGCAAGAAATGGATAACCAGCACACTGTATTAACAAATAAAGGAGGAAAGTCATACAATCATCTTAATCAATGCAGAAAACACAAGCAATAAAATGCAACAACTATTCATGAGGACAAAATTAAAAGCACTTGTCAAGAAGTGAATCTACCAGAAATTTATAGTATACATTATTCCTAGTTGTGAAAAATTAGAAGTATTCCTTGCAAGATCAAGACAGGGATGTCAACCACTTCTATTCAACACTGCACTCCAAGAATCCCTAGCTTGCACCCTAAGACAATAAAAGATAAATAAGTTATTTGGCTAAACTTAAAACTCAAAGTTGTCTACAGACAAAGAATTTCACAAAGAGAATAGATATAAAATCAACACATAAAAATTAACAGTATTTCTATATAACAGCCACAAGAAATTCAGGAAATGTAAGTTTTTAAGCTATTACTAAAATTAGCAAGATTATATAATAAATAAATATTAAAGATATATATATATAGGAATATATAGCATATATGAAATATATATATAGAGAGAATGTGTGTGTGTGTGTGTGTGTATGGAATGAATATAACTAAACATGTGTAATAACAGCAGACAATTATAAAATTTTATTGAAAGATACCAGAGAAGACTTAAAGCAAGGTCTACACATAGGTAGGAAGACTCAGTGTCCACTTCCTCCACCCCTCAATTTAATGTATAAATCTAACACACTTACAATCAAAATTCCAATAGTTTTTCATGGAACTTGACAAGCTGATTCTAAGATCTATATGGAAAAGTAAATGCCCAAGAATAGCCAAGACAAACACAAAGAAGAACAAATTAGGGGGATCTGCCTTACTATCTCAAGACATTATTATTAACCTTTAGTAATAAAGACAGTGTGATATAGATGCAGAGGTACACGAGCTGAACAATGATATAGAATAGCAGAGTCCAGAAATAGTCTCATGAATATATGGGAATGTGATACATTTCAGAGGTGTCATTGAAGATCGCTGGGGAAAGACTAGACTTTCTTTTTGCAGCATATGGTGCTGAGACAATTGGCAATCTATGTGAAAAATAATACAATTGGATCTCTTCCTCACACCATATACAAAAAAAATCAGATTGATTAAGTACTTAAATGTGAAAGAAAAATTAAGACTTTAGAAGAAGTTAGAGAAGAATATCTTTAAGACTTCAAAAATAGGAAAATATTTCTTAAAGAGGACACACAAAAAAGCCCACTAAACATAACAGAAAAGGTTGATGCAATAGTATTGGTAATACTCTTGTTCTTAAGTTTGATGTGAGTTTATGCAAGTCCCTTTTGTTAAGTTTCAGCTTACATATATGCTCCATACATTTTTGTATGGACCAAATACTACATTATAAAATGTTTGACTGCAAAAAAAAAGGCATATAAATTACGGCAGAGAAAGAAGTCAGTACCCTTAATAACAAAGGAAGAAATAACCCAACTTTTAGCAGAAATCTAGTTTCACTAGTGAACATGTGGTTTAAAGAAAGTATTATAAAGGCAGGGTTAACATTAAAGAAAATCATAAAAACCAAAAATCCTAGCAAGCTGTTATCTTTAATGGATATTTGCTTCACCCCATGAATGCAAAACTGGGTCAACATTTGAAAGTCTATTCTTATAATTCACCATTGTAATAGGTAAAAGAAGAAAAAAACACATGACTATCTCAATAAATACCAAAATTACATTTGACAAAATTCAAGATCCATTCCTGAATTTTTAAAATAATGATAAAAAGGAGTAAGATACAAGGTTAATATACAAAAGTCAATTGCTTTCCTAAATGCCAACAATGACTACTGGAATTTGAAATTTAAGAAAGAATATCATTTACAATAGCACCAAAATAATGAAATACATATAAATCAAACAAAATATGTACAGGATCTCTATGGGGAAAACTACAAGATCTATATAAATGTAGAGATATTCCATGTTCACAAAATGGAAGATTCAATATTATTAAGATGTCAGTTCTTTCCAATGTGACCTATAGATTCAAAGCAATCCCAATCAAAATCCCAGCAAATTATTTTGTAGATATCGACAAACTGACTCTAAAGATTATAGAGAAAGATGAAAGATCCTGAATAGCCAACGTAATACTGACAAATAAGGACAAAGATGGAGGGCTAACACTACCCAATTTTAAGACTTAGTGTAAAGCTACAGTAATCAAGACAGTGTGGTATTGGTAAAAGAGTAGACATGTAGATTAACGGAATAGAGTAGACAGCCCAGAAATAGACCCACACATATATAGTTGACCTATTTTTGACAAAGGAGCAAAGGCAATTCAATGGAGAAAGCAGTCTTTTCAACAAATGGTGTTGTAACAATTGGGTGTCCATATGAAAAAAAAAAAAAAAGAACCTAGACACATCTTATATCTTTCACAAAAATTAGCTAGAAAGGAATCATAGACCTAAATTTAAAATGAAAAACAATAAAACTTCTGTAAGAAAACATGAGAAAATCTAGATGGCTTTGGGTTTGGAAATGAGCTTTTAAATTTAATACCAAAAGCATGATACATGAAAGAGAAAATTGATAAGTTGGACTGTAGTAAAATAAAAATTTCTCTGTGATAGACATTGTTATGAGAATGAAAAGGCAAACCATGGACTGGGAGAAAATATTTGCGAAACAAGTATCTGTAAAGGGCTTGTATTCAAAATATACAAGGAACTCTTAAAATGCAACAGTAAGAAAACAACCGGATTTCAAAATTAAGCAAAAGATCTAAACAGATACTTCACCAAAAGAGAAATACAGATGGCAAATACATATGAAAGATGCTCAACATCCTTTGTCATTAGGGAGCTGTAAATTAAAATGAGATATTACTACACATCTGTTATAATAGTTAAAATTTGAAACCTGACAGTACCAATTGCTGGCGAGGATGCAGAGTAACAGGAAGTCATTCATTGCTGATGGGAACGCAAAATGGTAAGGCCACTTTGGAAGACAGCTTGGCAATTTCTTATAAAGCTAAACATAATCTTACCATATGATCTAGCAATCATGCACCTTGGTATTTACCCAACTAATTTGAAAAAATAGGTCCACACAAAAATCTGCATGTGTTTATTCATAATCATCAAAAACTGGAGATGTCTTTCAATAGGTGATGGATAAACAAACTGTGGAAGATCTATACAAGAAACTATTATTCAGAGATTTAAAAAATGAATTATCAAGCCACAGAGAGACATGGAGGAAACTTGAATGCATATATTGCTAAGTGAAAGAAGCCAGTCTGAAAAGGCTACATACTGTATAATTCCAACTATATGACACTTTGGAAAAGGCAAAACCATGGAGACAATAAAAAGATCAGTGGTGAACAGGGGCTCAGGGGAAGGAGGGGGTTGAACGTGTGAAGCACAAGGGATTTTTAGGGCTGTGAATTTATTCTATATGATAATGCAATTGTGGATACATAACACATGGATTTGTCAAAACCCACTGAACTTTAGATCACAAAAAGTGAAACTTGATGTATATTTTAAAAAAGCATTTAGGTCAGGGGAATCCCAGGATAGAATGCAGAACGTGACAAAACAATCTAACTATATTACAAATTTTTGAAACAAACGTACTGAAGAGAGTGAGCGGGAAATGTGCTGACCTAAGTAACTGTGGAAATGAGTGGAGTCTATAAAACGAATGGCAAAAAAAACCTTACACAATCACTGTGCTTTGGTTGAAAAAGTTGTTTCCCACAGGAATACGTGTTATCAATTCTGAAAACACTGCACTTGTATACTGGAATTAAACAATTCAAGTAAGTGGGTAGCAGACGGTGGGAACCAGGTCTCTCAGCGTTGGAGTGGTTTACAGATAAGCAAGGGGAGGAGGTTAGAATGATACATGTGATGGTGGATCAAACATCAGTAAGAACTTGTGTTTCACTTAATAGAAATACAGATGTTACATATAGGAATATTTATACATATGTGTATAGGCACAGGATAGTACACACCCATATATGCCCTTGCTCTGTTAGCTGGAAGAGCCTTGAAGAGACAAAACCCCAGGAGCAACTGAGCACAACTAGGGCCCAGATCTTGGTTTCTGATACCATTCTCCAATAAAAAGAACCAGGTTCCTTGGAGAAAAGGCTGACTCTAGGACTGGGGAAGGAAATATACAAGATGAGCCTGGAACATCTCGTAGTGCCAGAAAGTGAGAAATGCTGGGGAAAAAATCCACAGTAATGGGAGTGATGTCAAAGGGAGTGATGTCAAAGGAACACAAGAGTCAAATGAAACGGCTACCAATGTTCAAAACTGGTACAACTGGGCTTCCCTGGTGGTGCAGTGGTTGAGAGTCTGCCTGCCAATGCAGGGGACACAGGTTTGTGCCCCGGTCCGGGAAGATCCCACATTCCACGGAACGGCTGGGCCCATGAGCCACGGCCGCTGAGCCTGCGTGTCTGGAGCCTGTGCTCCACAACGGGAGAGGCCACAGCAGTGAGAGGCCCGCCTACCGCAAAAAAAAAAAAACAAAAAAACACTGGAACAATTTCAGCAACAAAATGAAGTAGTATTACATGATAACCCAGAGTACAAAATAAATTAATATCCATGAGCCAAACTCATATAAATAAAATATTGAATAAATTAACAAGTGGGGGAGAAGAGACATACCTCCCGTGCAGAATTCCAAATAACTGATGTAGATACTCCATCCTCAAGGAGGTGGAGCATAACTCCCTACTCCCTAAGTGTGGGCTGTGCACAGTGACTTCTTTCCAAAGAGGACAGTATGGAAAGGGTAACTCTACAATGGAGAAACCTGACAAACACTGCTTTAGGTGATCAAAAATAACATCAACAGGGAATTCCCTGGCAGTCCATTGGTTAGAACTCCGTGCTTTCACTGCCATGGCCCAGGTTCAATCCCTGGTCGGGGAATTAAGATCCTGCAAGCTGCGTGGCGCAGCCAAAAAAAAAAATCAACAGTTATAATTCATGTTAATAAATGTATGCCCTGGGTATGATAACAATGGCACACATAATCCAAGTCTAATAATGGTAAAAAACACTAGACAAATCCCAGTAGAGGCACATTGTACAAAATACCTGACCAGTATTCCTCAAAACTGTCAAGGTCACCAGAAATAAGGAAAGTCTAAAAAACTGTCACAGTCAAGAGAAGCCTAGGAAGACATCACAGCTAAATGACCCAGCACAGCCAAATAAATAAATAAATAAATAAATAAATAAATAAATACTTTAAAATGAAATTTAAAAATGCAATGTGGTATCCTGGATGGAATCCTGGAACACAAAAAGGACATTTGGTAAAAACTAAGGAAATCCGAATATTAACTCCAGTTAAAAATAATGTAGCAATATCTGTTCAAGGATTGTTACCAAATGTACCACGCCAACATAAGATGTTAACCAGTGGTGAAACTGAGGCGGGCTATGTGGGAATTTTCTGCACCATCTTCCCAATTTTTCTGTAAATCTAAAAGAGTTCTAAAAAAATAAGTTTATTTAGAAAATACCATTTTAAAAAGGAGGTAGAAAGACTATTTTAAAGGGACTAGAGAGACTAACTAACCAATGTAATTTGTGAACCTTGGTGGGGGCAGCTATAAAAGTCATTCTGGGGATGCACGGGTAAATTTGAATAGATTAGATGGTTCATCCTTTCCTTAAGTGTGAGAATGGTATTGTGGTTAAATGGGAAAACGTCTTCACTCTCATAGGAGAGGCATGCTGACATATTTAGGAACGTCATGATATGATGAAGTGTGATGATGAAGTCTGTAACTCACTACAAACAATTCAGGAGGGTTTTGAAAGAAGCACATTTGGAGAGAACAAAAGCAAAAGTAACAAAATGTTAGGAATGGTGAATCTAAATGAAAAGTATTTTGGCACTCAAACTATTCTTTCACACTTTCTGTAAGTTTGAAATTTTTCAAAATAAAATTTTAGGAAAAATATCAATAAGATTTTAGAATTGGATAAAATGATACTAAAGTTCATCTAGAAATATAAACATGCAAGAATAACTAGGAAAAAAATCCTGAAATAATATTGTGGTATGGACTAGCAATGCCAAATATGAAAATGTGTAATAACTTAAAATAATTAAAAGACTGGTAATTTTTGCAAAAGACTGCAGAGTTCAGAAACAAATCTAAATATATATGGAAACAATGTATGAGGGATGGTTTTTCAAATCAATGTGGAAAAAAGTCAACAAATAGGGTTGGGATAACCAGATAGCTATTTGGAAGAGAAAAATCTTGAATTCTTACCTCACTCCTTCCACCTAAATAAATTCCAAATGAAGCAAAGATTTAAAGGTTAAAAAAAAACTTAAAAGTACTGGAAAAATACATTAAATTTATTCTTAAATGTAAAGAAGGCCTTTCTAAAGCAAGGCACAAATCCCAGAAGCCATAAAGACTGATAAGTTTAACTACATAAATAAATAAAACTCAGGAAAGTATTAAACATATGACAATGGACCAATTTTCTTAGCTTACAAAGAGCTCATACAAACTAATAAAAAAACAAATCATCTAATAGAAAACAGAACATGACCACACAGTTCACAGGAAATGAAATATAAGTAACCAATAAACATGAAAATGTGTTCCATGTCCTTCATTAAAATGCATTATAACTTCATTAAGATGCAAAATACCATTTATTCACTTTCAGATGATCAAATTTTAAAAAGCTGAGGGCCCAGTATTAGCAAGAGCCTCATAAATAATTATTCTTATACATTATATGTGGAAGCATAATTGGGCAAAGATTTCTGGAGATCAGTTTGGCAACAACTACTGACCTGAAAATGAAAACTATCCTTTGACCCAGAAATTCTATTGCTAGGAAGTAACCTTGTTAGTTTAATCTCATTATATGTACAAGTAAGTTCATTGCAATATGGTTTAGCAATAGTAAAACATTGCCAACAACCTGAAAGCCCATCAATGTTTGAACATTTATTACACATCATATATTAGAATACCACACAGTCATTAAAAAGAATGAGGTATTTCTGTACATACTGATACAGAAAGATCTTATAAGACACAGGTAGCAAAAGAAGCAAGGTACAGAAGAGTGTATACAGTCTGATTCCATCAATGTAAAAACTTTTTAAGTATATATTTGCTGGCAAATAACGTTTTTCCTGAAAGAATATACAAGACACTTAAAGCTGGTGACCTTTGGAGAGAGGTATTAGGAGGAGGGAAGGGAGCAGGTTTTAACCTCATGCCTTTCTGTACCATCTGGGGTTTTTGCCACGTGCATATCTTTCTTTTTTCCTTTTAAAAGAATATTTGATTAGTAGGTTAGTTTGAGATATTCCTATGAGATTTGAATACTACTAGTGTTATCTTTCAAAATACTGCAGATAAACGCCAAGCTTTGCAAACCAGAACTTCCTCTTGGATTTCCATTAAACTCTAGATTTGTCCCGTGATGCTTTAATCATAATGATTTCCTGTTAAGTATAAATTGCCATTTTGTAATGGCAGTTTGGCTATACAACACATTTGTGCTGGAATGATTAGACACTGCTACTCAAAGACCAATATTCTTATACTCCAAAGGACATTTGATAATTCATAAATATAAATGAGATCACACATTCTATTTCAACTCTAAAAAAACCATAAAATTGCATTAAGACTTTACATGCACAATGAAAAGTAAAGTATCCACTGAATTTAGTAAAACAGCATCACATTGGAAAAAATACAGTCATTAAAATTAGATCTTACATTTTTCTGGGGACAGAGAAACGGAAGAAAATGAGATTAAAAGTAAAACGAACAAACAAACAAACAAAACAAAACAAAAAAAAACCACTACCAAAAACAGGGTGAGACAATCATTTATTTATTGGACAGGGCAAGGTCATTTAAAGAGAGGAAACATATCCAAAAGAATGTGTTTAGCTTGGTGTTACAGGCATCGATGCTCACAACAAACAACACTACTCAATACATCATGGAAACAGGCCACATACAACCAGGGGGATGCTGTCATGCCACTCAAAAATAAGCCACAATGCTTAGAAAACAATCATTAGGGAGTTACAGAGCATCACAGTCTCTAATTCACCAATCTGCATTTTCTGCAGCTGGCCCACTAGGCCGTAGCATTTGGCTGGTTCCCTGGTCATTACGTCTTCCTATATTCTAGAGAGCCTTCAACAGTACACACTTCTGAATGTCACTGAAATCACAGTCAACTGCAGGCTTCACTAGCTCGCATGACTACATTTTTGGCTACCTTAGTACTGCCTCATAGTAGTATAAATAGAATTCTGAACTTAATCCATTTAGCACTGTTATGAAGCACCCAAATCCTTTGGTACCTACTTTTAAAAGACAGCATAAATTCATTGGAGGAAATTAAAGAAAAAATTTGGGAAGCTCACCTGACCAGAGGTATACAAGCTCCTAGCAAAATTAGACACAACTGAAGACTGCTATGTCAATTATTTGCCACGTTATTTGGCATCATACTTAGCAGGACTTTCCTGACTGGGCAATCCATATCAATATCCATTCTAGAGACTAGACAAAAATACTATAAGTAGTAACATATCATGAATGCTTGGTTCTGAGAAAAAACTATTCAGCATAAGACAGACTGAGAAACCTGTTAGGTATGTGACCCTCCCTCCTTACATCTACTGATTTTTACAAACCACTTCCTTTTACAGCAATCAGTTCTCAAGAGGAGGTCTCACTCTACATAGAACAAAACCATATTTGGGAAGCCAGTCATGAAAGCCCAGATACTGCAGGAATCCATTCATATTAAATGACCAGAATAGACACATCTACAGAGACAGAAAGTAGATTAGTGGCTGGGAGGCACTGGGGGAAAAAGACAGGTAACTGCTAAAGGGCACAGGGTTTCTTTCTGGGCTGATGGCAATGTTCTCAAATTCACTGTGATCATGGTTGCACAACATCATGAATATATTACACCACTGAATTGTACCCTTTAAATGGGTGAATGGTAAGGTATGTGAATTATATCTCAGTAAAGTTATTATTAAAACATATTAGGAAAGGAAGACAGGCCCCCAAAGAGAAGAAAATAAGACGCTCTTGCAAATCAAGTCATACCTGAGGAAACGGTACACAGGCCTGATGTAAGGAGCTTGTTTCTCATACACTGTTCTGATTTAAATACAACCACTTTAACCCCTGACTTCACATTTTAAACTCATTTCTAAATTATTTTAGGTTTTCAACAGATTTCTAACTTTGTTCTCCTTAGAGAGCAGAGTCAGTGTTCCACAGACAGATTGGGTTGGCAAAACAAAATTAAACAATGAATAAAGACCCAATGACAAAATAATCTTGTACTTCAGGCTGTGTTACCAGGCAGAAGAGAAGAGCTGAGGTTCATTACTAATGGAAAAAAATGTCTTCAAGGATAAGGACATCTCATGACTCTTGCCTAAAGCACATTTCCTTTTCAAATCTGCATACAGTTATTCCCTTTATACCTATACAATTCAACAAAAGCAATGTTTCCATACCTGTATGATTCAACAAAAGCAATGTTTTCTACGAAGAAATGTAGAAATGTTAAGCTTCCTGAAGATCAAAGAGCTAGCCATATTCCCCTAAAACTGAAATTACCGTTTCTAAAAAAATTCTTCTCTGTACCCTCATCCTCACCTTCAGCAACATACAATGAAGATGGAAAACAAATCAGAAGCTATGAAACAATTTCTTCAATGACCTTAATTTTTTTAAAAGACGTGAGTTCCAAATATTTAGAACACATTTGGCCCAATTCCATTGAAGCCTACCTTCAACGAGAAGGTTTCCTATATTTTTACTAATTCATTAGTTTAGTATGCAACAAAATAACAGAGATTTTGAATAAGTTAAACTGGCTAATGACAAATAATCAGTTTTCCTCAATGACTACTATTCTTCTACACAGGCAGGATAATTAATTCATGGATGCTCTTTTTGGTCTATCTTCAACTATTCTTACACTACATAATCAATTTGGGACATTTTTTACCAATAAATGAAGAGAACACAAGTAGCTTTACAGCAAGCTGAGTTTGTTAAGTATACTTGTTATGACAAAGGATTTCTGACACAAAAATTGCTCGCTGCACACAGAACCCCAGAGAAGTGATGAAATAAGACTGATGTTAGGAGGTATATGGGAGCGGGGTAGGGTGAGAAGTAATGGATAAATTAAAAACTGGCAAGTATCTGCTGAAGCAGAGCCACTTTTTAGGGGGCATAAGAAAAACTGATAAGTCACCATTTTAGTCTCTTTAGAGAAGTCCATTTGTTGTTAAGAACTTAAGACCATTTTACTATCATTCATGCTGCAAAATGCAGTAGTCACACTATCTCCAAAAGGATCCTAAAAACTGTAGTGCAAAAGAAAAGAAATCTAAGAAAATAAATAATTACAAAACCATCATTTTTCAAAGAAATGTGTTCAAAACAGTGACTTTTACAAAACAAGTGAATTTTAGATGAAAAAAGAATTCTCTCTATGAAAGATCAAAGACTCATTTCACAGATAACTTATATTGCATTCATGACTTGATTAACAGTGTATAAACAAGGGTCATAGACTTTTTTAATTAGGTCTGAAAGATCAATATAAATACTGACGGGGGGGAGTGTTTTGTACCCCAAACTCCAATATTCCAGCTCTGTGTCCTGTCCTATTCTGTTATTATAATTTGTAAAAATCTTAACGACGCAGTGATTCAAGTTTTCGTAACTTCAATGATGTGTTAGAGGACAATGCATCTTGGTTTGAAGAATTTGTTGTATCCGAAGGCCGGAACAGTACTCGACCACGATGATTAAATACATAAAATGATGGGTGATTCCTTAATGTGTCAAATGTCCTTAAAAGAAAAAAAGCATCAATTTTAGATAAACCTTTATAAAAGCCTATTTGAAAATAAGCAGGCTTCTAATAAATTATGAATTTGCTATGGGTTATAGTTTTAACTAAGTTTAAATCCATAAAATCAGACTATAATTGGTAAACATACTGTATCTCACTTTCTTCCTGTACAAGGAAAATAAGAAACCCGGAAATGCAACATAAAACCCTGACATTTTTTAATTCAGGCATTCCTTCCAAGATGCCCATGAAAACACAAATAATTGCTCAACTTTAATCACCTCTATAAATCTAACTCTAGCCCATGCCAAATAGTCCTTAAAAAAATAGTACATAGATTATAACTTTGATTATTCTCACCTGGCCCTCACTATTCAAGCCATCTGATCATTGTACAGATCTGCCTTCCAAGAATCAAGTACAACGAAAAATTCCTTTTCGCCCTTCTGTACCTGCTGTTGTCCAAACTCGTATATTTTGCTACCACCTACTAAATTCATGTATTTTGCTACCACCTACTTAATGCCATTCTGTTTTACTTCTTTCTTTCTAGGCCCCTTGCCTGTGATTCTTGGTAGACTCTTTGTAAGAACTGTAGTGGGTAGTGATAGTGGAGTATCCTTTCATCTTTCCAGTGAGATATATGCAGTCTAAGAAAAGTTCACAAACACCTAAGTGTATGGCTTTTGGTATTGGTTTGTTTTTAAATATTAATTTCCTGGAAGGAAAGAGAACTTTCCTTTTGATAAAAATTCAAATCTCGAAGTCAGCCCACCTAAAAATCCAAGCATACCGCAACATAAAATGGGAAGCCTGAGATGTGACTATTTAAAATGTAAATTAAAAAGTAAAAGTAAAAAGGGGATGAATTTCCTCTAACACATAAATGTTTATTGCGAATTCTTCTAAGGAAATACTGTGTTAAAATTTCTAGGATCAAGAAGATGGGTAAAGTCCAGAGACGGAATTGAATAAAGCCAAGGGATGATTTTATGCAAGTCAGAAATACGGAAAAGAAAAGCAAGCAAAGCTCATGAAAATAGCTTAGAAGTAGTATAGGAGAAAAAAAGAAAGCAGAATAACAAATATACTTTAGTCCAAGGATAGAAAAGAGCCTAAGAGCAGAGTTTATGTCACAGGCTAGGTTCAAGTGATAGAGGAAACAGAAAACCTCGTAATCTTCCAAAGATTAAGCTGGGTCAAGAGGATAAGAAGAGGAAAAGGGAAGGAAGGGAAGGGAGGGAAGGGAGGGAAGGGAGGGAAGGGAGGGAGGAAGGAGGGGGGAAGCAAGGCGGGTGGGGAAGAAAGAAGGAAAAAATTCCTGAGGGAATATCTTCCTATATATCTATTTCCATCCACCTATCTATCCAACCAGCCAACAAGTAAGTTTAAACAACCATAACATAACATCTTATTCTAATGTCAATAATCTGTCATTCAACTTCCATTTTTCCTGTCACATCAAACACTGCCTCAATTTTTTTACCTCATTACTCATACAAACTGCATAATCGAAATGTAAAAACAAAACCGACTTTTATGTACCATAAAAAACATAGATTTTAAATTATGTAAATGAAGCAAAACCCCCATGAAATTAAATGCCTATGAAAAGGAAAAGACTTACTTATTTTTTAGTTCTGAAGTGGCATCCATGTCTTTAAACTCCCCTGCAATATGAACTATACCATAACAGGTAACTGCAAAGGCCAGAAGTGTCTGAAGAACTATCTGTGAGTATAAAGATTGAAATTACTAAACAACATACAAATATTATTATAAAAATTTACAATTTTCTCTCCATCTCTTTCTAGCCTCTTAACAGGTATTTCTTCTAGGTCCTATCAAGGAGTCTCACTTTAAATGATTTGGACTCAGACAAAACAGTATCTTCTATAAGTTCTGTGAATCGGCTGCAAAAATACTTCTGGGTTTTGCACAAATAGCAAAAACAGGTACCAAGCCATTCAGAACTCAGTTATCAACTATTACCAGCTTCTAAGAGCAACTATGAATGTCTTAATGTATTATTGTTAAATATCACAGAGTATAAAAAGAACACCCCTTAGCCACCACCTAGCTTAAGAAATAGAACATTACCAGTACCTTTCAAGGCCCAGGTATCCCCCTCCAATTATATCCTTCACCCTCCCTCCCAGTTAACTATGGTCCCCAATTGTTTATTAATCCGTTCCTTGCTTTTATTTATAATTTTACCAGCTCTGTATGTACCTCTAAAACATACACTGCTTACTTTTTCCCATTTGAGCTTTTTTTTGGTGAGATTCCTCCCGGTTGAAGTACATAGTTGTAGTCCATTCATTTTCATTGTATTTCATTACACGAAAATCCCACAATTTATACATTCTACTGTTGATGGCTATGTGGGCTGTTTCCTGCCTGTGACTTTTACAACATCAGGATGGATATCTTTGTGTATGTCTCCTGGCACATGGGAGTGCAACCACTGGCGTAGAGTATACACAAATTCAACTTTATTAGGTAATATGAAACTGCTTTCCAAAGAGGTTCTGCAAGCAAAAACTTGCAATGTTTGATATTAACCAACATGGGATTACAGGCATATTTTATTTTCTTGATTGTGATTTTCCATATTTTTCAAATTTTCCCATTTGTAAACAGAAGAAAGTTATTTTAAACAGATATAAATGAGTGTGTATATGTGTGTGTGCATGTGTGTGTGCGCGCATCTACCACAAAACAAAGGTGATGGGAGAATGAGTTAATAGCCACATCTACCATGTCTTTAATTATGACAATTAAAGTCAAAATTAGCCACAAGCTATTACTCTTTCTAAACTAAAATCTAATGTCATCTGTTATACTGGTTTACATCCCCACCACCAGTGTACCAAGACCCATTTCATACAATGCAATCATAGGCATCATTAACAAGAATGTGATAAATCTATGAGTTGTCATGAAAATATGTCAAGATAAATTGTTAAGTAATAAAAAGCTAGTTATGAAAGTATACATATATGCACATAACTTTTTTAAAAGAAACACTCTGTGTTTTGATTACATAAAACTATACATACACAAACAAAGATAATGTTGTTTATGCATAGAAGAAAACTAAACTACTGATATACTACAAACTGTTCAGAGTAGAGGTAGAATTGTGAGCAATGGGGTCAGTTTTACTTTTGACACTTACTGGTTGATTCTATTACAAAGAACTTACTACTTTTGTTCTTTAAAATCTAATAAAGATTTAAAAAGGGGGGGAGGGGAAATTCCCCGGCAGTCCAGTGGCTAGGACTCCATGCTTCCACTGCAGGGGGCTCGGGTTTAATCCCTGGTCGGGGAACTAAGATCCCGCAAGCCACACGGTGCAGGCAAAAAAACAAAACAAAAATCCAATAAAGATAAAAAACTGTGAGTGAAGTTCACATATTATTTCAGCTTTAAAAAAAAGCACTTCCTATTTTCTTTAGTTTTACCACCTATGTATCTGTCCCTAAACAATGTTTTGTTAGTTTTACTTGTTTTTAAACTTTATGTATAAAAGGAATTTTCTTAAAAAAAAATAAAGTCAAATAATCAACTTAAGTCCATCTCAGACTACAGACAGAGCAACTTCTAGAAAGACTACTGTAAACTAAATTCTTGGGAATTCCCTGGCTGTCCAGTAGTTAGGACTCCACACTTCAACTGCAGGGGGCCCGGGTTTCGACCCCTGGTCAGGGAACTGAGATCCTGCAAACTAAGATCCTGCAAGCTGCACGGCGTAGCCAAAAAAATAAACTAAGTTCTAGAAACCAAACAGAAGTCTTTTGTTTCCAAATCTTTGGGTTTTATAATGAGTGACAAAAAGTAGATAACAGATATGCTATTTCATGTCTGGAAAATTAAGAGAATAAAAAACCAAAACACTTTTAAAATATATTTTAAGCTATGTGGCTGATTTTTAAAATATATATACATATATATTTTTTATTGAAGTATAGTTGATTTACAATATTGTGTTAGTTTCAGGTACATGGCAAAGTGATTCGGTTATATATATTTTAATGGAATATAAATGACCAACTTACATCTATTGGCAGTGATTCATCTTCTTTTTCTGTTAATCGCATATAAGAACGATCTATAAACCAGAAGTATACCATTAAAGAAATTGTAGCCCATTTTTCTTAAAATGCAAGCAAATCTATATACCAAAGCAACTGACACGTGCTACAAAAAGTAATGCTAATCCCGGATTCCTCAAAAACCTCTATCTTCTAAGGCAGTCAGTCTGATCTTGAACTATCTTATTCCCATCATGACCTGCTTTGTCACCTTATAAAACAGGATAAGAGTGAAAAGTGAGCAAATATGAGGAAGAAATACCTAAACATAATTTTTCTTTCATTACTACAGGAAAACTAGAATTCTCTGAAATTCTTTCACTAACTGGTCAAAGAAATCACAATTATTTAAAAATTAAGTCTACAGAAAATCTCAACTCTGAAATAGCACCACCATCACATAATATGGACAAAGTAATATTGTTATGGAAATGTTTTTCCTGAGACAATATGCTGGGGGGTGTTGGAATAGGAGAAATTCTTGGACATCAATTGCTGCTTCTGTGATTTAATTATAATTCTGCTACTGCCTTAGCCTCAGGAGGCAGCAAGGTATGAAGGAAAAGGATCAGGATTTGGAAGCTGAAAAGCCTAGATCATAATACCAGCTCTTCAATTTATCGTAATCTCATTCAATGTAAGACACCTTCGTGGATTGTAACATGTATCTCAATTTCAGTGTTAAAATGTAGGAGTGGGAGGTGGAATGTGCCTGAGAATCAAAAAAATACAGTATCTATCTTTTCACTGCCTAAATTTCTGCAACTGTAAATTGGGAATAATATGAGGATCAAATGAGACACAGGATAGGAGCTCTGTCATAACAAAGTTCGTCACGGCAAAGACCAGCATGTCACAGCACCCCAGGGTGCTACCTGCTGCCACAATCTGACAGGACACAATTAGCCTCAAAGGTAAATATTGGTCTCTTTCCAACATGAGGACTATAAAGAGGTCCCACTGCAGTGACAAATGCCACAAGGCATGTCCACCTCACATAAAAACACAAAATCCTAATTCTAGAGGAATCTTGCACAATCCCTACTTAATAACATGCTTAAAACCTCAAATTATTGTGAGTGAGCATGCATTGACTCTTAAAAGAGAATGTTTAGAGACATTTCTGAAGTTTTATCTCACAGGTTTCATCATAAGGACAGGTGTAAAAGAAAAATCAAACCAATACCCAAATAGGTTTTGGCTAACTTCCTACTTGAAGTTACCTGTGGAATTCCCAGCTACCTTTCTTCTTTGCATGAAGCCTAATCTGACTCTAACTCCAGCTTTAGCAGGGCATTTCCTCATCCGTAAAACGAAGGGGTTGGACTTCAGTCATCTATCTCCTTGCTCTAGGACAGTAAGATTTTACAGCTGAAGTCTATTGTAGAAAATGACGCAGTACCACTGTATCCTAATCTCCTCTAGGGCAGCTATTCTAAAATGAATGTACATACAAATCACCTGGGGATCTTATTAAAAAGCAGATTCGGATTCCATAGATCTGGGGTGGGGGGGTCTGAACTTCTGCATTTCTGACCAGCTCCCAGATGATTTCCAAGATGTTGGTCTAAAGACCACATTTGATCAGCCAGACTCTAGGTACCTTTCTTAACCCCTTCCCCCCACCTCCTGAAAAATGACTACTCCCATCTCCCTGTATTTTACATACTTTTAGCATAGCATCTATATCACTTTATGGTGAGTGTTGCTTGACTCACTTGTTTCTCCACTTGACTTTGAACTCCCTCAGGACATCACTGCACCTTCTAGCACCTAAGCATAGCGCACTTTCACCCAATTACTCAAGACTGAATTTTACCAAGCAGTGTAGCACACAGGCTCTAGAATCAAACTGCTTGTCTTTGAAGCCCAGCCCCACCATTTATCATCTCTGTAATTTTGCACAGGTTTCCTAGCAGTATGTCTCAATTTCTTCATCTTTCAAAGACGATAATAACAATAATATCTACCTCCCAGGGTTATTGGTAGTATTGAATTACATAATACATGTAAAATGCTTAGTTCAGTGCCTGGCACATGGTAAGCACTTAATAAATGTTAGCTATTATTATTGTTTTCATTCAAGATTGGAGTTTTGGAGAAACTGTCACAGAAACAGGAGCCTGAGGAAACATGACAACTAAATGTAATATGATACCCTGGATTGATTCCTGGAATAGAAAGAAGACACTAATGGGAAAACTGGTGAAATCCAAATAAAAGCTAGACTTTACTTAATAGTAGTATACCAATGTCAGTTTCCTAGTTGTTACATTATAACATAGTAATGTAAGGTGTTACCAATGGAGGAAGCTGAGTGAGGGGTATACAGTAACTCTCCGTACTATCTTCGCAATGTTTCTGTAAATCTAAAATTTCAAAATAAATTAAAAAGATAAATAAAGCTGAATTTCTGCCAGACAAATGTTGTCATAATACCTGTATGTAAAAAGTAATTTTAATAATTGGATCATTTTAATTATGTATAATAAATAGAACAAAAGGTTTTATCTTGAAAACAATTGGAGCTTTGAGGAATTCACATTTCATTTTCTACTTTATTCCTGAAGATGGAAAGTAATGTAGCAAATAAAGGAATAAAGTTCAATTCTGAATTTCTTTCCTTCATTCAACAAATTTATTGAGTAACTAGTTGGGAACATTGTGCTGGGCACTGACATTACAGCAATGAACAAAATATACATTGCCCCTGCCCTTATGGGCTCTATAGGTTAGGAAAGAGCTCAGCAAACTTTTCCTGTAAAGGGCCAGATAATAAATATTTTAGCCTTTGCAGGCCTTACTATCTCCACTGTAACTACTCAACTTTGCCCTTAGAAAGCAGCCAGACAATACCTAAACGAATGGGCGTGGCCGTGTGCCAATAAAACTTCACTGATGGACACTGAAACTTGGATTTTATATAATTGTCATGGATCATAAAATTATATTCTTTTGCTTTCTTCACCCAACGAATTAAAAATCTAAAAACATTCTTAGCTCACGGCAAAAACAGGAGGGAGGCTGCATTTGGCCCACATGCCAGACTTTGCTAACTCCTGGTCTCGGAGAGAAGGTAGACCTCAAAACAGATCAGCTGTCTCACTGCACTGCATCCTCTGCTAGACTCCAAGTTTCCTCTTGACAATACAATTGTATATGTGTGATAAAGCACTTTTGTTTTATTTCATTTAAACTTCCCAATCACTCTCTGACATAGAAAGTGCAAGAATTAAAATCCACCTCAATGAAGCCTCAGAGAAGGGACGTGATGTGCTCAAGGTCACAGATATAGCAGTAAACCAAGTTTTTAAGAACCAGCCCCCCAGTGCGGTGCTCTTTGCCCCGCATCACAGTGCCTCCCTGAGGCAAATGGTCACTTAACTTATCAGTCCGCCTGGACAACCCAGGAGTGCCCAAGACGTTGTCCACCTAGTTGTCATGGGACCATGAGCATCCGAGGTCCTCGATCTGACACTTTGCCAGCCCCACGCTGGATCTGACATCACTTGTCCCGGATTCCCGGATACATCCCCTCTCTGCCCACCCTGCAGCCCACCGGTCCCGTACTGAGCCCTCTCCCCAACACCCCCTTCCAACCCTGCTGCAACCCCAGGTGCCCCACTCTTTTCAAACTCAGACTCCAAGCCTTCCACTGGGGAGCCCCGCACTGCTTCCTACAGCCACCCCAAACTCTAAGGTCTCAAATGACCGTCCCCGGGACACGCGGTCCTACAATCCCTCAAGGGTGCACCCACACGCCGCCCCCGGAGTCCTGCACGGAAGCGGTGCCGTCCCTCAGGCACTTACGCTGCGCAGCGGAAAAGGCCGCGTGGGCTAAGGCAAAGAGGCCGATGCCCACCAGCCCCTTCCACAGCGACGGCGCCATGACTCCGAAGGAGTAGCAGCCCAACAAAAGAAGCGAAGGGCGGCGGAAATGTTCCTTCCTCCACCGGCGGGTGTCCGCGCAGCGCAGAGAGATGACGTCAGTGAACCCCTGGGCGCGAAGCGCCTGAGAGGTGGGAAAACCAAAGAGCCGTGAGAAAGCGGAAACGGGGATGCCGGGAAGAAGAGGAAGCGACACGGAAAAAAGTCCGCGAGTACCGAGGGGCCGGGCCTGCGCCGCGCTGCCGCTTTGCGAGGGGCGGAGCTGAGTGGACGGCGTAAAAGAAGAGGCGCAAGCGGATCAATGGGGAAGTGGAGTGGAAGGGCGCCAGCAAATGAGCGCGGGCCGCGGGGCAGGGGGCGGGGCCTGTGGAGAGTTCCGGGCGGGGCAGAGGGACACTGGGCACTGCAGGCGGTGGTTAAAGGCGGTCAGTGCTGGCTCCCTACCCCTGGTCTGGGAATTTTTGTTTGTTTGTTTTGCTTTTCCCTAAAGCTGTGCCCTTTGTTTTCTGTGGACCTTTCCTGTACTTCAGACTACTGGGGACCGCAGAAGGAGGCAAGGGTGTGAAAGCGAGGGGGCGGGTGGGGTGTAGAGGAAAACCACCTGGCATTTGGAGCCGCAAACACGTCGCACGCGGGGGACACTCAGTAAAAGTTAGTTCCCTTCTCCTTGCCTTCAAAAGGTCTATGAGAAAGATTCGCGCCCAAAAGGATGTAGCGCGGCGGGAGTGTTTCGTCACAAAGAGAACCAGTTTACTTTAGGGAGAAATGAAAGTAGAGGAATAGTGATGCTAACAACAAAGGCCCATCCATCTTCTGTCTCTCTGATCAGAATAAAATATACTCTCCTTTCTCGATTTTTTTCTTTGTCTTCATCCCTTACACTATAGACATTTCACATTGACCTCTTTCCACTCTATTCTCCTTTGGCCAACTCACCTATTCATTCCCACTGCTTTCAGCCATCGTCAATATTAGTGATTCCAAGTCGACATCTCTGTCTCAAATGTCTTTCCTGCACTCCAGACCTGCATTTCCAACTCCCTGCTGATCATTTATTTCTATCCTGTGGCCCTTAACACTTACTATGGCCAAAACAGAATTCACCCCTTTTTCCAAACTCCACCAACTCCTCCAGTGCCTCCTGACTGGTTGGCACAATGTTGTAAACTGCATATCACAAGGTAAATGCAAAGTGTGACCACCATCCCATCCTTTGCCCTTAGCCCTGTCAGAATTCTACGTTTTAGCTGCATCAATTTGCTCACTCTTACTGGCTACTAGACGCCTATCCTGTCCACCCTTTTAAATTTGCATTCTTTCCATTCCTGATCCCCCTCACCTGCTCTATTTTTATATCACCTTCTAACATACTCTATAATTTACCTATTTATTATGTTTGTTGTGTTATTATTGTTTACCAGCTCTCTTCCTCCAGGAATGTAAGTTCCAAGAGGACAGAGATTTCTGTCTATACTTAGAACGTTGCCTGTCACATGGTAGGCATTCAATGTTTGCTGAATGAATGAATGAATTATGGGAAAGAAGTGGAGAGGGATGTATCCTCCTTTGAAAGAATCTCTATAGAGAGTCCGTCCATTATTTTTGAAGTGGATTCAAAAATCCCTGTGGACTTGTACACACCCTTAGATTTTGGTAGCACTTTGATTGATGATAAGCATTTTCCGATATACTTGAGCCTCCTCAAAGCTGAAAAAGTTGAGAAAATAAAGAAGGCATCCAAGAGTCATCAGATTTCCTCAACTTTACCTATATAGTTTTTGTCCTGGATCCCATTTTCCAAACCTTTAATTATAGTCATTATTTTTCTCTAGGCCCTCTCCAATTTCTTCACCTCTAAGCCGAGAGTTGACACGGTAATTGATCAATGTCAAGTACAGTATATTGTATTCCTTACAAATGTAGCCCTATTTATAGACCTCACAATCAGGAAGAACCAGGAAATAATCTCTCTGCACTTAACAGGAAAGTGCTTCCTTCTCCACCGCTGGGAGGTGGCAAGGTTGAAAACATAGGTGATCAAAAAAAAAATCTTAAAACTTTGTTTTGGCTTTGATAATAGTCAAATTGAAATTAGTTTTTTCAGGTACCCTATTAAATTACTTCTGTTAATTTATCTGAAGCAGAAAATGATTAGGAGGTTTCTTAAAGGAGCTGAGATCTGGTGACTTTCTTTTAAAAAGATGAGGTTATAGAAAAAAGAGAGAGCCAGTAAGGAATCTGGTATTTGTATAAACCACCAATACATTATCCTAGTCTTCAGGGAAGTGACCTATGTCCAGGCCTTGAATTTTGTTTTCTCCATTACACTCTTAAAATGCATTCCCCACTCTCTTCTTTTGAATCTGTTACCTACATACTGAGTGCAAGCTACCTAGTTTTACATTTTCTAGAAATAAATGGTTAACTCATATTCATGAGGTGGGATTTTGTCTCATATATAGATTCCACCCTGAAAGGAAGCCAAGATATTCATAGTCACAATTACTAAGGAATTTACTAAGTCACAGTTACTAAGTACCTTGGGTCCACTCATGCAGTGTTCTCTACGTTAGGGTTAATCCCAAAGATGCAAATTACAGCTAATGGCAGCAGTGTTTTCACGAGCTCTTAGAACAAAAGTCAAACCTCATGAGAAAGAGCATTTAAATTCCTGGGTGACCCAAGAAGTGCCTTTAGTTTTCCCAAAGAAACAGCCGTCGTCCACATGCACAGTGGATAAATGATGTAGATGTTATTAAAGGTGGGGATAACCATCTCTAAAGCGTTTCCTATGGAGATGGAGAGGTTGTTTATGAAGGCTCATCACTGTTTCCCCAGGATAGTTGGTTGCATAGAGAAAGCACTGCAATCCCAGAATTGTCTTCAAGTTAATTAACTTTGTTACATGCCACCCAACTGGAGGAGTAACTTCATACACCACATCCATGTACCCATTTCCCACGCAGATTCTCCCTCTACCTAGCACACTCTGTCCTTTCCTACTTAGTTCAAAAACCCACCTTACCTAGAAATACATTCCTGACTACTATAGGTATCTATAGGAGCCATATATATATTGTAGATGCTAAACCTTTCTTCAAGCTATTTATTACAACCCCCCTGGATCACAAATTCTAGAGGTTTACTACTATATAAACTAGTGTTTTATATATATATATAATATATATATATATAATATATATATATTATTCTTTACAAAAGTAATGTCTGCTCAGTGTAAGAAATTCAAACAACAAAGCAATGTGTCTTCCTCTTAAAACATTAAGTGGTGTGTTGGTATTTTGAGTTTTGAATCTTAGTAAAAAGACTGGTTACTTGACTCATATCTTTAAGATTATTTTGCTGGAAGGTTTATACTACTGTGGTTAAGAGCATATGCTCAAGAATCAGATTGGGTTTATTTTTTTATTTTATTATTTATTTTTTTCTGCCAGTTTTATTGAGATTTAACTGACATACAGCACTGTATAAGTTTAAGGTGTACAGCATAATGATTTGACTTCCATACATCATGAAATGATGACCACAATAAGTTTAGTGAACATCCATCATCTCATATAGACTCAAAATTAAAGAAATAGAAAAATTTTTTTTTCTTATGATTAGAACTCTTAGGATACTCTCAACAGCTTTCATATATAGCACACAGCAGTGTTAATTATATTTATCATGTTGTACATTACATCCCTAGTATGTATTTATCTTTTATAACTGAAAGTTTGTACCTTTTGACTGCCTCCATCCAATTCCCCCTCCCCCTATCCCCCATCTCTGGTAACCACAAATCTGATCTCTTTTTCTATGACTTTGTTTGTTTGTTTTGAAGTATAAATGACCTACAACACTATGCTAGTTCCTGTTACACAACATAGTGATTTGGCATTTCTATAAATTTCAAAATGATCACCATAAGTCTAGTTATGATGTCACCATTCAAAGATTTTACATAGTTACTGACTAGATTCCCCACACTGTACATTTCATATACATGACTCATTTATTTTTGCAACTGGAAGTTTGTACCTCTTAATCTACATATGTGATTATTTTAGGCTTCTGATCTCTTAAGTTCAAACACATTTTAACAACCCTGCATTTTTACTCCCCTCCCCCCATATTTACTGTTTTGATATCATATTTTACATCTTTTGGTTTTCTGTATCCCTTAACTAATTATTGCGAATATAGATAATTTTATAACTTTTGTCTTTCAACCTTCCTAGCTTTGGTTGATTTACTACTTTAATGCGTTTTTGCCTTTACCAATGAGATTTTTCCTTTCATAATTTTCATGTTTCTAGTTGTGGCCTTTTCTTTTCCACCTCAAGAAGTTCCTTTAGCATTTGTTGTAAAGCTGGTTTAGTGGTGCTGAACACTTTTTTTTTTTTTAAGAGGTTTGAGAGACGACAATTATTTATTTATTTATTTTTTGGTTGCCTTGGGTCTTCGTTGCTGCACGTGGGCTTTCTCTAGTTGCGGCGAGCGGGGGCTACTCTTCGTTGTAGTGCACTGGCTTCTTATTGTGATGGCTTCTCTTGTTGCGGAGCACGGGCTCTAGGCGCGAGGGCTTCAGTAGTTGTGGCACGCAGGCTCAGTAGTTGTGGCTTGCGGGCTCTAGAGTGCAGGCTCAGTAGTTACGGCGCATGGGCTTAGTTGCTGCTCAGCATGTGGGATCTTCCCAGACCAAGGATTGAATCCGTGTCCCCTGCATTGGCAGGCGGATTCTTAACCACTGTACCACCAGGGAAGTCCGGTGCTGAACTTTTTTAGCTTTTGTTTGTGTGTAAAACTTTTGATCTCTCCATCAAATCTGAATGAAAGCCTTGCTGGGTAGAGTATTCTTGGTTGTAGGTTCTTCCCTTTCATCACTTTAAATATATCATGCCACTCCCTTCTGGCCCGTAGAGTTTCTGCTGAAAAGTGAGATGATAACCTTATGGGAGTTCTTTTGTACGTAACGCTGCTTTTCCCTCGTTGCTTCTAATATTCTCCCTTTATGTACAATTTTTGCCATTTTAATTACAGTATACCTTGGTGTCGTCCTCTTTGGGTTCCTTCTTGGGATTCTCTGTGCTTTCTGGACTTGGGTGTCTGTTTCCTTTCCCAGGTCAGGGGAGTTATCAGCTATCATATCTTCAAATATGTTCTCAGTCCCTTTCGCTCTCTCTTCTCCTTCTGGGACCCCTTTAATGTGAATATTAGTAGCTTGATGTTGTTCCAGATGTCTCTTAAGCTGTTCTCATTGCTTTTTTTAAGATTTTTTTTTTTTTGGCTGCGTTGGGTCTTAGTTGCGGCACGAGGGATCTTCGTTGAGGCATACAGGATCTTTCGCTGAGGTGCGCGGGCTCTTTGTTGCGGCGCACGGGCTTCTCTCTAGTTGTGGTGTGCAGGCTCCAGGGAGCGTGGGCTCTGTAGTTGTGGCGCACAGGGTCCAGAGTGTGTGGGCTCTGTAGTTTGTGGCATGTTGGCTCTTTAGTTGAGGCACGCAAGCTCAGTAGTTGTGGCATGGGGGTTAGTTGCCCCGCAGCATGTGGGATCTTAGTTCCCTGACCAGGGATCAAACCCACGACCCCTGCATTGTAAGGCAGATTCTTTACCACTGGCCCACCAGGGAAGTCCCTGTCCTCATTGCTTTTTATTCTT
This sequence comes from Mesoplodon mirus, assembly GCF_964341445.2. NCBI lineage: Eukaryota > Metazoa > Chordata > Mammalia > Artiodactyla > Ziphiidae > Mesoplodon > Mesoplodon mirus. The sequence goes on from NC_138981.1 coordinate 116,265,015, forward strand.
TTTTATTTTATATGCTGAGCTTCAGTGATTTCCACTACTCTGTCTTCCAGCTTGCTGATCTGTTCCTCAGTATCATCTAATTTACTGTTGATTCCTTCTAGTGTATTTTTAATGTCAATTATCGTATTCTTCATCTCTGTTTAGGTCTTTATATTTTCTAACTCTGTTAAAAACGTCTAACTTCTCACCCTGTTCATCCAATCTTCTCGCAAATTCTTTGAATATATTTACAATCATTACCTTGAACTCTTTATTGGGTAGATGGCCTATCTCCACTTCACTTAGTTCTTCTGAGGTTTTATCTTGTTCCTTTGTTTGGAACATGTTTCTTTGTCACCTCATTTTACCTAATTTGCTGTATTTATTTTTATGTATCTGGTAGGTTGGTTACATTTCCTGACCTTGCATAAGTGGCCATTTGTAGGAGATATCCTATGCGTCCCAGCAGCACACTCCCCTCTGGTCACCAGAGCTATATGCTCTAGGGGTGCCCCCTATGTGAGATGTGTGGGTCCATCTATTGTGGTGGGTAGTCTGCTAGGCACGGCTGGCCCCCAGTCTGATTGGTTTCTAGGTCCTGACTTGTGCAGGGGCTGCAGGCTACTGGTGGGTGTGGTCAGGTCACAGGGTTGCTAGCTTGAGAGCCCCAGTGGGTCCCAGGGCTAGTGCTGGCCCACTGGTGGGCTGAACCAGGTTCTGGGGTGGGTGGTTGGAGAGCCGAGGTTCCCAGATCTGCTGTTGGCCTGCTGGTGGGCTGAACCAGGTTCTGGGGTGGGTGGTTGGAGAGCCGAGGTTCCCAGATCTGCTGTTGGCCTGCTGGTGGGTGGGGCTGGTTCCTGGCAAGGTTGGCTGTGGTTTCCGAGGTGTCCCAAAGCTGGCACTGGCCCACTGATGAGTTGGGCCAAAACCCAGGCTAGCTGAGCAGTCCAAGGTGTCTCACAGCTTGTGTTGGCCTGTTGCTGGGAAGGGCTAGGGCCCAGAGGATCCCAGGGCTAGTGCCAGCTTGCTGGTTGGGCAGAGCCAATTCCTTGGATATCTGGCTGCAGGGCCTTGGAAGTCCCAAAGCTGGTGTCAGCCCACGCATGGGTGGGGCCAGATCCCAGGCCACTGGCTAAGGGGCCCAAAGTGTCCCAGAGCTGGTGTTGGCCTGCTGGTGTACAGGGCCAGGTCCTGAGGACTGTGTCAGCCCACTGGTGGGCAGGGCCAGGGCCCTGGGGATCCCAGGATTGGTGCCCACCCACTGGTGGGTGATGGTGATCCCAGGGCTACTTCCAGTCCACTGGTGGGTGGAGCCAGGTCCCAGGGTCTCTGGCTGCAGGGCCCTGAGTGTGCCAGGGATGGTGCCAGTGTACTGGTGTGCAAGGCCAGCTCCTGAGCCCTCTGGTGAACAGGGCTGGGTCCCAGGGCAGCTGTGGGCTCAGGGGTTCTTAAGGCAGCAGGCCTGCTGGTGAGTGGGTCTATATCTCCTCTCAGCCAGTTGCTTGGCCTGAGGTGTCCCAGTACTGGTGCCAACAAGCTGGTGAGCAGGGGCAGGGCCAGGTCCCTGCACTAATAAGCTAGAGGGAGAATTCCAAAATGGCACTTGATAGCACCAGTGTCCACGTGGTAGAACGAGCTCCCAAAAATGGCTGTCGCCAGTGTCTATGTCCCCATGGTGAGCTGCAGTTGCCTCCCGCCTCTCTGGGAAACTCTCCAAAATCAGCAGGCGGGTCTGACCCAGGCACTTTTCACATTACTGCTTCTGCCTTGGGTGCCAGAGTGTGTGAGATTTTGTGTGTGCTGTTTAAGAGTGGAGTCTCCGTTTCGCATAGCCCTCTGGCTCTCCCAAAAGTAAGCCTGCTGGCCTTCAAAGCCAAACATTCTGAGAGCTTCTCTTCCTGGTGCAGGACCCCCGGGCTGGGGAGCCTGATGTGGGGCTCAGACCCATTGCTCCTTGGGGACAACCTCTGCAATTGTAATTATCCTTCTGTTTGTGGGTTGCCCACCCAGGAGTACAGGTCTTGAGTATACTGTGTCTCTGTTCCTCCTACCTGTCTCATGGGGGTTCCTTCTTTATATCTTTAGTTGTAGAAAATCTTTTCTGCTAGTCTTCTGGTCTTTCTCATCAATAGTTGCTCCACAAATAACTGTAATTTTGGTGTGCCCATGGGAGGAGGTGAGCTCAGGGTCTTCCTACTCTGCCATCTTGGCCACTCCCCCTAGAATCAGATTGGGTTGAAATCCTGGCTTCTCCTTTACTACCTTTGGCAGATTGGACAAGTTACTTAACTTCACTGTGCCTCAGTTTCCTCATCTGTAAAGTGGGAATAATAATAGTACTTACCTGATAAGACTGTTGTCAGAATCGAGTGAGATGATGCCTACAAGTTGTTTGCAATAATCTCACACACAGGGAGCACTCAATAAATGTTAGCCATTGTTATTATTGTTGTTGATGCTCCTGTTGATCCTTCTAGCTATTTTTCCAGACTGAATAGGTTCTTTATCCCTTTAGTCTTTCCTAAAACATCAGTTGTTCCACCCCTTTGATTATTTTAATTGCTATTCTCTGGACTGTTTCCAGATCCACTAATATTTCTCATGGGGTTTCATTAGTACATCTGCACAAAGTATCCTAGGTTACTTGTCTGAGGTTAATACGAGTATTCATTTCAAATAGCCTTGACACTGAAAATGACACCAAAAATCTTATTTGCTTTTTTTAGCACATTGGGCTGGTATGTTCAGGAAATAAACTGAAAACTCCAGCATAATTATGTTGAGTTCTAACTGATATGTGTTACCTTCTATTCTTCCTTCTACTCTTTGAATATAGGCTTTCCCTATACTACTGTCCTAGTACTGGCTCTCTTTCTACTCCCTCTTCTTTGGAGAACACATGACTCCCACGCTTCAGTATTGTGCACATAGCTCCAACTTCTATCACTGGTCCTGACTTCACTCCTGAACTCCAGACCCCAGCTTCTAACCACCCATTTCGATACCTCCATTTGGATATCACACCAGTCCCTTAAATCCAACCTGTCCAGAGCTGAGCTCTACCTTCTGACTCCCATTTTAATGCTATTAGTAGTCTTATGCTTTCCAGTTGTCCAGGTTCAAAACCTTGGAGTCATCTTTCAATCCTTCTTCCTCAAGCACTCCCCATCCACCCACCAAATCAGCTGCTAAAACAGGTTATCCTACCACCCTCCACGTTGGCTTTCTCACCCAGCCTCCCGTTTCCATCCCTACTGCATCCCAAAAATTAAGGCCTCACTGCTTTTCAGCAAGACTACCTTTCCAACCTCTTAACTGGCCTCCCCCATCGCCCATCACTCTGCATTTCATTTATCCCCCTTTCTGTTGCCAAATTAATACTGGAGAGGTTTTGAGCAGGGAAATGAATGAGTTAAAATTTTTTGTGGCATTAAGACCTTCCACAATACGGCCTCAACTTAGCTTTTTCAGCCTTTCCCCAACATATGAATTAATTAATTCAATGTTTATCACACACCTCCAAATAACCAAGGACTGAAGCAAACGCTGGCCTAAACTTCTGTACACTTTTCAATTATTAAGTCCTTCCTGAGCACTTACTATGTACCCAGTACTGTAAAGTCCTCTTTCTTTTATCCTTGAACTGAATCTAGGTACCTAGGGGAATATAATGTCATCTACAAACATGGAGATTTCCTTGGTACTCAGTGAAATTGAAGAGACACTCACTGATGCTCAGATATGTTGTATTGAGTCCCTGTTTTGGTTAGGCCTTTGGCTAGAGGCTGTCAGTAAAGAAATAAGTAACACCTGGTTCCTGCCCTCAAGATACTCAAGACCTGTGGCATCAGAAACATTTCAATCAAACATAATATTTCAGGAGGGCTAAGAGAGAGACTTGCCTGGGGAGGGGGCGGGGCTCTGGAAGCCCATAAAAGGAGCCCCTAACTCAGCCTGAGGGCATCCTGGAAAGCTTGGTGACCTTTAAACTGAGTTTTGTCACATGAGAAGCTAGTTAGGTGAGGAATGTGTTGAAGGACTCTTCAAGCAGAGGGAGAACATGGCAAGGTACATAGACACATGAGAGCACATGAAGCTTTCAGGAAACGACAAGGAGTTCAGAAAGGCTGAAGCACAATATATTTGGGGGAGAAAGACAGGATATATGGTGAAGAAACAGTCTGGAGTCCGGATGTGTGGAGCTCCATGTGCCAAGCTAAGGAGCCAGAACTGAAGGCCATGGGGTCAGTGGAGGGTTGGAGCAGGGCTGTGATATATGTAATCAGATTTGTGCTTCAGAAAGATCCCTCTGGTAAAAGTGTAGAGTAATGATTGGCAGAGGCCCAGGCAAAGGTCAGCAAACCTTTCCTGTAAAGGACCAGGCAGGAAATACTGGAGGCTTTGCAGGCTATACAGTCTCTCTCTTTCTTTCCCCCCCACCTCATATTTTCTTTTTTTTTTAACATCTTTATTGGAGTATAATTGCTTTACAATGGTGTGTTAGTTTTTGCTTTATAGTGAATCAGCTATACATATACATATACATATATCCCCATATCTCCTCTCTCTTGCGTCTCCCTCCCACCCTACCTCTCCCACCCCTCTAGGTGGTCACAAAGCACCGAGCTGATCTCCCTGTGCTATGTGGCTGCTTCCCACTAGCTATCTATTTTACATTTGGTAGTGTAGATATGTCCATGCCACTCACTCACTTCATCCCAGCTTACCCTTCCCCCGCCCCGTGTCCTCAAGTCCATTCTCTACGTCTGCATCTTTATTCCTGTCGTGACCCTGGGTTCTTCAGAACCATTTTTTTTTAGATTCCATATATATGTGTTAGCATACGGTATTTGTTTTTCTCTTTCTGACTTACTTCACTCTGTATGACAGACTCTAGGTCCACCCACCTCACTACAAATAACTCAATTTCCTGTCTTTTTATGGCTGAGTAATATTCCACTGTATATATATGTACCACATCTTCTTTATCCATTCATCTGTCGATGGACACTTAGGTTGCTTCCATGTCCAGTATTGTAAATAGAGCTGCAATGAACATTGTGGTCCATGAGTCTTTTTGAATCATGGTTTTCTCAGGGTATATGCCCAGTAGTGGGATTGCTGGGTCGAATGGTAGCTCTATTTTTAGTTTTTTAAGGAACCTCCATACTGTTCTCCATAGTGGCTGTATCAACTTACATTCCCACCAACAGTGCAAGAGGGTTCCCCTTTCTCCACACCCTCTCCAGCATTTATTGTTTGCAGATTTTTTGATGATGGCCATTCTGACTGGTGTGAGGTGATATCTCGTTGTAGTTTTGATTTGCCTTTCTCTAATGATTAGTGATGTTGAGCATCCTTTCATGTGTTTGTTGGCAGTCTGTATATCTTCTTTGGAGAAATGTCTATTTAGGTCTTCTGCCCATTTTTGGATTGGGTTGTTTGTTTTTTGATATTGAGCTGCATGAGCTGCTTGTAAATTTTGGAGATTAATATACAGTCTCTTTTGCAACCACTCACTCTGCCTTGTAGTCCCAAAGCTACCACAGACAATCAGTGAACAAATGGGCATAGCTGTGTCCAGTCAACTTTTACTGGTGGACACTGCGATATGAATTGCCCGGCATTTTCACGTGTCAGAAAACAGTCTTCTTTCGATTTTACTTTTCAACCACTAAAAAATGTCAAAAGCATGCCATACCAAAACAGGCGGCGGTATAGACGACTCTTTTGAGAAGCTCGGTCTGAACGGGAGGAGAGAAATGGGAGGAGAGAAATGGTGCGGTAGAAGAGGGGTGTGTGGACTGGAGGGGCGCGGGCGGGGTGCTGTTTCTTAAAAGAGACCTGAAGGCGGTTTTAGAGAACAGGAAGGGGGTGGAGAAGGAGCCGCTGAAGATGGTGAAGGGAGATGACAGTTGGAGTAGGTCCTAGAAGAGGCAGGAAGGAGGTGGCGGGATGCGGAGCGTAGACTGGGGCTTACGTTTCATAAGGGAGGAGGGAACTAGCACTGAGGCTGGAGGGGAGGAGGAACGCGTGGGCACTGATGGTATATTGAAGGGAGACCGCAGGCTGAGGACGGTGAGGACGATGAGGACTGTTTTCCTGAGGATCTTGATTTTCCCAGTAAAAAAGGAGGCAAGTCTCGAATTCCGTGTGACTTACCTGTTGGAGCATCGAAGGCGGGGCTGAGGTGGGTAGGCGCGGGGCGGTGCGGGGGGGAGGTGAGAGGAAGCTGTGAAGCAGATACCCAAGTGCTTGGTGAAAGTGCGAGAGAGACCAGGAAGTCGTTAGAACACCGGGAAAGGGGAGGGTGTTAGCGCTTCGAGGCAGGGTGGAGCAGTAAGGAGCCTGGAACAACAATCAATGGGGAGTGAGCGGAGTGCCCGCTCCTCCTTCAGGCCACCTGATACAGGGCGTGAGCGTGAGCATGAGCATGAGTGTGTGTGGGGGGGGGGGCAGTGGAGTGGTGAGGAACTAAGCAGCCTCCACTTGAAACAGCGGCAGAGCTTGTGATGTCCTGAGCAAGATTCAGGTACCGGGAAAAGGAGGAGATGGAGAGGGCATCAGTGCAGCAACTGAGAGGGCTGGGCAGTTTGTTCCTAGTGGAGGGTACTCCAGAAAGCACATGACAAGGCTTGGCAGGGGGCAGCAGTAGTGAGAGGAGAAACTGGAGGGCGAGAGGCACACAGGGCACTGTTGGGTTGAGAAAGAAGTACATTCTGAGGGGAGCCAAGGGCTCATGGAGTTGGCCTGCCTGATAAAATTATCAGCCTCTCAAGATTCCTCCTGGAACTCTGTTCTAACGAGGTTGCTGGGGAAAGGGTGAGAGTGGGGATACTAAATCGCTGGGGCCAGTAAACAGAGGTAGAGTCTGGAGCTTGGAGACGTTTGTTAACTCCTGCCAGGCAAGCAATCTGTGACTTTCATTTTGTTTTGGTTTTTTCTTGAGCTCCAAACACTAGGAGAATGAAAAATGGTTTTGTGCCGGGGCAAAACAGTCTTGGGTTGGGTGGTTAGGCCTGAAGAAGCGGGGATACTCCTTCGCTAGGTCTTCTGGGGTGACAGAGATAGGTCTGGGGAGGGGGGGCAGTGGGGAGACTGGGAAGGATCCTCACTTGGATTTCTTGTCTCTACACAGCCCAGCCCTGTTCACACAAGGCCGTGAGGTTAGGCTGGAGGCAGGGTATAGGGGACCGGCAGCCATGAGGTTGGGAAGGGACAGGCAGACCCAGGACTAAGAGGAGAGACTGGGCTCAGTCACTGGCACAGCTCCTGACCCAACAGGGATAGAACTCGGACTTAAGCACCATTCCAGCACTTTTTTTTTTTTTTTAGCTCACCATCCTCACAGAACTTAATGAGCTGGTTAATGGGAGTGAATCCACACTGGGACAGCTGGGAGTTGCCTGGTTGTCGTTTGCCTTAGCAAAGAGGTTATATGGCCCTAACGTGGCCAAAACTTTTGAGAATCATGACTTCTAGGCAGAATGATAGGAATTGGATTGATAGCTAGTGTCATCAATGGTATGAAAGAATTGAGAAAGACTATATGTCGGTAGGGGTAAAATGAGCTCATTTAAGAACATTTTTAGTTTTGGAGATTGGTAGGAGCCTCAGCAGGATATGCTCAACATCCAACAGGTAGAGGCCTGAAGGGAGGGTGGCAGGTCAGGACTTGGGATCTGGAGTTCATTCCTGCAGAGGTAGAAATGAAACATTCTAGAGAAAGTCTAGAGGGAACAAAAAGCCCACAAAGACTAATGAGTGATCTGAGGAGAATGGAGAAAATAGAAACCCGCTGTTCTCAAAGAGGTGAGAACTGTGAGAATTCTGGTGTGCAAGGTTGAGAGGCTGAGAACAGGGAAAATACCCTTTGAGGAAGAGAGATGAGATATGGTGTCAAAGGTGGCTTCTGAGCTGGGGAAATCTGCTTTAAGATAGAAGGGAAAAGGAGCAAGAGGGGGAGGAGAAACTGATCACAGCAGAAAAGATTTCTTCCTGGGGAGGGAGGGGAGTGTTTGGAGCACGGGTAAATCTGAGCACAAACCGATTGAATCTTTGTGAGATTGAGGAGTTTATCTGCAAGAGATGACTCACACCAGGTAATTTACGTGTAAAGAAAACCGAGCACACAGACACACACATAATCCTTGCCTTTGAGTCAATTATTTGTGAACTACTACAGTGCTGTTGTTTTTTTTCCCTACGAGGACAGACCAAGCAGATTCCGATTTAAATTACAGATGGAGATTTAGGCCCTTCCCAAGAGGACAACTTCTTATCCTGTTAAGAGACACTGGGGGACAATATTGAGATGGGTTATGAAAGATCGATTCCCCTGAGAGCTCTAAGAATAGGATCGAACTAGACACAGCGCAATCTGCCACGCTTTGATTACGCTGAGCCCAGGTTTCTTTTCCAGAAGGCAGTGGGCTAGATTCGACGGTCTTTCATTGCCTGGCAGCGGAGCCTGAGCCGGGAGCTGGTGCAGTGGGGGAGAGAAGGCCAAAGGCTTGGGGCCCTGCGAGCTGGGAGTGTCGCGTCCCCTTTAAGGGCGGCGGCGGCGGCGGCGGCGCGCGCTCCGGCGGTTTCCCTGGGGCCCCGCCCCTTTCCCGTGAGGCCTCGGGGAGTGGTCCGACAGCGGGCGACTGCGGGTGAGGAGCGGGCTGGGGGGCGGGGGGAGTCATGGCTCGGCGCGGCTGGCTGCGGGCGCCCCTCCGCCGCGGCGTCGGCGGCGGTGGCCCCCGGGCCCGCCGGCTCACGCGGCCGCTCTGGTTGCTCCTCGCAGTGGGAGTCTTTGGCTGGGCCGGGGCTTCGGACGGCGCTGGCGGAGAAGCGAGAGCCATGGACGAGGAGATCGTGTCAGAGAAGCAAGCTGAGGAGAGCCACCGGCAGGACAGCGCCAATCTGCTCATCTTCATCCTGCTGCTCACGCTCACCATTCTCACGATCTGGCTCTTCAAACACCGCCGGGCCCGCTTCCTGCACGAAACCGGCCTGGCTATGATTTATGGCAAGTGCCTCAAGACCGTGTGCGCCCCTGGCGCTCTCCCCCTTCTCTGGTCCCCGGCTGCCTCGCCTCCTCTCCTGGCCCTGCACGGCCTACGTTCGGCTCCCCTTCCAGTTCCTTCCATTTTCCGTCTCGTTTTTCTCCCCCACCTCCGTTTCTCTCCCTCGCCCCCCCTTTTTTCTGCTACGCCCCTCGTTTCTCTGCCTTACCCCGTTTCCTCCTCAGCCTCGCCCCCCGTTTTCTCCTCAGCCTCGCCCCCCGTTTTCTCCGCCTCGCGCCCCCCCCTTTCCTCTGCCGGTCCACACCTTTTTTTCCTCCGACCCCACCCCCTTTTTCTTCCGCACCCGCCACCCCCTCCGCCTCTGCCTACCGAGCTCGGGACCCGGGACTGAGGATGGGAAGGGAGTGGGTGCGGTGTCTCAGATTGGGCTGAGGACTGGGGGAGGGGAAGCCAGCATAGCTATCCATTTCTCTGGGTGTCAGTTCGTTTAAGGTCCCTTGAAGCTGCAGTAGTATCTCTGCTGCTCAGCATCTGGCGTTCTTTTGGAGCCAGAGTCCACCTGTCCCCATCACCCAGATCTTGCTACGCCCTGTCCTTTGGAGGTTGAGAATGAAAAGCTGACTCCCGTGTACCCCAAGTAAAAACCTGAACAGGAAAGAAGCCGAAGAAGGCTTAGGGCATTTTTGATGACGTCCTGATGTATTGTACTATGCCTGTAATATCTGATATGGATACGTATGGTTGCCTCTTCTAATTCAGGCCGTGCCGCGGTGAGGACAAGAGGTAAAGATCTTCCAGCAGCATGTTGTACTGTAGGATGATCAGGACAGTTCAGCCAAACAGTAATTAGGAGCACCACGCATATGCAGTATTATGGGTGACTTCCTGGTAGCATAAGATTATTGACAGATCGTTGAGTAAATGGCTTCAGTTCTTGTGTCTTAGTGTGCTTTCTTTGCGAGGTTTCTTATTTATCTTTATTTTTTGGTCGTGAGGAGAGAAGGGCAAATCAAACCATGGACTCAGAGGCATTTTGGCCTCATGAGAGGAAAAGATGCGTATTGCTGACTGTCTTAATCTAAGATGACCACGGAGGCATATATGGCTGGAGAGATGAGGGCAGACAAACAATCCTTTCTGTGCAGTACATGAGTGAAGATTATCTTCATTTGGAACAGGCTTAAACTGATGAGCTTGTTGAGCTTTGTGTCTCAGACTTGCAGATAGGTGGGAGAAGCCTTGGCACAAAAGGACCTTTCTCCACACACGCCCCCCCCCGCCCCTTTCCAGTAAATACAGACTTCTGGAATGTGCAGCTCAAGGGTAGCATAGCAAGGAAAGGTAGTTGTGTCCATCAGGAAAATGCAGGAACTCGGGCTTATTTTTTCATTTGTAAGGTAATAAAATTCTAAGCCTGTGTGCAAAATATCTTTGCTCCCTAGGATTCTTAGTTTTTAGACATATTGGGTGGTTTGCATATTTCATGGGTTTTTTTTTGCATTCTATTTGCAGCGCTCCTTAAGCTAAATTAGCCAGATAAGCTATATATCTCTATATAATTTCTCTGTATACCTGTGTGTGATTTATTTACTATCCTCAACAAACCTTTGCTACTCAGCCTACTATGTTATGCACAGAAAATACAAAGAAGTATATGATCCCCACCTTCAAGGAACTTATCCTTCTTGGGTAGACAGGTCATATAAAGAAAATAAAGGCATCTTAAATTCCATTAAATGCCAAGTGAGTATTACGGTGTTAAGAGAAGGAACTGATCACAGAAACCTCTTTCCTGTAGAGAGATATAGTGTGATGAAGTGGTTAAAGATGTAAGGCTTTAGACCAGAGGTCTGCAGATTTTTTCTGTAAAGGACCAGAGAGTAAATATTGTCGGCTTTGTGGATCACATCAATCTCTGTGTTGTGAAAATGTGTTGCGTTTTCTTCTTTGTTTTGTTTTTTTCCTTTCTGTAAACGTTTAAAAATTTAAAAGCCATTCTTAGCTCTTGGACCATACAAAAACAGACCATCACTGTGATTTCCAACCCCTGCTTTAGAGTCAGACCTGGGTTCCTGTCTTACTATGCCAATAACTCTGTGTGATCTTAGGCAAGTCCCTTACCTTCTTACGCTGTCGTCTATAAATTAGGAACAATGATAGTAGCATTATTGTGAGGAAGAAATGTTTTTAGCTTCGTACCTGACCCCTAAGTAAATGCTCATTAAATGAGAGCTGCAATACTATTATTATTATTGCTGTTATAACTGCATTTTCTCAGGTTAGGCTCAGAATAGTTCTTTTAATTATTCAGTCTTGTAAGTTAAGAGGCAGGTATAGTATTTTTTTATAAAAATCAAATAGGGACTTAGAATTTCCCTGAAAATATTTGCTCCTTGGTAGTTGATAATCATTAACCTCCTCTAACTCTTGGGCTAAAGGAGAAAAGTGGGATTACTGATTGCTTTCCCTGATGTTTCTAAGTTAATGAAAAGTGATGGAGTACCTTAGTGTTGGTATTTTGTGAAGGAAAAGCAAGGGTATCTCTTGTGGAATATAAAGTGAAAGAGTGTTATCTGTGAGTCAAATTGGGTTGATTTGCCACGACTTGGCATTCTTTAGCTTGTCCCATTTTCTCAATATGGGTGATGGGGGCTGTGGATGAACAGCCTCCTGACCAACTCCCAAGTCCAGTTTGAGAAAAGATGGGGCTGGGTCAGAGTATTTTCAGTGCCATGGAAATGGACATTTTCTAATCCTAATTACCATCTGCCATTTACCTATTTTTATGACTCTTGTACCATTATAGCTGTTACGTTAATATATTATTTGAAGACCTTTATTTTTCAGCTTGACTTCCAGATGAAAGGGCTTCTTACTCTGGGAATGTCCAGACCTCCAAGTTTCAGCCCACTGATGATTTAGCTATCTAAATCCCAGAAAAATACTACTTAAAATAAGCTTCTCCTTTATTTTTTTGAGAAGCCAGGGTAAAAAGAGAGAGAGAGATTAAGTTGCCAATGTGGTCAGTTTCTAGATTGTAATATAGCCTAATTGCCCCAGTTACAATGTTGAAGCACCCAAGTGTTCTGTTCATTGGGCAAGCTTGCTTAAGAAGCTTAAAAGTGAGTCACCGTTAGTAAGTCTGAAAAGTGATCACTCACTGCAGTATGCTTACAGATGGTATAAAAAGCAGAAGACAGGGAAGCAATATTTATTATGCCTTAAACTACAGCATCCAGAGTCCTAGGTTTAACTAATGCAATTTATCAATAAATATATATTAAGTGTCTTTGATGTATGCGATATGATAAGAAATATAGATATGAGTCATCATCCCTGTCCACAAAGCACTTACAATCTAGTGACTGAATAGGTAGTGTTTATTGAGCATTATAATGTGTTAGACACTGCTTAGATGCTCAACAAATATCATCTCATTTAAACCTCATAACGACCCTGTGAGATGGATACTATTATCTTTCCCATTTTACAGATGAGGAAATTGGGGCACAGGGAGGTTAAATGACCTGCCTGAAGTCACATAACTTGTAAGTATTAAGGCAGGATTCAAACACAGTCAATCGGCCTCAGGAGCCCCATTCTCTTAGCCCCTTGAACCATATTGCCTCATGTTGAAGAGGTAAAACTTATGTATAAAGACAAAACAGGTTAGTATTATCATCACTACCTATGAGGAAACTGAGGTTCAGTGAGAAGTTATGTACCCTGGGATCACAGACTAGAACTTGATGGAACCAGAATTCATACTTCTATCTGCCTTCCAAACTTGTGCTTTTTCTCCTACACTCTACTGTACTAAATTTAATAAGGTTGGATATGAAGGGAGTTAACACTTAAAGTTACAGGGGTTTTGGAGGTGAGTTGTGAGGGAAGCTTATGAGAGAATGGAGACATGACCACCAGAGAGCAAGTTAGTAGTGATGAGAGAGCAAGGAGGTGATTAGAAAATTATAGAGACTTTGGAAATAGAAAACCCAGATTTCAGTTCTGGTTTTGCCACTTAATGCCAAATAATGTTGGGCAAGTCATTTATCCCCATTTTATAGATGAGAAAATAATGACTGAGAGATTTGTAGTAGTTCAATTAGCTTTTCAGACAGAATCTAACAGCATTCTTCAAGAAGTAGATAAGTGTTACATATGTACATACACACAATATACACACACACATAAATACACACACACACACACATACATACACTTTTTAATCTGTAGAAATCTTATCAATTTTGGCCACACTCAACACCCCAGTGATGTTCCTTCCATATTTTTGACTATTAGAGGCTTCTAGTGTGATAATCTGGAAGAATGTGCTGAAATCCATTAGAAAACCAATTTCCACTGTGAGACTCATACAGTGTTGCGGCCTTGGGTGATACTGAGTTCTGTATCCCTGGGAGGGTCTCTAGCACAAGAGGTTCAGGAATGTGTAGGAGGAATGGGACTTCTCTGTTTTGTGAAAGATATCTCTTTGTGGTTGTACTCTTTGTTGCCTGTTAGTGGTAATTTTAAATTTCATGATATCAGTAGTTTTTGTGCCTCTGTCTATGTAGGAGGCTAGAATTTTCTGCCTTATCCCCTTAACAAAGCACTCCTTTTGTGTACTTTCTGTTTAGTGAGAATTGCTTTAACTCCGTGATTAGGATTTGACCTTTCACAGAACCCAAGTTAACTTGATCTGTCAACTATATTCAAAGAAATTCCAATTTTTCAGCTGTCTGATGCTGTAATAAAAGGATCTTGATTTTTTCCAACCTAAGTAATTATTCTCCTTGCTGGTGTTCTAACTGCCAAGGTGTGTGTTTCAGATTTGTCCAAGTGCTGAGCCCTCCTCAGGGCACCCAGTGACATTTCAGCATTGGGTCAGGGCACGGTAGAACCAGTGGGTACTCTTCCTTACACAGTCAAGCTTGGGGATATGGAAAGAATTTATGCTGATATTTTTACTGTTTGTAGTAGCTTAACTGTGATCTTTACACATAAATGTAATGGGACAACTTAGTACTACTGAACATCTTAATTAGAAGGTCTTGTGAGATAGTAGAGAAAAGAGCTGTTCCTGTATCATATGGGCAGGATGACTATAGAGTGATAGCCTTTTCTCTCCCAGGTTATGTTTATCAAACACGGTTGATATCCAGCCATCACTTTTTAATTTTGTTTTTTTTTTTTTGGAGGTGAGATATTTTCAAAGTGTATCTTTCATTTATTATTTTTAAATTTTAAATAAATTTATACCCCCTTCACCCATTTCTACCACCTCCCATCCCCGTCCCCATGTCTCTGGCAACCGCCAATCTGTTCTCTGTATCTATTGAGCTTTGTTGTTGATTTTTTTTTTAGATTCCACATATAAGAGAGAGAATATGGTATTTGTGTTTCTTTGCCTAACTAATTTCACTTAGCATAATGCCCTTGAGCTCCATCCATGTTGTTTCAAATGGCAAGATTCCATTCTTTTTCATGGCTAAATAATATTCCATGGTGTATATGTACCACATCTTATCCATTCATCCATCAGTGGACACTTAGGTTGTTTCCATATCCTGGCTATCGTAAATAATGCTGCAATGAACATAAGGGTGCATATATCTTTTTGAGTTAATGTTTTCATTTTCCTTGGGTAAATACCCAAAAATGGAATTGCTGGATCATATAGTAGCTCTTTTTTTAATTTGTTGTGGAACCTCCATACTGTTTTCCATACTGGCTGCACCAGTTTACATTCCCACCAACAGCACATAGGGTTCTATTTTTTCCACATCCTTGCCAACACTTGCCGTTTTTTGTCTTTTTTATAATTGCCATTCTAACAGGTGTGAAGTGATATCTCATTGTGCTTTTGATTTGCATTACCCTGATGATTAGTGATATTGAGCATCTTTTTATGTACCATTGGCCATCTGTGTGTCTTTTTTGGAAAAATGTCTATTTAGATCCTCTGCCCATTTTTTAATCAGATTGTTGTTTTGCTTTTGAGTTGTATGAGTTCTTTATATATTTTGGATATTAGCCCCTTATCAGGATGTGATTTGCAAATATTTTATCTTTCATTTATTTTAAACCTGAACCTTTGTTAAAACGTTTTTTAGAGTTGATGTCATTGTACTGTATACCAGTTACTCGTTGCTCCTCACTTAAAAAAAATACACGTGACTGTAAGTTGACGAGAAGGATCTTTCATCTCTGCTTCCTCCTCCCTTCTCAGCCAACTACTGCTCTCACACTCCCCGTTTCTGCTTTATCACTTCCCACTCTGGTCTGGCTTCTGCTCCCACCTCTTCACTCAAACTGCTCTTAGCAAGGTCACCTATGACCTCCTTGTTGCCAAACTCAATGGACACTTAATGCCTGTCTTCCTCGACTTTGCTGCAGCATTTGCTAGTTTTCACCACTTCCTCCTCTGTTCTTCCTACTCCTGTGGCTTTTCTTTCTTAGACTCCTTCATCATCTCCTCCTCCTCTACCAACCCCTTAATTTTGGCATAAAACTCCGAGCATGTATCCATAGTCCTCTTCCCGCTTTGTTTGCTCCCTGAGTAATCCCATCTGTGCTTCACTTCAACCATCTTATGACTGCTAAGTGTGTATCTCCAGTCCAGATCCACCCGCTTCCTTGAGGTCCGGATCCCACATACTCAGCTGTGCATGTGTCACAGGTACATCAAACTCAACATGTCCGAAACTGAGCTGCGCATTTCCCCCTGTAAATCTGTTCCCTGTCCCACTGACTGGCCCTCCTGCCCCCCTGATTGCCTAGGCCAGCTTACCCACCTAGTTGCCAAGTCAGTTTAGGTTCCTCTTAGTTTTTCATCTCCCTTGCTCCCAGTCCAGTCAGTCACCACATCCTTCTACAAGATAATACTTTCTAAAAAAATCCCCCTCTCTCCCTATCTCTGCTCTCTTAGATTAGGCCCTGCACTCTTAGTGCGTGGATCACCTCAGTGGCCTTCTATCTGGCCTTTCTGAACCTCTGTAGTCTAGACCAGTCTTGGTAAAATAAAAATCTGATGTCAAGCCCTTTGACATCTGTGGTTCTGTGGCTTCCTTTTGCTTTCAGGACAAAGTCTACACTCCCTTCCCCAACATGCGAGGTTCAGCCCTTGCCAGTCTTTCACACCTCAACTCTTGCCACTTTATATCCCAGCCATAGTGAACTATTTATGATTCCCTAAACGGGCTGTGTTTTCTCACTCTTCCTTGACTGGGTATGTACTACTATTCCTCCTACCTGGAAAACCATTTTCTCTTACTTTGTTACTTGCTTAGGTGACACCTCTGGAAGGACTTTACTAATGTCCCACTCCCTCAGGCTTGCTTAGGTACATCTTTTCTGTTTTTATAATACCTTGTATATATGTGTATGTGTGTGTGTGTGTGTGTGTGTGTGTGTTTATACACACACACACACACATACACATATATCGTGTTATAATTGTTTATTCAGTCTGTTTTCACCAACTGGACTGAGAGCTCCCTGAAGGCGGGACCTTGTTTTCATCTGTGAACCCCGGGGGCCTACTTAGCATAGTAGTCCATTCACATATATTAAAAGAAAGGCTGACTGGTTAGGGTGAAAGAGAAAGGAGAAAGGAGACAGGAAGGTAAAATGCCACTAATAGTGGAGTTAAGGAAAGTTCCAGACGTTTGAGTTCAATTTGCAATTGAGGTATATCTATACACTGGAACATTATTTGACCATAAAGAGGAATGAAGCACTGATACATGCTGCAATATGGATAAACCCTGAAAACATTACGCTAAGTAAAAGAAGCCAGACATAAAAGGTCACATATTGTAGGATTCTACTTATATGAAATGTCCAGAATAGGCAAATCTATATAGAGAAAAAGTAGATTTGTGGTTGCCAGGGGATGGGAGTCGGGGTAGGGGAAATGGAGAGTGACTGCTAATAGGTCTAGGGTTTCTTTGTGGAGCAATGAAAATGTTTTGGAATTGGATAGTAATGATCAATATCCAACTTTGCAAATATACTAAAAGCCACTGAATTGTACAGTTTAAAAGGTTAAACTTTGTGGTATAGAATTATATCTCAATAAAATCATTATTAAACATTTTGATCAGTATAGGTTTATAGTACCTAGATCATTGTGCATATTTGAATGTCAATATGATGATCTAAGTAAAATTCCAGCAATACATTGACATCATAATGTCAAAGTCAGGACTTCTGTTCCATGTTTTGATTTTGAAACATATTTTAAAATTAAAATCTGACCTTTTAGTATTAGAAGAACTCAATCAATCTAGAAAAATTATTGACTTTCCAATTTGTAAAATTTGTGTTATTTGGCCAGCCATGTGATTTAGGAATAACTTGAGATATGCATGTGTTTAAGTCTTGTGAATTGATGGATGGAGGTGGTAAACACATTTCTAACATGATTACACAGTTAGGTTGGGACACCTTGGAGCATATTCTGTGTACAGATGACTTGAAGGTATTTCCTCATTTTGTTACCTTCCGAATCACTTATTTATATCTTGATCTAGGGATGCAATGATACACGTTGTTACCCTAGGGAATGTTTTCCCTTCCTGTCCCACTGGCTTATATGAATATCGAACTCTTAGATTTGTGAATTTAGTAATACTTTAAAATGTAACTTCATTTGGTCTAAAAATGAGTTTAGAATCACAAGGGACTATCATAAGAGATTTTCTGTTATCAATTCAAAGGTATGTGTGGGGTACAAAAGAAGTAGTCTCTGTCTGAAAGAAGAGATTATATTATTCTTTTATTATTTCCAGGTCTTTTGGTGGGCCTTGTGCTTCGATATGGCATCCATGTTCCAAGTGATGTGAATAATGTGACCCTGAGCTGTGAAGTGCAGTCAAGCCCAACTACCTTATTGGTAAATGTTAGTGGAAAATTTTATGAGTATACGCTGAAAGGAGAGATCAGTTCACATGAGCTCAATAACGTTCAAGATAATGAAATGCTTAGAAAGGTAAGTTGTTCATTAAAGGGAATCTTTGGATTTTCTTTTAAGGTATATAATAGCAGCAAAGTGATTCAGGAGAAAAGTAATGCATTTTTAATGATATTTAGAATAATCAGTCTTTTCAAATGGAGTAAAACCTCAATTAACGAATGTAATGCAAGGCTAAGGAAATTGACATGTCTATAGTTTGCTTTTCTGATTGAGGCTAAGTACTACAACCCTTTTGGTTTCACTCTGTAATGTTTACAGTTGTAATAAATGGTGACCAGTATTGAGTGAAGCAGAATTTATAAGTGTTTCTTTCAATTTGCTTATGGCCCTTAGAGTTTTATAGTACTTTAGCACATTGAGTTTATTTGATAATACCTAAAATATTCCATTAATATTTTTTTGAATTCTTTCTTGCCTTGATTGTGTTCTGTGCTGAGCACAAGTTAATCTTTCTTTGACTCATAATCTGGCACAACTTCAGGGGCCTCAGCCTGAGTATCAGGTACTGTACCACGGTGTGCGTGAAGCTTGATGTAGGTTGGGTTGCAGTCTTACTGGCTTCCAGACATTCCTGCAGCTGCTTTCTCCTGTCCTCCCCATAGTTGCCATCCTGAAGCTTCTCGGGGCCTCTTTGCTCATGTCTTTGTTTTCGCCCACCCTTGGCCATTTGCCTGCACTTCTGCCTTCTACATTGGCAGGACGTGGCTTTTATAGCTACTTGGTTGTATTCCTGACCATCTTTAATGCTTTTAAAAATTTCATATGAACTTACAGTTTACTTTGCAGCAAGAGTGTTTTTTTTTTCCACCTGTGGAAAATTCCAGTTCCTTAAAAGTTCTAGGAAATGAAATTTTAGCATGAGTATGTGTAGCTGCTCTGTGTTCATGTCAAATACTACAGCCTTATGAACAGAAGGGGGCATCTGTAGTATTATAGGGAATAGGTATTAAAAGGAATGGGCTGGGGCTTCCCTGGTGGCGCAGTGGTTGAGAGTCCACCTGCTGCCGATGCAGAGGACGCGGGTTCGTGCCCTGGTCTGGGAAGATACCACATGCCGCAGAGCGGTGGCTGGGCCCGTGAGCCATGGCCACTGAGCCTGCATGTCTGGAGCCTGTGCTCCGCAACGGGAGAAGCCACAACAGTGAGAGGCCCGCGTACCGCAAAAAAAAAAAAAAAAAAAAAAAAAAAGGAATGGGCTGTCAGGACTAGAAATCTGACTTGCACAGAAACTTTTTACCACAATATTATGTTATATACCTTTAGAGATGTTACCTATGCAAGAAGTCTGTTTCCTCTTGCCAACAACAATGTTGTACCCCCAAATTTTATGTTACCAGTTTTGGGTCTCTTATTTAAAGCAGACATGTTCATACTTTCTCTTATTTAAAAAATTTTTGCTATCATAATATTTGAAGATACTTTGCACAGATAGGACTTAACTGATTGTTCCAACGCTATCATCTCCTTGTCATTTGGTTGAGAAGTGGAATAACAGCTATCCTATATGAAATATTTTTCACTTACCACAGTGGTAATATTCTTGCCTTTTGCCAGTTTAACATTTAATCTTTTTTTTCTTTTTGCTCATTTGATAATGTAATAAGAAATCTTCTGAGGGAATTCATCTAAAAGAACTCTTTATTTTAACAGGTTACTTTTGATCCAGAAGTATTTTTCAACATATTACTTCCTCCTATCATATTTTATGCGGGATATAGTCTGAAAAGAGTAAGTGCTTTTGTATTTCATATGCTTTGAACAGTCTTAAACTCCGTGGGCTTTATCATCTTTGACACCTTCAGAAACAGGCAGTTCCTTCCAGGTTCCCCTCCCTCCTCCCTCCTCTCCTATCCTTTTGACATGCTGAAGTTTATGCCCATACAAAAATTCTTTCTTTTACTTATTTCCTTGAATGAATAATGCATTTATTATGAGCATAGCACACTAGAATAGAAAACCTTTTCTTTTTTAAATAATTGGTGAGTATTCTAACACAGTGTAACTTTTTTTTTTCTGTCAGAGACATTTCTTTCGAAACCTTGGGTCTATCTTAGCGTATGCTTTTCTTGGAACCGCAATTTCTTGTTTCGTAATTGGGTAAGTACTTGAAGGTTAAAACACTTTTAGCCTTCAAATTATCATTTTAAAATAATACATATTTGACTTCTGCAGTATTGTATTCTCGAATGAGTCCAAGAACTTTTGCAGTAAAATGTATTCACACAGATAAGTTGTTTGAATTTTCCTTAAGGCTAAGGCATTACCATATTTAAATCACATGCAGTAAATTTGGGATTAGTCACAAAGTACTACAGTAGACCCATCTTTCTGTTCTTACTGTATTGTAACTTCTTTAACAGTTGATTTTTTTTCTAAAGTAGACATATGTTTATTGAACAGATCAATAATGTATGGCTGTGTAACGCTGATGAAAGTAACTGGACAACTTGCGGGAGATTTTTACTTTACAGATTGCCTGCTGTTTGGTGCCATCGTATCAGCAACTGATCCAGGTATGTTTTACATGAGTGTGGAGCTTAAGTACTTAAGTTGTACAGTGGTTTTCCATCAACACACATGTACGTATTTCTTTGAGGTGTAGAATTCAGGATTAGGTACTCCCCATCTTACTATACTTTCCAACTGTGGAGGAAAAAAACAAAATTAATGGCTCCTTTTGGCTTAAGCACACATTTTTTTTCTTTTTACTGTATTTCCTATTACTAGTCCACAATTTGATGATGTTTAAATGAGGGCCGTAAGGTATTTTCTTCAGAATTTCAGGTTGGTCTCTATCCCTAGTGACTGGGTATAGAAGATGAACTATATTAGTTAAGATGGGTAATAATTATACATTTCCTTTCAAGCTTCTAGAAAACAGATCCCTAAAAATCTGTTTACATTCAGCTATCTGCATTTAAGAGTAAGAAACAAAGTTTTAAAATGATTGTTAGAAGACTGTTGTGCTAGAACAAGTGTGATTTGGGGTCATTGGTGGGCAGTAATATACATTAAAGAATTGTTTTTATAAAATTGGCTTTCAGATTATAAAATAGTTTTGATATTAGCATAACTAGAGAATGAATTTAATTGTATTGAGTTAGATGAGTTAGACTGTAGTTTTTCTCATATAGTATTGGTGAGCTTCACAGCTACATTCAGATTAAGAACTTAGAGAATATATGGGCTGAAGAGCAGAGACTGCATTTTTTGAACTAAGGATGCAAGTTTTCTTTTACTGATGCTAGATTTTAGATCCTTGGTAGAGGTTTGTTCTCTTTTACCCTTTGACCTTGTAAGTTAATAATCTTCTTTAATTATCATCCAGCATAGTCAAAGGTTATCTCTGAATTCCTATGTTAACTCTGATAACACAGGGTGTTATAGAAAATAGGAAAATATGCTCTGTACTCTACAGGAGATGATTTTAGAAGCTCAGAGGACATTTTAGAGAGGTATTTGTATAGTTTGGCATTTTTAGAACTGAAAAGCAAATCGCTTCCTTAAAGATAGGGCTGCCACCTTACTGTTTGTAGCTGTTCCCATTATCAGTATGAAGGTGGGATGGTTTTTGCAGGAAGCCAGTGGTCTCTGTTTTCCGTGTTCTCTTACTAGAAGCAAGGTCCTCGACTTTTCAAAATCTATGAGAAACCTGAGTCAGTTCGACTGGCTACATTAATTAAAAACTGGTTTTGTTTTGGTAGGAGTATTGCCTGGATGGCTCAAGCAAAATTGTTCTGCTTATATACAGCTGGATAGTTATATTTCTTCTGAATTATATAGGTATTTGCCCATATAATAATTCTATTATTTTGCAATTGTTCACTTGATAGAAGGATGAGCCATAGGTTCTCTTTTTAAAATTCTACAGCATTGCTCCTGCCCTCCTTTTCTCCTTCTCTTGGTTAGCTTTGATATCAGGATATTCCAGATGAAATGCTTTGCAGTAGAAACTATATCTTTTAAAATACAGGCTTCCTGTTTTTTGGTTGGCATTTGAAGAGGCTCTCCCAACTCTGGTTATAATAATCTTTCATGTCTGCTTGGGTTTATTTAGCAAGCGAGCTGTACGTGACTCAGCAATTAAAGTTATAATGCAACTTCAGTCTCTTCTGATTTTCTAAGAATTCTCATGTAATTGTTTCCTAAGAGAAGGTTTTTTTTTTCTTCTCAAGCTGTAATAGCCTGATGATTGGATTCTTATTAAGTTAAATATAGCAGCTGTAATTCTGGTCATAAATTTTATCCCAACCGAAAACCAAACTTGTGTTTTCATTTCCTACTGTCTTTGCTAAACTGGTGTGCTTGAAATTTGCAAGTCAAATAGAAGGGAGTTGTAAGGCTCCGAGGAAAAAATGAAGTTTGCAGCAGGAAATGCTTTTCATAATAGTTTTCTTCATCAAAGCTTAATGATCACCTGGTCTGTAAGAAATTCTGCATGTATTTTTTATGGAAAAGAAATGTACAAGACAAGATTATTAGCATTTGCATGAAGAATGTAGGCCAACTCAGTCCTCCAAGGTTATTTTTAGCTGTTTGTAAGAGAGAGAAGGGAGATATTATACTTACACAGTTATGGAAAAGAAAATTATTGACATAAAATTACTAAATCTTTGATATGGTAAGAGAATGTTTATTAGGATTGAATTCTGAGATGAAGAAATGAATTTATAAATAGCTATTACGATCATCTATGGAGGGAAAAATGTTATATTTGTAATGTCTTAATATTCCTCTGACTCTTTCTACTTGCTAGTGACTGTTCTTGCCATATTCCACGAGCTTCAAGTTGACGTTGAACTCTATGCACTTCTTTTTGGTGAAAGTGTCCTCAATGATGCTGTTGCCATAGTGCTATCTTCGTAAGTGTTTGTTTTCTTATTATATTCTGTATATTGAATGTTAGGGTTCTAAGAACCAAAAGTCACTTATTGAGTGAAGTGCATTATGAATGGAAACATTTGAAAAACTGAAGCATTTTTTTCCTCTTGAAGAAATATATACTTATAGATAACATGGAAAATGCACGGAAGAAAAGGAAGGGAAAAAATGATATGTACTCCTGACATCTAAAGACAATTACTGTAAACATTCTAGGACATTTTTAAAAATTCTTTTTTTTTCTATGCATAGTATTTTTACATAGTTGTGATTGTAGTGTATGTATAATTTTGTATTCTGTTTTAACATTATAACATGGACATTTTAGTTTTTCATCAAATTAAATTTTTGGCGTAGATATATATTCACATGGTTCAAAAATCACAACGATATAGAAAGGTATACATTGAAAAGTCACATTCTTACTCCTGTCCTCATCCACCTGTCCCTGTAGCCCCTTATATAGGTAACCATTTTATTAGTTTCTTGTGTATCCTAGTATTTCTTTATTCAAATGTAAGCACACATATGAATAAATATTCTTATTTGCCTCTTATTTCTTATTTTAAAAGTAGCCTGCTGTATATGTTCTATACCTACCTGACTTTCTGTCACATAACTATATTCTGGAGATCTTTCTGTATCAAAACAAGGAATTTTCTCATTCTTTGTTTGCAGGAGCATATTATTCTATGAACTGTACTATAGTTTATTTAATCAGTCTCCTATTGGTGGGATCATAAAGGGTTTTCAATTCTTTGCTATCCCAAATAATGCTGCAGTGATTAACCTTGAACTTAACCTGTTTTATACATGCACTGGTATATTGGTAGGATAAATTCCCAGAAGTGAGATGAGTGGCTTAAAGGGTAAATACATTTGTAATTTTGTTACATTGCTAAATTGCCTGTCAAACGTATTATGCTATTTTGCATTTTAACCACCAAATTGTAGGAGTGCCTGTTTCCTCACAGCTTCACCAACAGAGTATTTGTCAGGCTTTGGTATCTTTGCCAATTTGATGATTGAGAAATACCTCATAGTTTAATTCATATTTCTCTTATTTAACATAATCATTTCAGAAACTTTTTAATTTTTATAAGTGTTAAATAATATACTTTTTAAAGACAATGAAAATGAGCAATATTTTAATCTAATTGTAGAAATTACTATACATGCTACCAGAAGGTGTTTGCAGGTGAAAGAATGGGTCTGAACCTCTGAGGAACTCAGTCCTGCCAACTCACTCCTACTAAGCAAATATCTAACCCTATAGACAGTTGCCTTTACTCCACACCAGAACTTTCTACAAGAGAGAAGTAAAACCCCTTCACCTTTCCTCCTTACTTTTATTTCTCTCCTTAATTTCCACTTCATTAACTATAAAAGAGTAATCAGTCACTGACTCTGGTTTGCACAGCTTGATTGCCCCCATTGTCTAACTTCAAAGTGGAAAATTATCCTTTCTGAGATGTAACACTAATCCCTTAAATGTTGTTTATGAAGATGTGCGAAAGATCAAATCTTCTTTTGTGAATGTAATGTATATAAATTCTACCCCCTCCACCATATTTATTGCCAGATTTTTTTGCAGCTGTCTACAACTAATGTAAATTTAATTTAAGAAATAAAGCTCAAAGCCTAGAACTAATATTGATACTAAATGTATGTATCTTCAAGGATGATAGGTGCAAAGTAAAAGTTTTCTATTGTTTGAAGGGAGGAAGAAATGGATAGTGTGGTTATAACTTACGTGTTATAAAAAAAATGAAGCTACAAAGATTGTTGAAGTTTTCAGCACATAAGAACATGTAAGATCATCAGTGCTACCAGACGAAGAGAATAGGGTACAGGCAGTTACTTTTAGCATCAATTCGCCATCCTAGATAATTATTCTGCTACTTAATCATCTTTACTAATATGTATTCCTTCCTCATTGCCCTAATGAATAAGAGTCAGAAAAATCTCTTTCCTGGTCCTATCTTAAGCTGATGTGCCCTGTGCCTTAGTTTTTCCATTAATAGAGTAACTTATTTCCTGCAACTTTAAGAACAGTTGAATAGTGTTAAAAGAAGAAAACTCACTGGAAAATTTTGAGCTTGGAGATGTACGTATCAGTGTTGGTGAAGAATAAATGTGTTAGAAAGAGAATGCCCTTTCCGTTACACTTCTCACAAAGGGGAAAGGGCTTCTTGTCCTTCTGTTGCAACCTTTCTCAAACAGGGTCGTGTGAGAGAATTTAAGCCTTGTAGAGAACGATTCAAGTGATTCTTTCCTCGATTTTCCTAAGGATGGTACATAGCTAGTACTATTCTAGATTCACAGGCAGTGAGTTAACTCATTCCATAGTCTGGTGGAACTGTGGTGGAGAAGGACTGTATTTAAAGAGTATCATACCCGGGGAATTGTTAGCTGTGTGAGTATCTTAATAGAAGTGAGCAAATGAGTTCCTGCCCAAAAGATGAAGGGAAACCAGTGATGTTGCTGGCTATGGGAGGTCACTAGCTGTAGTGCTTGGCGTTATGTTTTTCATCATCTTTCATTTGCCTCTAAAAGTACGTTAGATAGAAAGTCTACCTTGTGTTGACTTCCGTTTGATGATTTTCTAATGTGTATATTCTATAGAAACAGCCTTTTACAAAGAGGGGGGCCCCTTTCTGAAGGACTTCTGCTTGGCAATTAACAGGTTAAGACATCTGTTCTTGAAATTTATGTTGGAAGTTGTTTTTGTTTGCTTTTTGACCTGTTAGGTTAGCAGTGACTTTTTTTTTCGTTAACGTTAATGCTTTTAATCGGGTGAGGGTGGAGTGAAACTGCTGCAAACACCTTCTGGTAGCATGTATAGTAATTTCTACAATTAGATTAAAATATTGCTCATATATTGCTGTATGAGGTAGAGCTGTGTGTACTGATATAGTGTCATACATATCTAGTTAGAGATGAAGTCTAAGTTGCATAGTATACCTCTGAATGGATATACCATGATTACCCTTGAGACCTAAATTCATACTACTTTAAAATATGTTTTTAGGGTCATTTACATTTTATAAAATATAAGTGTGAGTAAACAAACATGGCTGACAAACTGTTTAACTTTACTGATTATCAGAGATATACATATTAAATTAGTGGCCATTTTTACCTATTCAGTTAACAAGAAAAAAAATTGTTAGTGAAAATAGTTACTGCTGGTAATGGTCTAGTACAGTCGTTCTTAACCGGGGACAGTTTTGCAGCCCCCGCCCCCCAACCAGGGGATATTTGGCCATGTCTGGGGACATTTTGGTTATCATGAACGGGAGGAGGTTGCTACTGGCATCTAGTGGGTAGAAGCCAGGGGTGCTGCTAAATATCCTTCAATACACAGGACAGCACCCACCACCCAACAAATGATTATTTGGCCCCAAATATCAATAATGCCAGGATTGAGAAAACCTGGAGTTGTAAAACTATATCACTTGTACATTGTTGTTGACATTGAAATTGGTATTACCTACTCTTTTATATTTTATCTTTTATCATTATGATAATAAAATTAATATTCAAAGTAGTTGATTTAGAAAGTAGAAAATTCCTGAAATTTCAGCTCTCAGAAATAACCACTATTAAGGTTTTCATCCAGATTGTTTCCATTAGGATATTAGCATACATATAAATATATTAACTTTTAAACAAAAAGAGGCATAGCACTATACATACTTTTCTGTAACTTGCTTTTTTCACATAGACATTGTACTGTATTAATACCTCCATTATCCCATTGTATGAATGCACTACAAATTTACCTCTCCAACCCCCTGTTGATTAATATTTGGTGTTTTCTAATATCGTACTATTGTGAATAGCACTGCAGTGAACATATTTATGTGTAAATCTGTGTGAATCCTTGCGAGTATTTCTGTAGGATATTTTTTAGAAGTAGAATTTCTAGGCCAATGGATATGATCACTAAAACATTGAGAGATGTAGTCATATTTCCCTCCTGAAATGTAATACAGATCTATTTGAAAGCCATTGTTCAACATGTAAAAGAAGCCATAAGTATAGTAATACCCTATTTCTAGGAATGTAGCACAGGAAAATCGTCCAAAATTTGTAGAAAGCACAAATAAGTTCTTTCACACTGTTATATATAGTAGCAAAAATAATAGAAGCAAAACTTTTAAATGTCCGACAGAGAGGAAATGGTTAAATAAATTATGCTATGTCCATTTGGATCATTTTTGAAGTCTTAAAAAACCACGGTTAGACTGTAATAATTCTTATGTCATTGTCAGTTGAAGAAGCAGAATTCAAAACCATATGTTCACTATGATTACAACTAAACATGAAATAGCATGCATGTAACAAAAAGAGGGGAAAGAAATACAGAAGGAAAATAATAGATCTGTCAGGGTAGTGGAATGATGGGGTGATTTTCCCCCCTAAATTGTACATTGTATTACTCTCAGGATTTTTTTAAGTATTCATAAAAATGCTACTGCCTCAAGATAAAATGTTGACTGATGTAGAAAAGATGAATTAAGATTTCAATCCAGAGGCCAACATGTGACTGGAAAAGGAAGGAAACAAACCTGTCATCTCTTCTCAGCCCACCATGCTTTTCCTGTGTTCTTATACATTTTAGTGATTAAAGAATAAAATAATGATTAGTGTGAATCTTGAATTTCCATGAACCAATCCAGGGAAAGCAGTCTCAGGAGGCATGGCATCGATATTTTGTTCTTGCCAGCATTTTGAAAACTATCGCCAGGGAGGAAGGTTATTGTAGCAATATCCTTTCTTTTCTCCAGCCAGCTGCTATATTTTCATGCTATAATGTAGTAAAATCTCATTTACAGTGGTGGAGCCCTTTATGTGTAGGTAAGATAGCATGACATTAAAGGCCATTTCCTATTCACTGAAATAATATGAAATCTACCAGTCCCAAAATGATCTGGTCACTTTGAAGATTTAAATGCAAATGTTTAAATTTTTCAATTCAGATTGAGTCTCAGAAATTTCTAGATGCCACTACCAGAAATTCATGTTAGAGTCATACTTCAATAAAGTAGGTAAAATTAGGAAATTTTAGCTTGGTCTTAGATTTTGTTTTGTTTTGTTCTGTTTTTTAGCTTAACCAGGGAGGTATGAAGAGAACTTGGTAAACATGGTATAGCAAGGCCATTTTTTAGCCTTGAACCATAAAAAACATTGCAGTAACCACAGGGAGAATTCATTATATTCTTCGGAATGTGTTTTTTCTGCTTCTTTTCTTCGACATGACTTGCGTGATGTCTTTGAGTCTGGATTTATTATAAAAACACTGGCACCTCAATTAACTGAGATGAGAACTGATTTAGTAATGGTAGGCGCTCTTGCCAGAGACCCACTAGCAACAGTGATTTTCTCTGCTGTATTTACTTCCTGGGGCGACTGTTTTATAAGAAGTATTTTTAGACTAGGTTTGAACTGTGAGTTCAAGATGGAGAGTGTCCCTTCTAATTGCTTCTCTTGGCCTCTTACAGAGGACTTTCTTTCAGAAGTTTGAGGTGGAGGATCCAGCTGGGTATGCTAAAAGTACTGTCAAGTGGATTCTAATTCCTTGGCAGGCCTTTCAAGCCCTTTTATCTATAAAAGTCCATTTCAGTGAATGAATAGATAGGAGGCATTGGGCCCATTCTGGTATTCTAAAAGTTGAAAGGGTACTTTAGTCATCTTTTTTTTTTCCCACAGGAAAAACAAAATGTGACCGGGTTGAGTATTGAATAATATCCTTTATATTCTTATGCCTCTGTTGGAAATATGGGGAATTTTTCATTAGTTTGTTCACATTAGTACATTAGGGCTTTGAGGCACTCAGTACCAGTAAGTCATAAACAGAGTCACAAAAGAATAGTACTGCACAGTATCTTGAGGCTGGAGGAAAAGGCTTGGTCCAACCTTATTTTGGCAATTCAAATCCAAAGTTTTTGGTTTTTACGCCCTCTGATTTCATCTTCAAGCTCTACACTAGGTAATCTTTTCAAATTTATTTTACTCCTTTTTTAGATAATGTTTTAAAAGTAAAAGTTGCCTCTAGAAGTAAGAACCACCTCTCTTTTGTAGCTCAATAGTAGCATACCAGCCAGCCGGAGACAACAGCCACACCTTTGATGTCACAGCCATGTTCAAGTCTATCGGGATTTTCCTTGGAATCTTCAGTGGCTCTTTCGCGATGGGTGCTGCTACTGGAGTGGTGACAGCTTTAATATCCTTTTATTCTATTTATCTTTTCTTATTAACCTCACAGAGTCATTGAATACTGTGTTCCATGGTCTCCACTAGTTCCATAATTGACATCGTGTTATAATTATGAACCTTATAAACAAGTACTTGGTTTGAAAACATTAGGCAATTATCTTTAACAATAAATAAATAAAAGAATTTCATTGTTTTGTGTAGGACTTCATGCCCTCAAACACTCACTACAGAATTCTAATTGGACACAGTGACCCTTTGGGGGTGAACTTTTTTTTTTTAAGATCCATCCACTTTATTTATTTTTTTTATTTTTTAACATCTTTATTGGAGTATAATTGCTTTACAATGGTGTGTTAGTTTCTGCTTTATATGGGGGTGAACTTTAAGGTTGTAGACTAAATTGATATAAAGGTAGATATATTCCAAAGAGCCTCTGCTTGTTCTGTACGGCTGTTCATCCTGGCAGTCTTTTGCTCTTCGTTTAATAGGACAAATAGGAATGTATGACCTCGATGCCAGTTGAACAAAATAAGGTTCCCAGGTTAGGATATCTGGGAGTTTATCTCAGCTGTCACCGATTTTAACCTTCTGCTCTCGAGTCCTATGCACTGCCACTAATTTGCTGTTAGAAATACTGAGCAAGTCATTCTTGTATTCATTCAAAAACAAACCCTCTTTTTTTCTTACTCGTTGTTTTACTTTCATACGTTAAAATATAATAGAAAATGATAGTTTAATAAATGGATCTAAATTTTCTGTTATTGGATTCTTTAAGTGCAAATATCCCTAAAATTCTGGAACTTCAGTTTTCCTTTTTATATCAATGTTTCATTCTTCAAAAAAAAATCTTGATTGCCTGCTACTTGCCACATGCTATGCCCTGTGTATCAAAGATAAACAAGACAGACGTGGCCTCTGCCTTTTGGAGCTTCTGATATAGAAGCGTTGACACTTCACCTCATGGGACCTTAGTGTAGGAAGGTAGAGGGCTGGGACAGCAGGGAAGATGAGTGGGGCTTGATCTCTAAAGAGCTTCCAGCTGTAAAACTTCTAAGGTACTTTCATATAAAACAAGTACTTTTTCTGAGAATATATTCATTTTCTATACTTCAGCTTTGTGATGGAAGAAACTTGTCTTCGGGCTTTTTACAGACGAACTGAGGCATAAAAGGACAGTAAAAAGAGTTCTGAAGAAGGACCAGGATTTCTTCCCTAGCATAAGTTCCATGAGGAACTTAATCTTTCTGTTGTAGTACACACTTGTTGAAGTGAATGTAGACTCCAGCCTGAGATTCGCCACAGCTTGACACGGGCCCTTCCACTGGCAAGTAACATATACTTGTTAGACTAGTATGAGTGAGGGACGTGCCTCAGTTTCTTCATCATGGAATTCTCCACATCACGGAGGTGTTAGATGATTAAATAAACATGAAATCTCATGGAAATGACATATTTCTTAATATATGTAAATTGCTATCATTATGGAAGCTGTCTTGCTTTGGGTCACAAATTAATAGAGTTGGCATGTTGCGTATCTGATCTGTCACTCCTGTCATTTACTGTCATATCTATTCTTTACTGTGTGGTTTCTAGCAAGGCATGTGATACCCGTAAAACAACTGGATGGACTAAGCTGTAGGACTTTCTCATGGAAGGGAAGGCTGCTGACTCCTTAGTACAATGCTTGTATTCAGAGTTTCTTTGCTTTGGTACCTCCTTATTCTTTTGTGTTAGAGACTGGAGAACGCTTCTTTTGCTTTTATGCTTGCCTTGCTTCGACTACTATTTTTTCTAGTCACACTTCTGTATTATGAGATCTTGTTATCAACCTTGACAGTCTTACGTGACAAAGTTCACCAAATTACGAGAGTTCCAGTTGTTGGAGACAGGCCTGTTCTTCTTGATGTCCTGGAGTACCTTCCTCTTGGCTGAAGCATGGGGTTTCACAGGTAGGTTACTTTTTCCTTTTAATTGTAAACCCTTACAAGGAGGGACTTAGCCAGTGATTTTTTTTCTGGGTGTGGACCAACTCCTCTAGTGTTTGAACACACTTGTTAGGGTTGGGATTTATGCTGTCACTTTAGAATGTAAAAGAGTTTCAATGGAAGCGGTTCCTCTCAACAAAGTAAGTCACAACTGAAAATTTTAACACTAAGCATCTAATTTACTTCTATAAAATAAGAGCCTCCATATAAAAGTTGGGAACTCTCCTTTTATGTGAACTTGGAACTTGTTGTATTTATAGGTGTGGTTGCAGTGTTGTTTTGTGGCATCACACAGGCCCATTATACATACAATAATTTGTCCACGGAGTCTCAGCATATAACTAAACAGGTAAGAGAAACTTTATAGTTTGTGAATAAACTTTTCCTCCTTGCAGCAAAACAAATTTTTTCTTTACTGAAAAATAATCTTTGTTCTGTTCAAAGTGATGTCTGCTCATTTCAACCCCTCTTCTGTTGACTCCAGAGATAGATGGGATTGTCAGATTAAAGGGTGACAGCTTTTAGGGTATAGACAGGTCAGCAGAATAGCCAGGGGCTCTTATTATTGTGGCTCCAGTGGTCAGTCAGTTAGCTTCCTTTCCTTGTTTCCCTTGTCTAATGGCTTTTTATCCTTCCAGTTTTATTGACATATAATTGGCATACAGCACTGTCTAAGTTTAAGGTGTGCAGCATAATGATTTGACTTACATACATCATGAAATGATGATCACATCATCTCATATAGATACAAAATTAAAGAAACAGAAAAAAAATTTTTTCTTGTGATGAGAACTCTTAGGATTTACTGTCTTAACTATTTTCATATATAACATAAAGCAGTGTTGATTCTATTTATCATGTTGTACATTACATCCCTAGTACTTATTTATCTTATAACTGAAAGCTTGTACCTTTTGACCACCTTCATCCAATTCCCCCTCTCCCCACAACTTGCCTTTGGTAACCACAAATCTGATTTCTTTTCTATGAGTTTGTTTGTTTTGAAGTATAATTGACCCACAACACTATGTTAGTTCCTGTTATACAACATAGCAATTTGGTTTTTCTATACATTTCAAAATGATCACCATAAGTCTAATTACCATCTGTTACTGTACAAAGATATTACATAGTTATTGACTATATTCCTCACACTGTACATTTCATCCCCATGATTCATTTATTTTGTAACTTGAAATTTGTACCTCTTAATCTCCATCACCTATTTCTTTCCTTCTCCCACCCCCAACTCCTCTGGCCACCACCTGTTTGTTCTCTGTATC
Organism: Mesoplodon mirus; assembly: GCF_964341445.2. Taxonomy (NCBI): domain Eukaryota; kingdom Metazoa; phylum Chordata; class Mammalia; order Artiodactyla; family Ziphiidae; genus Mesoplodon; species Mesoplodon mirus. The sequence goes on from NC_138981.1 coordinate 116,297,353, forward strand.
TGTAACTCTTTTTCTGTTTTGTTATATTTCTTCTTTTTTTGGTTTTTAGATTCCACATATAAGTGAAATCATATAGTATTTGTCTTTCTCTGACTTATTATACTTAGCATAATACCCTCTAGGTCCGTCCATGTAGTTGCAAATGGGAAGAATTCATTCCTTTTCATGGTTGAGTGATATTCCATTGGGTACACACACACACACACACACACACACACCCCACATCTTCTTTATCCATTCATCTATTGATAGGCAGTTAGGTTGCTTCTGTATCTTGGCTATCATAAATAATGCTGCAGTGAACAGTGGGGTGCATATATTTGCTGAGCTCTTAAGTTCAAATGCATTTTACCCCCACCATGTTTACTATTTCTTTTTTTTCCGATTTTTTTTTTTTTTTTTTTTTTTTTTTGCGGTACGCGGGCCTCTCACTGTTGTGGCCTTTCCCGTTGTGGAGCACAGGCTCCGGACGCGCAGGCTCAGCGGCCATGGCTCACGGGCCCAGCCGCTCCGCGGCATGTGGGATCTTCCTGGACCGAGGCACGAACCCGTGTCCCCTGCATCGGCAGGCGGACTCTCAACCACTGCGCCACCAGGGAAGCCCCACGTTTACTATTTTTGACATCATATTTTACATCCTTTTGTTTTATGTATCCCTTAACTACTTATTGCAGATACAGATTATTTTACTACTTTTGTCTTTTAACCTTCCTACTAGCTTTTTTTGTGAGTGTGTGGTACGCGGGCCTCTCACTGCTGTGGCCTCTCCCATTGCGGAGCACAGCCTCCAGACACACAGGCTCAGCGGCCATGGCTCTCGGGCCTAGCCGCTCTGCAGCGTGTGGGATCTTCCCGGACCGGGGCATGAACCCCTGTCCCCTCCATTGGCAGGCGGACTCTCAACCACTGCGCCACCAGGGAAGCCCCCTACTAGCTTTATATATGGTTGATTTATTACCTTTATTGTATATTTGCCTTTACCAATGAGATTTCTTCTTTCGTAATTTTCGTGCTTCTAGTTGTGGCCTTTTCATCACAGTGATGTGAACAGGTGGAGGTGGGCAGGCAGCAGGGGAGGGTACAGAGCACCGGACTATAATGTGTAAGCCCCTACTCCCTCAGTGAGGGCTGAGACCCATGTAAAAAGTGAAATCACATGGCAAGGTGCTGTTGTGAGAGTCGTCATGAAGCATTCTGTGCCAGGATAAAAGGATTTGAACTGGATCTTACATCCCGTAAAGAGGGACATGTCTTGGAACTGCCATATTTTTAGGGATTGCAGGGTTACCAGTTAGGGCCCTTTCACAGCATTATGTGTGGGAAGTGATGAAAGTTAGACTAAGGCAGTGGCAGGGACAGCAAAGAACATTGCAAAAGAAAACATTGGCAGGGTTTGCAGGATGAGGATAAGAATGACTGAATATGGGGATTGAAGAAGGGAAGCTGATTGGGGAAGTGAAGGGGTAACATTTCTGGCTTTTTCTGTGGGACCAGAAAAATGCCATCTCTACATTTGCTCCCCTCTGAATCATGAGTTTTGGGGGATATACATGAACGTTCCATATTTGAAGTATCTGTTTCAATATCTTAGTAATACTCATGTTTTCAAATTATGTAACTTTATTTACTGGACTAACCTTTTAAAATTTCGTTTCAGTTGTTTGAGCTTCTCAATTTCTTGGCAGAGAATTTCATCTTCTCCTACATGGGACTGACACTGTTCACATTCCAGAATCATGTCTTTAACCCAACATTTGTAGTAGGAGCATTTGTATCCTTCATTATGTGTTCCATTTTGGAAACTTCTGTTTAAATTGAGATTTGCATGGGTTTTCTGGAGGGGTGATTGATAAGAATACAGTTAAATATATAAAATTTTCCTCTGAGTAAAGCAAATAAGGATTTCAACTTTATAATATATTCTATTTCCATTTTTTGTTTATCACACAAATAATACTAACAGATTGAAATGACAGAAAAAAGTCTCCTGCCATTCTGCCAACCCCAAAAGATAAAACTGTTTGTCCTTTATTACTGAAGGGAAGAAAGAGAGATTGGATGGTGGGGAGCAGTTTTCAGTCTGTGCCACAGGGCAGTAGTTGAAAGATGATGAAAGATGGAAGGAGGCTCACCCACCCCTCCCTCCCCCCCATCTCTCTCTCTCTCTCTCTCTCTCTCTCTCTCTCTCTCTCTCTCTCTCATTGAGTTTTTAAAACCCAGCTGAAAAGGAGAAGCTGATTACATGAAAGACAGCAATCAATAGTGCCAGCCTCATGAGAAGGCAGGAGGAGATGGAATCCAAAGCTCGTGGGGAGGGACGGGCCTTCAGTGGGAGGGAGCACAGCTCCACCATTGTTCCAGGAAAGGGTAGGGTATGTAGAGATGAGGGTACATTTGCAAGATGGAGTCCCTGTCTGATTACTTCTATTTTTATCTGTAAAGTAGGAGGTGAGATCATCTGCTGAAAGTGAGATAGGAGCAGGTGGCCTATCAGTTATCTATTATATAATAAATTACCCTAAAATTTAGCAGCTTAAAACAACAAACATGTATTATTTCACGTGGTTTCTGAGAGTCAGGAATCCAGGAGCAGCTTCACTGGCTGGTTTTGGCTCCAGGATCCCTCCTGAGGTTGTAGTCATGCTCTGGGCTGGGGCTTCACTCTCTCGAGACTTGACTGGGGATGGAGGAGCCACCCCAACCTCACTGACACGGCTGTTAGCTGGAGGCTTCAGTTCTTCTCTGCATGGACCTCTCCACGGGGCAGCGCACAACATAACTTTCCCCAGAGGGGGTGAGCTGAGAGAGCACCAAGATGGAGGCCAAAGAGCCTTTTATGACCTAATCTTGGAGGCGATGTACCATCACCCCTTCTGCCATTTTCTATTGGTCACACAGACAAAACCTGGTACGGTGTTAGCGGAGGCTACACAAGGGTGTGAATACTAGGGAACCCTCTAGGAGGCTGGCTCCCATAGGTGATAGGAGTTTTGAGGAGAAGGTTTGGAAATAGTTATTGCAAGAGTGGGAAAGTGAGTTGACCAAAGGAATGCAGTAGAATCGCTGAGCAGTGTTAGGGACCCATTTGAGTTTGAGGAATAAGTATTAACAGTAGAATCAATCTGCCCCGTTGTATGACTTTGTGCAGGAGAATTTAGCTGTAAGCGTGGAGAAAATAGATAGCCGAGTCCGTCTGAGTTTGGTGTTTTGTCAAGTCGGTGCAATGAAAACAGAGGGGTAAGTGAATGCAGGGTATTGGAATGAGTTTTATTAAGATGTGGCTAAAAAAGGAAATGAAGAAAGGAGAGGACTGACTGATGGAAAAGTAGCAGGATCTTTGGACTGGAGGTCCCATTGAGGTGGAAGAATTATCCGGGATAGATGAACATGAAACACTGTGGTCGGAGAGAGGGATGTTTGAATTAGTGATTTTCAAAAGAAGTACTGTTTTAAAAAAAAACACCTCAGAATGAAGATTCTGCCAAAAGAGATTGGCAGAAATATTTCTTTAATTAAACCTCTAAGTAGGATCTGTGTTACAAAGTGAAGTATTACTGAAATGCCATTCTGCAGTCTTAGTCTTCTGAGAATTAACTTCAGGCAAAAAAAGATAAAGCCTTATTCATAAGAGAAGAACCTTAGCTGGAAGACTCCCATGAGATCAGTAACTTCATATCCTGCTAGTCTATGAGAAATTTTTTGAGCAGTCAAGTGGCTTGATCCACTATATTTATCCAGAAACAAGGCTAGATATTCTCTAGGTTTCTGAGTCTGTTAGGAATTGAAGTTCCTCAATACAGAATCCTACCATGGAAATTGACTCTTACCAGGAGAGGGTTGCTCTCTTGCTTGCTATGTCTGTTAGGATATAGGTTTGGTTACATGTGGCAATGACCCAAGTTAACCAAGGTTTAAAGAGGATAGAAGTGTGTTTCTTTCTCATGGGAAAGTCTGGACTGATGTGGCAAGCTCTGCTCCACAAAGTCAGCAGGGACCCAAGCAGCCTTACGAGCATCCTTAGGGAGTTGCCCTTGTTCTTAGGGTGCCAGGTGGCTCACCCCCACCAGAATATGCACACATCACTTCCACCTAACACCCATGGGCTACACCTCTCAGCAGAGGAGGCTGGGTGTCTATATACTCAGATGAAAATTGGAGGTGACGGGGAGGAGTATCTACTACTATTGAGGGAAGAAATAATAGATATTGGGGATATAACTAGCGGTCACTGCCACATTGACCCACATGTTTTGTTGTTACTGTTTTATTTTCTTGTTTATTGTTTTTTTTCAGGGAATCACTACTTTTAATAACCTTTGGATTCTAAACTAGTTTTAGATTTACAGAAAAATTGTGAATACAGAGAGTTCTCATATACCCCACACCCAGTTACCCCTATTGTTCACATCTTAACATTAGCATGGCATGCTTGTCAAAATTAATAAACCAATATTGATACATTATTATTAACTGAAGTTCATACTTTATTCAGATCCCCAGAGTTTTTCTCTAATGTCCTTGTTCTCATCCAAAGTCCCATCCAGGCTGCCACATTTTGTCGAGTCATCATGCCTCTGGAGGTTCCAGTTGACTGTGACAGTTTCTCAGACATTCCTTGTTTTTGATGACCTTTGACAATTTTGAGGGGGTACCGGTCAGGTATTTTTCAGGGTGTCCCACGACTGGAATTTGCCTGATGTTTTCCCCGTGTTTAGACCGGGCTTGTGCGTTCTTTGGGAGGAAGACCACAGAAGTAAAGTGCCATTCTCATCACACCATGGCAAGGGCACATACTTAACAGCATGTTAATAATGTTGGATTTGCACGTCTTTCTTAATTCATGATATTGAGCATTTTCCATGCCCTTTATTGTTTAAAAAAAAAAGAAAAAGAAAAAATGTGAGTAAAATAGGCCTCTTGAAATTGTCTTCTTGAAAGGTTGCCTTCTTTGGAAATTTTTGGTCGATTTTCGATCCCCCAGTTTTTTTTGAGGGGAGGTGTCATTTATGGGTCTGCAATTATTGTGAATATTAAGTGACCATTAGCACTGTGTTTAAAGCTGCTGTTGCAGGAAACGGCCAAAAGGCTGCAGCGTTTCTCCATTCCCAAGTCTGGTTACTAGGACAGCAGAGCCTTCCTGGTAGTCGTGTTCCTAGGTTGTAAGTTAGCCTGGAATGTGCCAGGAAACCCCCCCCCCCGCCTAAGTTTATGCCTCACTACTTCTTGTTCATTTTTTTAAATTAATTAATTAATTTATTTATTTTTGGCTGTGTTGGTCTTAATCACTTAGCCTAGATAGTGTTTGTCAGGTTGCTCCATTGTAAAGTTCCTCAATTTCCCCCCTTTCTATGTTGTACTGCTTAGAAGGGAGTCACTACAGGGAGCTGCACTTAGGGACTGAGGAGTTCAGTTCCACCGCCTCGAAGGCAGAGTATCTAGAGAATTATTTGAAATTCTTTCCACGGGAGATTTTTCTATTCTCCCCCATTTATTGTTTTAAGCTATCACTTATTTATATCAGTACAGACTCATTGATGTTTATTTTATACTTCAGGTTATAATACAGTACTTCTTTTAAAATTGTGTTGCTTGACCTGTTCCAGCTTCGGCCACTATAAGGTCTTTCAGTGGGCTCCTGTGTCCCTTGTGTTTTTTTGTTTTGTTTTGTTTTTGTTTTTGTTTAAATTTTTGTGAGTGCTTCCTCACTTTCTGGAACTATAAGGTGCTTCAGGCTCATCTTATATATTTTCTGCCCCAGCCCTAGAATCAGCCATTTCTCCAAGGAGCCCTGGTTCATTTTATTGGGGAATGGTATTAGAAACCAAGATCTGGTCTCTAGGTATGCTCAGTGCTACTGGGTGTCCTGGCTTCTAAGCCCTTCCAGCTGACAGAGGAGGAATATATATGTATATATTAGCTCCTGAATATATGTGTATCTATAAATATTTACATAGGTAGCCATCTGTATTTCTATTAAGCCAGATACCAATGTCTCCAACTCTAATCCGTTACCATATGGGTCATTCTAGCTCCTCCCCTGCTGATCTGTGAATCCCCATTCCAATAGTGGGAAACCTGGCTCCAACCTTCTACCATCCATTACTTAACTGTTCCATTCCAGCATGCATAGTAATATCAGGATTGTTATCCAGTGCTCCCATGGGAAGCAACTTTATCAATGAGCATGTAATGCTTATGTGCAGTTCCTTTTGCCTTTAGTCCTACAAACTCCACCCATTTCCAAAGTTACTTAGGTCAGCACTGTTTTCCCCCACCTTCTTTTTTTTCCCCATCTTCTTTTGTTTTTAATCTTAGATTTTCCTTTATATTCCTTTCAGAAAATGAGGTGGAGACTGTATTGTAACCCCTGAAACCAAAATTGTATTTTAAAGCAAGAGTCTCTATAGAGAGCAAACTGCAGAAAAAGACACTAAAATTGGTTTCTAGTTAAAACCATTCGTAATTCCAATTAAGCCTTCCCTTTGAAGCAGGGCGAAAGTGTAAACTCAGAGGAGTACATCAAGGTTAGCAGGAATTTCAGTGGTATGAGGTGTTTGAGCTGCCCCTTTGTTCTGAGGAAGCAAGGGCAAGTTTAGCCAGTATTACTCTTCCCCCTACCAACATTGTCAGTTAAGATGAACTAGACTGTTATATTAGTAATCTTAAGGTTATGCCAAAGAAGCTCTGTTTTTAACCATGTTCCTATTCATCTAATGAATGTCCTATATCTTAGACCTGCACTGTCCAATTTGGTAGCAATTAACCACTTGTAATTATTTAAATTTAAGTTAATTAAAGTGAAATTAAATGAAAATTTCAGTCACACTAGCCACACTTCAGGCACTCACCATGTGCAGCTATAGTACTATCATGGCAGAAAGTTCCATTGGATGGTGCTGTGTCAGAGAGTGGAATCTAAAGACTGTTACAGGGAGGGGGAAGGGTAAGCTGAGATGAAGTGAGAGAGTGGCATGGACATATAAACACTACCTAACGTCAGATACATAGCTAGTGGGAAGCAGCTGCATAGCACGGGGGGATAAAAGCTTGGTGCTTTGTGACCACCTAGAGGGGTGGGAGGGAGATGCAAGAGGGAGGGAATATGGGAACAGCTGATTCACTTTGTTATAAAGCAGAAACTAACACACCATTGTAAAGCAATTATACTCCTGTAAGGATGTTAAAAAAAATTTTAATTAAAAAAATAAATAAAGACTGTGTATTAGAAACTGAGCTCCCTAGGATAGTGTTTCACCATCTTGAAGGGTTAGTGTAAAGAATGTTAATAATAAAAAGAATTATCCTTAACCTATTAATAATTTTAGATTGCTATTTTCTTGGGAAGAGCTGCAAATATTTATCCCTTGTCCCTCCTACTTAATTTGGGTAGAAGAAGTAAGATTGGATCAAATTTTCAACACATGATGATGTTTGCTGGTAAGTTATAATTCCCTCTCTCGCTTACTCCAAGAAACAATTCACAGTGCGTACACCAACTTGATTTTAGATGGAAATGATATGCTGGTAATGTGAGACTCCCTTAAATATTAAAGTTGCAACCTCCAGTAGAAAATCCTTTTTAAAAGTGTGCCATTCCCTTCTATGGGGATTTTTTCATGTTCTGGTTCCAAATTCCCAGTTCGGAACTATGTCACATGTAGTGGAGGAGGTAAAGATGATGCATTTTCACACAAAAACCTGTATGTGAACGTTTATGGCAATTTGTAATTGCCAAAACCTGGAAACAGCCCAACTGTCTGTCTTCCAGTGGGTGAGGGAATAAGCAAACTGTGGTACATCCATGCCATGGAATGCTCCTCAGCACTAAAAAGAACAAACTAGTGATACACACAACAACATGCATGGACGTCAGAGGCATCATGCTGAGTGAAAGAAGCCAGGCTCAAATGGTTACATACCATATGTTCCATTTACGCGACATTCTCAAAAAGACAAAAGCCCAGTGATGCGGAGCAGATCAGTGGTTGCTAGGGTTTGGTAGGGTGACGAGAGTTTAGACTAAAATGAGGGTAGCACAAACGAATTTGGGAGAGGGGCGATGAAACCGCTCTGTGTCTCACTTGTAGTAGTGGTCACACACCTCTATACATTTGTCAAATTCATAGAACTGTACACCCAAAAGAGTGAACTTTAGTGTAAGTAAATTTTAAAACAGATTTCAAAAAATTGTTAAACGATCAATGCCTGTATCATCTACTAATTCTTTTTGTATTTGTTTGTATATACTTTTGTATGTTAAAATATGCTACGTATTTGTTCATGCTCTTCTAAGGTCTCAGAATGTGCCCTGTTTCTCTGAATTTATGAAGCTCACATAGTCCTTCTTCCATTCCCTTGTAGGCCTTCGTGGTGCAATGGCATTTGCCTTGGCCATTCGAGATACCGCCACTTACGCCCGCCAAATGATGTTCAGCACCACGCTTCTGATCGTGTTTTTTACTGTGTGGGTGTTTGGTGGTGGCACCACCGCCATGCTGTCATGCTTGCATATAAGGTAAGTAGCGAGGGGCCCTCATTTTAATATTAAAATATAATATGGGTTGTTTTAATCATGAGACAATTTTGAGCTTTGACAGGTCCCTAATATTTCATTTCTTCCTTTTAAAAAGTATATAACATGTAGTACAGACAAAAATGGAAAATATGCAAAAGAAGAATAAAAACTGTTGTTAACACTTTTGAGGGATGTCTTGCCCAGACCTCTTGCTGTGCTTTTACATATTCTTTGAACAAAAAGGGGCAACACTTCAGGTACTCTTGTAAACTGATTTTTAAATGTAATATAGCATAGACATTTATGTTAGTAAATATCACTATTTTAGTGGCTGCATATATTATAACTTATTAACCAAATCCCTACCATTGGACTTTTGTATTGTTTCTAGGATTTTGCTGTTAAGGCTAACAATTGAGGATTTTGCTCTTACTGAGTGTGAACGTTTGTAAATGCATACACCATTGTGCACTTATCTATTTCCTTAGGATGCATTCCTAAAAAGTGGAATTGCTTGGTCAAGGGATATGCCTCTTTTTTTTTTTGTAGTACGCGGGCCTCTCACTGTTGTGGCCTCTCCCATTGCGGAGCACAGGCTCCGGACGCGCAGGCTCAGCGGCCACGGCTCACGGGCCCAGCTGCTCCACGGCATGTGGGATCTTCCCGGACCGGGGCACGAACCCGTGTCCCCTGCATCGGCAGGCGGACTCTCAACCACTGCGCCACCAGGGAAGCCCATATGCCTCTATTTAAGGTTTATGATCCGTATTACCAGACCGGATCAAAAATTTTCTTATATTTGCAGTATATGAGGCAGTCCGGTTTATCCCAACCCCAATCACAACTGGATATTGTCATTCTTTCTTATCTTCATGATCAGCATGGTTCCTGACCTGACAATCCAAGGCCAAGGTTGTGATGTCTTAGTCTTGAATGCACACTAGTTAATGTATTCAATTGGAAAGCTCCCTTGTATCTCAAGAGTTCTGCCTTTGTTTCCATGGGTATAGCAGTGTATGTTGCTAAAGCCTTTGTAGATTTTACTTCTGTGTTTGGCTGTAACTTCATAGACCTTAAGAGCTACTGAGCTTCCAGCATGTGTAAGGTTCATTAGAGAAAACAGTATTTCACATCTTACAGAATCTGTTCTCCATTTTTTTTCATTCTATTATGCCTTTCTCTTAACACTCTAAATTGCAACCGGCGCTCAATCAGACTTTGAATGTTGTTACTGCCTTTCTCTCCCTTTACTGTTCAAATCCCTTTCTTACAATGCCTGTGCTATTATTGTAGATAATTGAAAATACACCAAAATAATGTTCTTGTAACCCTGATTATTACTTCAGGGAGGACCTGGCATTTGTTGAGCACCTACTATGTGCTAGGCATTGTGCTAGGTACATTTTATGTATTTGTCTAATGACAATTGCTCCATTTACAAGTGAGGAAATAGAGGCTTAGAAAGTTTCTAAGTTATTCAAGGTCATACATATCATTAAATGGTGGACAGAGGAGCCTCCAGTCTCACTTAATTTCTCCTAGAATGCTGCATCAAGAAATGAGGGTGGTCCATTTTCAAAGGATTAAACTCCTTTTTTTCCTCAAGAGCTTGTAAATGAAGGCTCTTCCTTATTCTACTAAGAACAACAAAATTAAATGTAAGATAATTTAGGAAAAATAACAGTCTTAAGTGGAGTCTCAGTGTTTAAGTAGAATCAGTTCTCTTCCCTAACTGCCTTCCACATAAACCAAACCAAATACCCACGCTTACCGCCCCCCCCAAAAAAAACCCCACAGAAACCTACCTATTCACATAAAGTCGAATCTACCTCACCAGCTTTGCAAGCTTTTTGGCTCCATCTTGCCTGTCCTGTAGCATAGTTTGGCATTCAGTTGTATCCATTACCTTACAGTCTTAGGTTAACTCTTGTTACTGTTGTTGTTGTTTGGGGGGGTTTTTTGGGCCTCTTTTCAAACAGAGACTGGAATTTAAGTTTTTCTTACCTCCCCCCAAATTTGTCTAGTACAACTGTGAGGATACTAAAAAGTCCTCCAGGTTTAAGATTCACGCAGCATCAGACTTGACTTTGAGTTCTTGCCCCTTCGTTTAGTAATTCTGTGATCTTGAGCAAGTTCTTTAACCTTTCTCAGCCTCAGGTTCCCCATTTGTGATGTGTGTAACAGTACCTCCCTCCCAGGGTTGTTGTAAGGATTCAGTGAGCTAATGTCTGTAAAGCCTTTTATTCATTCATTCGATAAATACTGATTGAGAACCAACTATGTGCCGTGGTTCTCTAATTTAGTGGTTCTCAACTGGGGGTGATCCCCCCTGCCAGGGACATTTGGCAGTGCCAAAATGGAGACATTTTTGATTGTCACAATCTAAGAGGGGAGGCCAAGGATGCTGCTGAACGTCCTCCAGTGCACAGAGCAGCCCTCACAACAAAGAATGATCTGGACCAAGATGTTGGTGATATGAAGGTTAAGAGACCCTGGTCTGGAGAGGTGCAGTGATAGTAATAAGATAGAAAAGGTCCCTGGTCTCATAAAGTCTATACTGTGGTGGAAGAAGACAGATAGTAAGCTAGCAAGTAAATAAATGAAGATGACAATTTTAGACGATGTTAAATGCTATGATGGCAAACAAGGTACTATGATAGTAGATGGGGATAGATGTATTTTATAGGTGGAGGTCAAGAAAGGTCTCTCTGAGGTTAGATTTGAGCTCAGTCTACCTGAATGACAAGTTGATGCCAGTTAAATGGTGAGCAGGAGGAAGAGCAGTCCAGGCAGAGGGGAGAGCATGTGCAAAGGCCCTGAGGTAGGCACAAATGTAGCCTATTGAATGAAAAGAAACAAAGCCCACCTAGCTGGACTACAGTGACTGAAAGGTAGGTAGGAAACGAGGTGGGCAAGATCCTTTAGGGGCAGGGGTTGGCAAACGTGTCCTGTAAAGGGCCAGAGAGTAATATTTTAGGCTTTGAAGGCTGTATGGTCTCTGTCTCAGCTACTCAACTCCAGCGTGAAAGTCCCATAGACAATATGTGAATCTGTTGCCGTGGCTGTGTTCCCACAAGACTTTATTCACAAAAGCGGGAGGTGCACCGAATTGGCCTGTGGGCTATAGTTTGTGGACCCCTGCTATTGGGTCTTGTAGGACACGGTAAGGAGTTTGGATTTTAAAATCCAAATTGGCAATCTTGTAGGATTTGAAAGCAAGAAAGTGACATGATCTGTCCTGTTGCGTGGACAACGGCTCCTCAGTGAGTGAGAGCCAGCCAGCTCTTCGTAGGTCCTTTCGCATAGTCTGTGACAGTCACCTTTGACTTCTTGTCATTTACCACACATACTTTGCATTTCTCCATCTCTGAACCTTTGCTCACTGTTGCCTCTGCCTGGAATTCTCTTTCACTCCCAGGAGGTGGCACAGCTCAAATGCCTCCTCCTTTTGCCCTCTGCTTTTCTCTCGGCACCACTCTTCCGTCTGCTTAACATGGAGTACCTCTGTTACAGCACGTGTTTCAGTCAGCCTTGTAATAATGATATTGTTATAAGAGCTACCATTTAGAGATGTTAGTGTTGTATGGAATACTGTTTTAAAATCTTTAGACACATTTTCTTGTTTAATCCTTGCAGCGACTCTGTATGGGGTCTGTCATCCCCATTTTCCAGGTGATCGAACTGCGGTTCATAGGGCCGCATAACTTGACTGAGTTCAAACAGCTAGAAAGGAGATGAGGTCAGATTGGAACCCAGCTCTCTTGGATTGCAAAGCCCTTAGAGATTACGCTCTAGTTGTGTCTGTCTCCCCCACTAGTCTGTGAGCTCCTTGAGGGCAGGGCCGTGTCTAACTCATGTCTATGCCCTGTGCTTAGCACAGTGCCTGGCAGATAATAACTGCTCTGAGAAATTTTATTACCTTGACTTGGCCTCCAGTACTGTTCCATCTGAGAATTACAAATATGCTGTCTTCAGGGGGCTTTCCTGGTGGTGCAGTGGTTAAGAATCTGACTGCCAGGCTTCCCTGGTGGCGCAGTGGTTGAGAGTCCACCTGCCGATGCAGGGGACACGGGTTCGTGCCCCGGTCCGGGAAGATCCCACATGCCACGGAGTGGCTGGGCCCATGAGCCATGGCCGCTGAGCCTGCGTGTCCGGAGCCTGTGCTCCGCAACGGGAGAGGCAACAGGAGAGGCCACACAGTGAGAGGCCCGCGTACCGGAAAAAAAAAAAAAAAAAAAAGAATCTGTCTAACAATGCAAGGGACACAGGTTGGAGCCCTGGCCCGGGAAGATCCCACATGCCGTGGAGCAACTAAGCCTGTGCGCCACAACTACTGAGCCTGAGCTCTAGAGCCTGCAAACCACAACTACTGAGCACACATACGACAACTACTGAAGCCTACACACCTAGAGCCCGTGCTCCGCAGCAAGAGAAGCCACGACAATGAGAAGCCCGTGCACCGCAACAAAGAGTAACCCCTGCTCACCCCAGCTAGAGAAAGCCCGCACACAGCAACGAAGACCCAATGCAGCCAATAAATAAATAAATAAATAAAATTTATTTTAAAAAAACAAAAAAAAACAAAAAAAAACCAAATGTGCTGGGCCTCCCTGGTGGCGCAGTGGTTGAGAGTCCGCCTGCCAATGCAGGGGATACGGGTTCGTGCCCCGGTCTGGGAGGATCCCATATGCCGCGGAGCGGCTGGGCCCGTGAGCCATGGCCGCTGGGCCTGCGCATCCGGAGCCTGTGCTCCGCAACGGGAGAGGCCACAACAGTGAGAGGCCCGCATACCGCAAAAAGAAAAAAAAAAAAAAAAAAAAAAAAACAAATGTGCTGTCTTCAAGACCACTAGATGTCACTTGAGATACACAAATGTGATTAGAGTTTAATCTGGCTAAGAAGATATTAAACAGCTTCTGGCCATCTCAACAAGGAAGAAATGAGCGTTTCTTTCAATTCTGAATCTGGTCGTGGCCATCTGTTTTCAAGTCTTTGGCCCTGATTCACTTGCCTTCCAGATAAGGTCGTGCATCATTTTCCTCCCTTCGGTGTTACTGGGCTGCTCCTGCTACAGCTTCTCACACTGCTATTTTTTCTGTATTGTCTGTAGTAGTGACCTTAATCGATAAACATTTGAGCACCTATTGTGTGTCAGGTACTGTGCTAGACTCTGGGGATATGGAGATGAATTGAGACATGGCCTTTACCCTCAAGGAGCTCACAGTCTTTTGGGGGAGACTGACAGGTAAATAACTGTACTGTGCTAAGTATTATAATAAAGGAATCTAGAAAGTGCTGTAAAAGCACAGAGGAAAAATCCCGCCTGAAGGAACCATAGAATGGTTCCTTTGGAACTTGAAAAAGGAGGACAAAAAGAAAAATAAGGGGCAGTACATTTCCGATAGAGGGAACACCATGAGCAGAGGCATGGAGGCTCGGGAGAGGACAGGATTTGGGGAGAGGAGCAGTCGGGTCTGGCTAACAGTGGGTATGTGGGCGAGGATGAGGGGAAAGCTAGGCTGGAGTGGGGGGGGAGGCTAGTTTGTAGAGTCTTGCATGCCACACAAAGGACTTTCAACTTGACCCTCTGGGTTGCAAGCTGCTCTCAAGAGTCTTTTGTCCAGGGAACAAGCCAGTGAGTTAGTTGTCTGCTTTAGATGGCTAACTCTAGGGGAGAGCCTGGCAGCTGGGCAACCTTACAGCCAGTAGCTCCAGACCCCATGAGTCGGAATGAGGCCCGAGCTTGAGCAGTTGTAAAGGAGAGAAGACCTGAGAAGCAGTTTAGAGGAAGAATGAGCGGGGTTGGTGAGTGCTTGTGCTGAGGGGGTAGAGGAGTCAAAGAGAGCTTCTTCATAATGAAGCTGTTCCCTGGGATACGGAAAGCAGATAAGAAAGAATTCTGAAGAACCAAGGCTAATGTCTATCCATTAGCCTATGGGAAAACCCCTGTAATTGGACCCTCTCTGCAGTCATCATAAGAGGATGTTGCCGTGAGAGCCGAGAGGTCCGAAAACATGCAGCTCCCTCCTGGAACTGCAATGGGCCAGCCTTGTTTCTGGAACTACATTGTAGTTCTTATTCAACCACTGGGGCAATGCTGCTTTCCCTGACTCCTGCTTATAGTGGACTTAGAGAAGAAAAAGTTCTTTTTCTGAAACTGGTAAGTGGGATTGGGTTGCAGGAAGAGAATATTAGTAGACCCTGCTTGCCTTAGGGTCCAAGCTGCTGCTAAGGAGAGTGGCGGGAGCCAAAAGTCTACGTCACCAGCCATCGAGAAGCACGAAAATATTAAGCATTCCATAGCTTCTGCGTTGAGAAAAGTAGTTGCCTGACAGTGCCCATATGTGAATAGACAATTTTTCTTTTGACTTCAAGATCTCATTTTCCTTTTGTGTTTCTCCTTTAGGGTTGGTGTTGATTCAGACCAAGAACATTTGGTAAATATGCATTTGTGTTGTCTCTGGCATTTCTGTCAAATGTGTAGTCGCTTGGAAAGAAAACAAATCTACTGTAGACTTCATGTCACTATTATTTAGATCCTGTCCTATTTGCATCAGCTTTTAACTGACATCATTCCTGGCTTTTCTCACTGCTCGATAGAGACAAAACTGAATTTTAGGCAGCGTGTGGTTATCAAGGGTGACAGCTCTCCTATCTTTGGGCCAACCTGGGCTTTGGCCACAGACGAGAGCAGTCCCTTAAGTGCTCCTGGGTTTTCAAGTGACTGCTCTGGCACAGGGAGGCTTTTTCCACTTTGGTTTGCGCATGAAGGCTTGTCTCTGATGTAAGCCCCACTCCAGCTGCTCTTCCTGTGTAACTTTCAAATTGGATGACCAGCAGCTGCCCTTGAGAACTGCCCAGAAGTGTTGGACTCTTCAGCCAGTCTTCCCTGCCTGTTCAGGAGAATGTGCTTTCTTACCCCGTGCCTCAGCCTTGCCCATGTTTCCTTGCTTACTTCCATGTGTCACTTTCTCAGTTGTTCCTCTGAACCTGAACCTGGTAGACTGAGTGCAGTGTGACGCAGTGCCTTCCCTAGACTGACCACCCTTTTCTGGTATTTTCCCGCCACTTGTTAATGCTTTCTGAGCACCACTGACTATGTGCCTCTGCCCTAGACATGAGATGGGGAATCACAGAAATGAGGTTTTTGAAGATGGAAAGCATCTCTTTAAAAACACAGTTCTTTTTCTTGTCTGAAACAAGCCCTGGTTTATTTGTCTTCAGAGTGTAGTTTAAAAAATTTTTTATCAGATTCATTTCCTGAATGCTAATTTTGCTAGCTATTGAGTGCTGAGTGTGTACGTGACATAGTAAGTACTTGCCCCTTTTGTGGTCAGAACCTTAAAGTATAATTTCATGGGCTTGAACTATTTGTACAAGGCTGGATAAATTCCCATGATGGCGAGCTGCTGGGGTGCTTTCCAAGGGGCAATAGCTCCTCAGTGCCTCCACCCCCACGGCCAAACAAGAAGAGTTACCAAACAGGTCCCTGGACAAATGCTTGATCACCATCTGCATAAGTCTCCACCTGCTATGTCCCCTCTGTCGCCACAGAGGACAAATGGAAATGGAGTGGCAGGGAGAGAACCAGGTAGGTGAGTAGCAGCTGTGACATCCAGGAAAAAAATATCATTTTTACCTTGCCCTCAAAACCGTATGGATGCCTTGGCTCAGTATATTGTTTGCTCAGTATTTTGAGTGTCTGCTGGGAAGCCCAGAGAAAGATTTTAGTAACTACGGAGCGTGTGGGAGTTGGGTGTACAGGTGCTCATGTGGTGAGAGGATCGTGTGAGATTTACAGATTCGTCGCTCTTCAAAAAGCGGAGACATGCAAACCAATGCCTCCTGATGTGAAAGGAAATATGGGTGATTCTCCGCTCTTGTAAACCCATACAGTGTTCTCAAACATTTTTATATTGTCTATGTTTTGATACATGTTGAGAGGAAGATTCATTTATTTCGAAAATCAGGAAGAACAGGAACCAAAACCCAGAATCTAAACTCCATACTCTTCGAAAATCCCGGAAACATAGAACATTCATGCTGGAAAGAGCCTTCGAGTAACATTGTATACATGAAAAAACTCCCCTGGAGAGAGGGAAAGGGAGTTGCCCAACTAGTTCATGTCAGAGCCGAGACGAACCAGGTGGCCTAACAGCGCCACTGCTGACTGACCACATCATATCACACATAAGGACCCAGTTTATGTTTTGGGGGAGCTGTTTTTGAAGAGGCCTGCTTGCTGTGTTACTTTTCCCTCCTACCCAGTCAGGCTTAACGTGGAATTTCCCTACTTACTTACATTTTGCTAGTGTTCTAAGAACATAATAACAACTTTGAAAATGCCAGTTAACTTTGGGACCCATGACAACTCCCAAAGATCGGGATGTTGATGGGATGTTTTCTACTTAAGGTGCAGTTCACGTGGGTGTAAGCCTTTCAGATTTAGGGGGTGGATTATCCCACACTGATTTTTTTAAATGCCAGTAGACTCATAAATCAGTAAGCAGCCTGAGTAATAGAAGTGTTCAGAAAAACACTTCAATTTTTTATTCCCAAGCCGCAGTGTACAAGCTATTAAATTTCTCATGTTACCCATGTTGGAGAATATCTCGTATGTGGTAGACTATGTTCCTGATTCTACAAAGAAATGACTCTTAAATAAATGTGTTTTTATCTTTGTGTATGTATTGATTTATTATCTGTTTGCAGGGTATTCCTGAAAGTGAAAGAAGAACTACCAAAGCAGAGAGTGCCTGGCTTTTCCGGATATGGTATAACTTTGATCATAAGTATCCTTAACTGAGAAAAAAAATGGTAGTATGGACATGGACAACTAGAGTTTAATGGAACAACGGTTTTGACCACTCTCTTCCTGAACTGGAATATAAAACCTGCCTTTGGTCTTCCCTTTCCTCTTCAGTGTAGTAGAGAAGGTTACCAGAGGAAACCCACACAGATGAATCCTCTGAAAACCCATGGAACCAGTAAGGACTGGTTATTGCAGAAGCCTGCTGTGTGCAGGGACTCAGGAGCCCTTATGATAGACTTGTTTTGATATATAGGTTTATTTATTGAGCAAACTTTAATATTTATTGTCCTTTAGCTAACCGAGTGAATGCCGCAAAAGGGATTTGTTGGTGCTTGTCAGTGTGCTTGTTACAGTAAAAGAGGAAAGACTGCCTTAGGAAAAAACATGAGAATGAGAAATTCAGTGATGCTAGGTACCGCAGTAGTCAGCGATGTCTTTTTTTCTCTGACCTTTCCACAGACTGGGAGATTCTCCTCTCCATTCAGAATGCCAGTGCTTCATTGTTTACCAGATTTCTTTCTTGTCCTATCGTAACAGTCTTCTTCATAGCTATACTTTGGGTCGGGTTATATATAATAACCTGTTTAAATCATGCCTTTTAAAAAACATTTTATCACTCACTATTTATTAAAATTAATTTCTTATTTGAATGTTGAACTAGAAAAAGGGACCATGGAGTTCTTTCTGGCTGAGACTTATCAGTAAGGGATTCAAAACCTGGTTTATGTTCCATTGAAGCAAATTTGGGACAACCATGTAAAATGTTTTCCCCTTGCTTTTGACTTTCTGATCAAAACCTTCTGTGTTTAAGAAAAATGTGCTTGACAATTATCATTAGAAGCTACTATTTACTATATTCTCTTTGCTAGGTTTTTACATTCACTTTTTGCGAGTACTCAAAATTAATGTATGGAAACATGAATGCTCGCTTATCTATGGTATTAAGACTCCTATTAGAGGGAGAGAGATCCTGGCTCCTTAAAATTGTTTAATGAGGGCTTCCCTGGTGGCGCAGTGGTTGAGAGTCCGCCTGCTGTTGCAGGGGACACGGGTTCATGCCCCGGTCCGGGAAGATCCCACATGCCGCAGAGCGGCTGGGCCCGTGAGCCATGGCCGCTGAGCCTGAGCGTCCGGAGCCTGTGCTCCACAACAGGAGAGGCCACAACAGTGAGAGGCCTGCGTACCGCAAAAAAAAAAAAAAAAATTGTTTAATGATTATGTCATTACTTTTGGCTCCATTATCAGCATTTTGGGTATAAGCCACTCCCATATCTCTTGGGATTTTTTTCATCCCTCTGATTTAACAAAAATTGTTTAGTTTTTCCTTCATAAATGTTTTGTATATTTTCTGCATAATATACAAAATACTTAAATGATCCTAATGTAGAGAAAGAGTAGAATAATATTTTTTTCTATTATAGAAGTGACCACCAAGAATTGTTTGACTCAGTACTACTAGACTAAGACTTGGTAATTTTAATACCTAGTGCCCTAGTAGAATTAATCATTCATCATTCTAGATTTCAGTTCCTTTGTGCAGTCAGTTTGTTCATTTGTTATAATTGAGATATAACTTAAATATATCTTAATATATAACTTAAATATATATTTGTAATATATACAAATCTTAAGGGTACGGCTTAATGAATTTTGACTTATGTATACACCTGTGTGCCTGCCACCCATATAAAGATATGAAGAACATTTCAAGCACCCCAGAAGGCTCCCTGTGTTCCCTGCAGTCAGTAATGCCTTCCCTGAAGGCCTACCCTATCCCAGCCAAAAGGGCGGCCACTGTTCTGATTTCTTGCAACATGGATTAGTTTTACCTATTTTTGATCTTCATATAAATGGAATTATATACTATGTATTACTTTATGTTTTGCTTCTTTCAGTCAACATTGTGTAACTTATCTATATTGTTGCCTGTACCAGTAATTCATTCTTTATCATTGCTGTGTAGTGTTCCATAAATAGTATGAATATACTACAGGGTTTTGGTTTTGGGGGGTTTTCTTTTTCTTTTTTTTTTTTTTTTTTTGGTCAAGGATATCTCAGAAACTATTGTTGATAAACATTTAGGTTGTTTCCTGCTTTTGACGATTATAAATAAAGCTAAACATTTGTTTGTACATCTTTTTTTTAAAATAATCTTTTAATTAATTTATTTATTTATGGCTGCGTTGGGTCTTTGTTGCTGCGGGTGGGCTTTCTCTAGTCGCGGTGAGCGGGGGCTGCTCTTCGTTGTGGTGCGCGGACTTCTCACTGCAGTGGCTTCTCTTGTTGCAGAACATGGGCTCTAGGCACACCGGCTCAGTAGTTGCAGCATGTGGGCTCAGTAGTTGTGGCTTGCAGGCTCTAGAGCATAGGCTTAGTAGTTGTGGCGCACGGGCTTAGTTGCTCCGCGGCATGTGGGATATTCCCTGGCCAGGGCTCGAACCCATGTCCCCTGCACTGGCAGGCGGATTCTTAACCACCACCAGGAAATTCCCTGTTTGTACATCTTTTGATGAACATAGGCACTCATTTCTCTTCCACCTAAGAGTGGAATTTGGAGCAAGTGTATGTTTAGCTTTAATAGATATTGCCAACCCATTTTCCAGAGTGGTTGTAACCAATTTACACTCCCACAAGCAAGTTAAGTTGTTCCACATCTCCTCCAAAACTTGGTATTGGTCAGCATTTGAAATTTTAGCCATTTCAGTGGGTGTGTGGTGATATCTCATGTGGTTTAATTTGCATTCCTCTGATGACCAGTGAGGTTTCCTTTCATATGTTTATTGGCTATTTGGATATCCTCTTTTATGAGGTGTGTCTGTTCGGTTCTTTTGCTCACTATTTATTTGAACTGTCTTATCTTTTTTTTATTTACTTGTAGTTCTTTCTACATTCCTGAATTGAGTTCTTTGTTAGTTATATGTATTGTGACTATCTTCTCCCAATCTATAGCTTACCTTTTCATTTTTGTAATCCTGTCTTTTGAGGAACAGAAATTCTTCATTTTAATGAAGCTTATTTCATTAATCTTTTCTTTTATGGTTAGTGCTTTTTGTGTCTTAAGAGATCTTTTATATCCCAAGGTCATGAAGATATTTTCCTATGTTTTCTTCTAAACATATGATTGTCTTAACTATCACATTTAAGTCTTCGATCCATTACAAATTAATTTTTGTGTATAGTGTTAGGTGTGGGTCAAGACCTATTTTTTCCCGTATGAGTATTCAGTTGACCCAGCACCGTTTATTGGAAATGCCATCCTTAACCCACTGTATTGCAGTGGAACTTTTGTTGTAAATCACTTGGCCATATAAGTCAGGGGGTTCTTGTTTCCGGACCGTCTTTTCTGTTTGTCTATTTTTACATCAATACCACACTCTCTTAATTATTGTACTTTTTAATAAGTCTTGCTATCCAATAGGAGAAATTCTACAGGTTTGTCATTCTTTAGTATTGCCTTAGCTATTTTAGGTCCATGGCATTTTCATCTAAATTTTAGAAACAACTTGTCATTTTCCATACATACATGAACACTCATGCTCACACACACACAGAAAATAACCTGCTGGCAAATCATTGAATTTGTATTAAATCTGTGGATGAATTTGGAGAGAACTGACATTTTAACAATATTGAGTCTTCCAATCCATGAACACGGTATATCCCTCCATTTATTTAGATCTTCTTTAACTTCTCTCATTAATGTTTTATAGTTTTTAGTGACAGGTCTTGCACATCTTTCATTATATTTATCTCTCTATATTTGGTATTTTGGGTGCTATTTTAAATGGTATGTATTTCATTTTATTTTATTTTCTACATTTTTGCCCTTAATATATAGGTATACAATTGGATTTTTATATATTGGCCTTGTATCCAGCAATCTTGTTAAGTTCACTTACATTTCTAATAGTTTTTAGTTTCTATTTTCTATGCATATAACCAAGTGAATAATAATGTTTGATTTTTTCTTGTCCAATACCTTGTAATTTTTTTATGTCTTATTATATTGGCTGGACATTCCCAGTACAATGTTAAATATAAGTGATGATAGTGGGCATTCTTGTCTTACTCCTGACCTAAGGGGGAAATTTTTCAGTATTTCACCATTGAGTATGATGTTAGTTGTCAGTTTTTGAGATATCCTTGATCAATGTAAGAAAATTCCTTTCTATTTCTAGTCTGCTAAGAGTTCTTACCATAAATAGGTATTGAATATAATTAGACGCTTTTTCTACATCAACTGAGATGGTCATGTATTTATTTTTTTCTCCTTTAGTGTGTTATCTTGCTGATTTTCATCAATTGTTTGAATGTTAAGCCAATCTTACATTGCTGGAACAAATCCCACTTGATTATGATATTATTCATTGTGTATGTCACTAGATTTAATTTGCTAATATTTTGTGTCTGATTTTTGTGTCTTTTCATGAGAGGTATTGGCTCGTGATTTTTTTTTCTTGTAATGTCCTTGTCAAGTTTCTATAGGAAGATTGTGCTAGTTTTATAAAACGGGTAGGGAAGAATTTCCTCTTTTTCTATTTTTCTGGAGGAGTTTGTGTAAGATTGGTGTTATTTCTTAAGTCTGGGAAGATTTTAACCAGCAAAGCCTTCTGGGCCTGGAACTTTTTATATGAAAAGGTTTTTAGTTTCTTTAATAAATACAGGACTATTCAGATTTCCTTTTGTCAATATTTGGTAAGTTTTAGTTTTTAGGGAATTTGTTCTTATAGAGTTAAATACCAAGACTTATTAGCCTCAGTACTAGCCTGTTAAGTACCACTAAACTACGATCTGGTACTTTTTATACTTAATGCACTAGTAGAATTCATCATTCCAGATTTTCAGTGGTTTTGTGTGGCAAGATGTTTTATGAACTATGTAAGTGTGTTTATATGAAGTACTTTAATCTTAGAGTTTATAAATATGTGAATTTATGTAAATTTCTTTGGCCTCCTCATTTTTAATTGAGAACAACCTTAAGTTGTAATTTTAGAAAGTAGCGAATATGTATGTGTCTTTCTCCCTTTTTCTGCTTTTTCTCATGATTCCCTCTTTTTTTCTTCTGAGTATCAAATATATTGTTGCATCTGTTTTTATTTTTATTTTTGGAGAATAGATGAATACTGAAATAAGAGTCTATGACAGAGGACCTCATGATGCATAATTTTTTTGATGTTTTTAGAATTGAGTTTCCTTTGATACTAAAGTTTCAACTCATTGAAGAGGCCAGCTGAATCTACAATAAATAATTAAAACCATTTTTATTACTCTATTCTACTACTGGAATATTTAATCTCTTTTTAGGCTCTTACCATTCTTTACTTTCTTCTGTGTCTCCTTCAGCGCTAAATTGAGAGCGATTTTGTCTTCATTTTGGCTTTAGTAAAATCAGAAAGGCAATATGATATAGTGGAAAGGGCATAGGATTTGGAATCAAACCAATCTGGGTTCGAGTATTGGTCCTCCGTTTACTTAATTGTGTGACTTTAGGCAGATCATTGACTTCTATGAGCCTGAGTTTCCATATTTGTAAAACAGAGATAATAATAAAATCTCCCTCCCGTTGCATAATAGGGTCATGAAATGGGACAACATTTGCTATCTGAATTGGTAGGTACACTGTGACAGTGATTGTTATCAAACAGATTGTTCTTTTAAATTGGTAAAGAAAGGAACACAGCTCTTCCTTAACTGGCACAGCTATCTGAAGCCTCTGCTGACACACAGTGGACCTCCTCTTACGACAACCCTCCCTGCCTGC
Organism: Mesoplodon mirus; assembly: GCF_964341445.2. Lineage (NCBI taxonomy): Eukaryota > Metazoa > Chordata > Mammalia > Artiodactyla > Ziphiidae > Mesoplodon > Mesoplodon mirus. The sequence continues at coordinate 116,320,441 of NC_138981.1, forward strand.
TGTGGACCCATTGCGAGATGCCTAACCAGCCCCCAGGCTTATGAGGTAAGTTGGTTTTATCCAGAACCTAAGTTCTTCATTAAGTTAAATTTAAAATTATCTGCTCTATGGATGGGTTACTTGTTTTTTGTTTTGTTTTGTTTTGCTTGCGTTTAAGGTATAAAATCCACAAGCAGGAATATAAACATATTTTGCTCAGCCAGAAAATGCACTGAAATCTATAAATACAATTCACAGCCATCATTTGAAAAAATATATAGAATAGCATCTCATCTTACTGTCAGTGATTTTAGTAAATAATTCTATTTCCATGCTGGTTTTCATTTATTTGCAGCATGTGGCCTGAGCTTAGTACTAACTGCGTATATTGTAATCTATAAATCAGGGTCGTCACAGTCATGTGAAGAGGATTACTAAAACATTTTTTGATGCCCCTAAAGTGCAACAGATGCTCTTTTATTTCAGGTATTAGGGAAAGTTTATCTACCTGTGTACCGTATCACTGGGAGGCATGGATATATCTAGATATAATCTAGATTCCATATTTTTTCCTTAGCTGCAGACATAAGATTAGTGATTCATGCATATGATGAAGAAAATCAGTATGAATAAAGTCATGATGCTGTAAACGCTTTCTGATGAAAAAAAAGATTAGTGATTCAGCAGGTATTGCCACAAAGAAAGAAATGACAAATGCTAACGGGTTTTTATTTTAAAATATGAACATTTAATTTTTCAAGTTCTTTTTTAAAAACCTTTACTTCTAACCCAACCCTTCAAAAATAATCTGGTGCATCAAATAAAGTGCCCATGTTAACAAAACCCACCAATTTTGACTACTCTGATGCAACACCTTGAGTTGAGAGATGAGGCTGTGGTAAAGCAGTGTAGACGTGCACCCTCCAGTTCCCTGTGACCACCTCCGTGGTGTTTTCAAGCAGATCCCGCAGAGAATGGATGGGGAAGAGGAGTCTTAGCAGGGGTGGCACCTGGGTCAGGGAGGAGCACTCTGCAGCGTTGTGTTATGTTGAGTCAGTGCACAGTTCCGACAGACTACTGGTAGGCTGGGGGGAACACCCCGTGTTGTCTTGTCCCTCCCTCCCACTTTGCCCAGGCTCCCGTATCAAGCACGGCCCCCATTCCCTCTTTACCCTGTTAGCCCGTGTGGCTCTGTGCTGAGGGGTCAGCCAGCTTTGTCAGTTAAAGCAGTGAGGTCTGGCTCTGGGATTCCAAAGACCCACTCGCCATCACCAAAAGCCAGAAGAGTTCCACAATGCCTGTGTGTCCTGTGGATAGCAAAATACGGCATTGTTCTATTCGTTTCCTTGGGCTGCCATAACAGAGTACCCCAAACTGAATGGCTTGACAACAGAAATTTACTGTTTCAAGTTCTGGAGGCTAGAAGTCTGAGGTCAAGGTGCCAGCTGGGTTAGGGCCTTCCGAGGGCTCTCTCCAGCTTCTCGTGGTTTGCTGGCCGTCTTTGGCATCCTTTGGCTTGAAGATGCATCACACAGATCTCTGTCTTCATCTGTACCTGGCGTTCTCCCTGTGTGTGCGTGTGTGTCTGTGCCTCCAAATTTCCCCTTTTTATAAGGGCACCCACCAGTCATACTTGATCAGGGCCCACACCAAGGACCTCATCTTAATGTGATCACCTGCAAAGACTCTATTTCCAGATAAGGTCACATTCACAGGTACTGGGAGTTAGGATTTCACATCTCTTGGTGGGGTGTGTGTGGGGGGGGAGATACCATGTAACCCATAACAACCATAAAACTTATTTTTTTAATTCTATGTTTTGCTATGTTAACTACTTATTAAATTATAAAAGTAGCATGCTTGCAGCCAGATATTCAAACAGTATGGAATGTACAAAGTGAAAAATGAAAGTCGCTCTCTTTCTCCTACCTCCATCCCCCAGAGGCAGTCTTTATTAAGGGTTTATTTTGGATACTCCCTGCTATAGTTTATCTACACAAACTTATATGTGTATATATAGCCCTCTTTGTTATTGTTTTACACAAATGGGATCATAATAAGAGTATTGTCCTGCTACTTGCTTTTTCCACTTAATGATACAGCATGGATATGTTTCTAAGAGTCCATGAGATCCCTTACCTTCTCTCTAGTGGTGGCTGCACAGTGTGGTTTTGCCAAGATTGATTTAATTAGTCTCCTGTGGCTAGACCTTTACATTGTTCCTCCTTTTGTGTTTTTGTTATTACAAACAATGTTTACAGTGAATATCCTTGTGTATATAAATTTACCCAAGAATATAAAGTTATAAAGAATAGATTTTAAAGGTTAAGTTGCTGGGTCAAAAGTCATATGCATTTTAAAATTTGGTAGATATTGCCCCAAACCTGAAACTTAATAAATGCATTAGAAGGTGCTGAAGAGCCCCTGCTGACGAGTGAAGGTACCACAGAGCTTTGAGTATTGCTGAATTAAGCGATAGACACGCTTGTTAGACTTAACTATTATAACTGGATTGGGCAGGAAGGGATTATGGCTGGTTGGTGGAATGGGTTTGTTTGTTTTTTAATTCACATGTCTTTGTCTTTGAGTATTTAGGCAAATTTTTAGCAACAGCAAATTTTTTTTTAAGTTTAAAAATTTTTGTCCAATCGTGGCCTCAGTCTATTTGACCCTCTTAGACAAATTTAAAGATTTTAAACATGCACAGGATAGGAAAGCTGAGTGTAGGATGTTTCTGTCAGCTCTACTTCCCTCAAGGAGTATTAGTCACAGACTTTTTTTTTTGCTAGATCAATATGAGTATTTAGAATGATTCTTACTCTACATTTTAAAAAAATGACTTTCTGATTTTTAAAAGTAATATATACTCATTATAATAAAATTTCAGATAGTACAAAAACATAAGAAAATAAAAACCACTAGCAATTCTGTCATGCAGAGCTGTCATTTTGTTGAATACCTTCTAGACTTTCCTGTGCACATGTACACTTTTTAATTTGCCACAATGGCACTATATATGCTAGACATTTTTTCCCTTTTCTCGAACTTTATTTATTTATATTCTTTTGGGCCCCAAAGTTTCCATTAGAACCAAAGCCCATTGAGCTGGGTGACAAGTGTGTAGTGAGGGTTCAGTATTTCTAGGTATTGTTGATACGGCAGTAAAAGCTTCATTTGTATAACTCTGTTCAACAATCAACTGAACTTACATTTAGCGAATACTTTCTCTGTGCCCCCAAACCGTTAGGTGATTGAAGTACAGTGTACAAGGGACTTAGGGTCTAGTGTGTGGGGGGGTGTGTGGCGCAGACCACTGCCTGAGTAGTTATGCAAAGGGAGAAGACTAAGTACAGGACGCTAGGGGAGAACACAGGAGGACACCTGAGCTAGCCTTGGTTGATGAAGGAAGACTTCTGGGAGAAAGTGACCTCTCAGCCAAGACTTCAGTGATAAGTAGGTGCTAGTCACATGAAGGAGGGGAGAGGAGACAGGACGTAAGAGAAAGCACGAGAGATTTGGGGCAGCTGTCAGCACTCCAGTCTTCGGGCACACAGTGGGGCGGGTGAGGTCAGAGAAACAGATGGTGGTGGGAGATGAAGCTGCGGGGCCCAAGTCGCACAGTGTCTTTTAAGCCAAGGTGAGGACTTTCGACTTTATCCTGAGGGCAGGGAGCAGCCCCTGAAGCGTTTTAAATAGGGCATCCTTGAAAATTCTGCTATTGGAAATGTTTCTTGAATTTCATAACAATTTGCAAAACTTATTTTATTTGAATTTAGAACCAGGAGCAGTTGAAAGATGATGACTCTGATCTTATTCTCAATGATGGTGATATTAGTTTGACGTATGGAGATTCTACCGTGAACACTGAATCAGCATCGTCCGGTGCCCCTAGGAGATTTATGGGAAACAGTTCTGAAGATGCCCTGGATCGGGAGCTTGCATTCGGGGACCACGAACTGGTCATTCGGGGAACACGCCTGGTTCTTCCTATGGATGACTCTGAACCCCCGTTAAATTTGTTAGATAATACAAGACACGGTCCAGCCTAAGCTTACTCCTTACTCACTTAGTGATCTGTAAAATTTGCACATGTGATTGTGAAGAAATTCGTACTACCTAAAAAGTCCCAGTGCATGTCTCTGAATGTTTAAGCTGTATAAATGCTATTTATATGGCATCGAAAGACTATAAATACCCTGTACAAGGCAGATTGTGAACAAACTCTTACGTTTTATTGGCTGCACTATGTAGACCAGATCTGTTTTAGGAAGTTAATTTCAGTGATGTTGTGTGTCCAAGCTTTATGTCCCAGTTCAAGTATACACGGTGACAGATGTACTCTTTCTAATATTTACCTGACAACCGGAGTACCGAGTTCTCGTGATATGAGTTAATTTTAAGGCAACGAGTTTGTGGGAGGGGAGGGAGAGGAAGGGGGGAGTGCTAGCAGGAGAAGTTCCTTTGTCGGGAAACTTGTGTTGATTTGCTGCTGCCTCTGTCGTGACCTTTTCCTTTCCTTTTTGTCCGGTGGCCTGTTGTGGTGCGAGAGGCCAATGGCTTTGGATCTTGCCCCATTCACAATGGGGAGTGAAGTGCGGGGGCCCTTTGCCCCCCTTGCCGTGAAAAGAACAGATTTGTTGGCTACAGTACACTGCTACTCGGAAAAGAAGGCTGCACATGACTTCCAAGACTTTGTTTCTTTTCTTCCACTCCAAGACCTGGGAAGGAGTCGCGCCATCCAGCCCACTTAGCCAAAGTACAGTTGTATATAGTTCAGAGCACTTGATTTCGATTTGGAGGGGCTGGGGCAGGCGGAGAGGGGGCAGAGGCCAGGAAGGGGAGTGAGGAGCATGGTGGTTTCAGAGAGCTCTCCCCCCAAATATGTAAATACTATATACCAGATAAGTTTAAATAAATTCAGTTGCTGCTTACTTTTTGATTATGTACTTTATGTGTATAGCAAGCTTTGTGGTCAGACGTTTTTATATCGATTTAAATCGCTGCTCTTTAGCAGCCAAACAGGAGCAAAATGTAAAACTTTTGAACTTACTTGTGTCTAATTGTCATTCATTAGTCTATAGTTGATGTTAAAAGTTAATTTATGAATCCCTGACCGTTCCACACTACACCACAGCCAGTCATGAGAGAAATACAGCTGCGGAGAGCTTGCCGTGAGGGCGGCTGCTCCTTTGCGTGCGCCAGGTGTAGTTGTCTTCATGCTCATGTGACATTTTAATATGAAACACCTAAGCTGCCATGTTTGTTTTGTTTTTTTACAGTTTTCAAGGAAGAGTACATAACATTGCCCATTTCATATTCAGAGTATGAAAGTGGATTCTATCTTGTAAGCTGCAGATACCTAATGGTGCATTGAATGCTTAGTGGGGGGATCCTTTCCGACACTGATTCTGACCCGTCAAAGTTTCAGAAGAAAACTAGAAACTTCTGTGGGTTTTTTCCCCCTCAGGTCTGAGTAGCATTGCCTTAAATCACACCCAATTCAAAAACGGATTTGTTTATGTGATGTTCAAATTGTCCAACACAAAATATCTTTGCAAACAAAATATGTACTTGTCTTCCCAAAGGTTTCCTTGCTGTGATGCAAACACTCCTTGCGATTTTGAGGGAATTCTACTGTTGGACCCTTGAGTGGCAGCTCTAACTGTTGGCCTAGCCATTTGTTATGTAGTGGTAGCGACTTTCCTGCTATGCAGGAACCCTGTGAAGTGTGCATTTTCTACGATGTGTGCCTCTTCATGCAGTCAATAATTTCTTGTTAATGTGTGTTTGAGGGGCTTTGAACTTCAGCGTCATTTACGCACGAAGTCATTCACGTTGTAAAAGGTTATATAAGAAATTCACAACTACCTTTTTTATCCTGTCAAGTTATTGAGCTCACTTTATGAAAATGGCTGTAAATACTTAGCATGACAAATTCAGTAACTCGTCTGTTTCAGCATGCATAAGACTTTTTCTTAGGGAAACTGGTAAAGCTTGAGTCAACTAAATCTGCCTTCGTACTTTATCAGAGGGGAACCAAGCCTGCTGCGCTTACATCAGCATCTGGTAGATTCTCCTCTCTAATCTGCGTGCGCATCTCCAAGCAAAGAAGAAAAAAACAAACTCTGCTCATACATCTATTGGTTTGAGACACCTGAATGAACTTGGATGAGGTACAGTCTGAGTTCCCATCATGCACAAGTAGAACTGTTCTCGGACTTGTTTTTCTGTTCTTTGTGGACCCTACACGTTTGAATGACTTGAACGTTGCATCTTTTCAAGTTATTTTTTAAGGTTCCTTGGCATTTTATCCTAGTTGTCCGTGTTTGGCAATGTGCTGTTAAAGTAATAGACTTTTAATCTTTTATGTATTTTTTGTTTTCCCTTGGAGTTCTTGGACAGATGTTATAGTGGTTTCTTTTAGGAAAATCTGTCATTAAAAAAATTATAGCCTTGCAAATAACCACTCAGAGTGTTTGAGTCACAGTTTATTCTAGTGAGAAGTAAAGAGTGCTGACTTCATTTATTTTTCTACCTATATACCTACTGGGAAAGGGGGAAGACTGATGTTTTAAAAAGCAACAAACAGAAACCTTACGGAACGTAACTTACGGGGTGGCAAATTGTTGGTGCTTATGTGTGAGGCTGGATGTATTTGCTTATGGGACCATTTAAGAAATACGACTCAAAGCAGTCGAATTCTATTACATTGATTTGTAGCCTGTTAGCTCAGTGCTGGATAATGTCATGAAAATGTTAGTTCCATTATATGGGGGGGAGAAAATTCTGTATCCAGTTAGGTAGAAAGGCAGTTGCAAGTTGGGTTGAGAGCACGATCACACAAATAGTCCTTTTTCCAAGTTAAAGACAGGTGTTTCTCTTTGTACGTAAGAAGTTTTGTAGGTGGGGTTTGGTGACAGCAGCTTTGCTGCTCGTTTCTTGAACAAACTCATGTTTCCTAATTCACAAATAAAACCCTGCATTAGATTTGAGCAAGTCTATTTGTTTACCTGACTCAGTGCACAGGTGTAAGGATATGAAAATGTAGATGTCTTGACTTAATCAGAAAGTCCTTGCCAGGAAGTACTGCACACAGATAATGCAGCATTGAGGTATGAGGCTTGAAATAAACTGGGAATGATAAAAATAGTAGTTCTCATTTTTTTGAGCCCCCTTAGATCCAGGCAGTGTATATAGGAGGTGTTCTTTTCATCCACATTTTAATCTAATCTTAATCACGCTTTGTGGTGTTCTCCTTTCACAGATGAGGGAACTCAGGTGGAGGGAAGTTGTCACACTGCTAGTAAGTGACAGATCCAGGATTCAAATCCAAAGTCTAGATTTGTTACCTACTACTCTCCCAGCTCCAATAGCACGCGATGGGCTAGTCCGTCTTGAGTATAACTAGAAGGATGATGAAAGGAGATGCAGACGTCCATCCTGCTGCCCATCCACCACCTGCTTGCCATCAGGCCAGGGTAGGGCATGAAGTCTCAGCTCTGTCCTTCCGTCTACTGCACTGCTGGCTGCCAGACACAAGTTCCCCTAGTTGGGAAGTTTCTCAAATTCTTAGTGAAGTGCTCTCCTGTATCTCTTTGAGCCCATGGGTGAGGCAACCTGGCTAGTGCCATGGCTTCACACTCTGCCTCTAACATTTTCACCAAGGGGCCCACCTTTTATGGCAGACTGCGAGGTCCTGAACAATGGCTCTGCACCCGCAGAGTTTGGTGTAGTAGAAAAAACCCAGGGTTTGGAGTTACTCAGACCTGGGTTCAAATCTAGACTCTACTGCGGGCTTATTGTGTAACATCGACCACTTACATGTTGCTGAGCCTTCAGCAATTTCTTAGTTGTAAAGTTAAGTCATTCAAGAAATATTTGCGTACTTGCTTTGTGCCCCACGTGATGGCTATAGCAGCAAATAACAGCAGTTCCTGCTCTTACAGAGCATATTCTACAGGGGATGCCAACAGCCATCTCACGGCATTGTTGGGGATCATTCAGGCAAGAGAGACTGAGTGCCTTAGGGTAGGAGAATATCTACCTCAAATAACCAGCAAATAACATCAAATACGATCATCACACGATGGAAAAATACAGGAGGCTCTGAGAGGGGACTGTAATTTGGTGATAGGGGGATAGGGAAGCTTTTCCTGACGACGGGATATTTAAGGTTAGACCACAGAGTAACCGGAGGGTCAAGCAGATGACAGGCGGGGTGGTGAGGATGAGGAACATTCCAGGCAGAGTGAACAGTGACAGCCTCCACCTGTAAGTGATCTTCGACACAACATTCATTCAATCAAATAGTTACGGAGTGACAAACATGCCAGGTACTGCGCTATTTACATATAGAGAGGAATAAAATGGATGCCGGCCACCCTCTTAGTACTCACACGTTAGTGTGCAAGACAGGAAGTGCCCAACAATCCTAACGAGGAGCACCTTGAACCCAAGCCTGCCCCTGCAACTTCGTCCCTCCAGCCCTCTCCCACCGCCCCTCTGAGGCAAGTCCATGGCCCTCTTCTGGGTCGCAGCATTCAGACACTGGAGAAGAAGAGCTGGTGTGTCTTCCTTGAGCCTTTCCGCCCCCATGCTGACAACCCCATCGCCTCCCTGTGTTTCAGACATGCACCGGAAGTCCACTGTTCTGGATATCTTTATGAATGCACCTGAGAGCACATTGGCTGTTTGTTTCAGTGGCCTCATCTCCCTCATCTTATGGTGTCACCAGAAAGCCTGAGCCGGCACCCTGCCATCACGGAGCTTCCAGTCGGGGAAGGCCAACCATAAATAGACAAATACGCACATCAAGTAATTAGAGACAGGGATAAGTACCAAACAGGAAACGGCATAGAGGGTACTGGGTGCGAGGCGGTGGTGGCCCAATGGCTGTGGAAGGGCTCATCGAGGAGGCCTTGCTCAGGAGGTGACATTAAAACCAAGGCTTGAAGGGACTGCCCAGGCAGAGGACAGCGAGGAGTGGTGGGAAGGTCTGCTTTAGGGTAGACGCTCAATGAATGTTTGTCGAAAAGGAGCAAAACGTCCTCCTGCCCTTTACTGAGTTGGATTTGGGAGGCCAGCATGGTGGAGTGGGAAGACAGAGGCCGGAGGCCAGCCCTGCCTGCCGCTGGGCATGCTGAGGAAGCTGCTTAAGCCTCTCTGAGGCTGTTTCTTCCTTTATAAAATGATGACAGGTCACAGATCCCACAAACATTTATTGAGCTACTGTCATGTGCCAGCCCTGTGGTAGGTACTGGAGTATGATTCCAGCCCCAAGTAGCTGCCAGGCCTGTTTGGGGGATCAGATGAAGTGATGTACCTTGAAACGTTTTGACCGGGGTTCAGAAGGCTCTTGACATTGAGCTTGAGTATTCTGTCAGGTTTTGCTGATGAGGTGCTATATGAATAAAATATGGAAAACTCTCTGCAGACCATGCTGCTACTGTGGGTGACTTTCCTTCAGAATCTCCAGTTCAGCAAGTTGGAGGTTTCCCAAGTGGTTGCCACGGTGAAGGCTGAACTCTGAGAACCGGCTTAGCTGGGGCTGTTATTGCTGGAGCCTGAACTCCATGAAACCTGATAGTTTCTGGACAATTCTGTCTGCTGAGTGAAAGAGCCCCTCTCCTTTACCAGGCACCCGTACCGCCATTGCAGCCTGGGAGCCCTGCCCCCTGGTGTCCTGCTCGTTTTAAACTTGCTGCTGTCCAATGGCCGTGGGATCCCACTCAAGAGATGCAGCTTAGCTGTGCACGTTCTTTCTTTCGCCGTGATGGAAAAACGCATTGAAAGCTCTGTGAGCACTTCTTGGAAACAAGGTTTAATTTCTCCAGATTTGTTGGAACTGAGGTTGTTCACTGTGTGTTTAAATACTAATCCTACCAAAATTGCTTGAGAAGTATTCAGTTCTTGGTTGCCTGGGGAGTCACAAGCCTTTATTGCATGATTTTTTTTCTTTTGTTCGCTTGAATTTCCTATACAGCTGTGTTCCCATGTGGACTAGGCAGAAAGCATGTGAGCTGTTTTTTCATCTGAAAAATCTGGAAGACTTCTGTCAGATAATGGAAGCTGACTGTTTTTCCAATCTGAGAGCTGGTTTAGTGTGAGAAAGCAAGATAATGGCGATAGGACCCCCTGATTGTGCTACAAAATTGTTTTTTTAACACTTTCTTGAGACCAACAATCAAAGCTCCCTTTTCTAAGGGGAACCAAGAAGTTGCTATTTAAACATTCCAGCCAACCAATATTTTACTTCCTAACTTCCAGTCAGCAAACACTGAGCACCTCACAGGGTCTGAGCCCTGGACCAGGCACTAGGAACACAGTGGTGACTTAAATCATGGTTTTGATATAAAGGCAGCTGCAGCCAATTAGGTAAAAGCATTGCAATCATGTGAAAAGCATTAGAAAGGGACCGCTATATGGGATTCAGGGCCCTTACCCATTACTGCTTATGGTGGGCAGGATAATGAACCCTAAAGATGTCCACACCCTAATGCCTGGAACCTTGTGAATAGTGACATGGCAAAGAGAATTACAGCTGTAGATGGAATTATGGTTGCTAGTCAGCTGACCTGGAGATGGGGAGAGTATCCTGGATTATCCAGGTGGGCCCAGTCCAATCACACGGGCCCACAACACTGGAGAACAGTTCCTGGCTGTGTTCAGAAAAAGAGATGGCCAACAGAAGCAGGGGCAGACAGATGCTACATTCCTGGCTTTGAAGAGAGAGGAAGGCGGTGTCTAGAAGCTGGAAACGGCAAGGAAGCAGAGTCTTCCTCCAGAGCCCCTGGAAGGAAGGCAGCCCTGACGACACCTTGATTTTAGCCCAGTGAAGTTGTGTCAGACTTCTGACCTACAGAACCATAAGATGACAAGTGCAGGTTGTTTTAAGGCACTATGTTGTGGTAATTTGCTATAGCAGCAGTAGGTAACTAACACATTGCCTTGGAGGGAGAGGGTATTTTGTCTCTTACTTAGTTTTGAATGTCTGCTATGTGTCAGGCACTGTGCATGGTGCTGCGGGTACAGAACTGAACAAGATCCAGAGTCCACCGTCCAGTGAGGGAGACTAGCAAGTACGCAGACAGCATGGCACCGGGATGGAGGAAAGTCTGGATGATAAACGCCCAGCTGGGAGAGGGGTCAGGAGGCTGGGGAATGCCCTGCCATTTCTGTGACTTTAGCCTAGCTTTAACGGACACTTCCACATTACTCACTGGCGTAAGGGATTTTCCCAGGCCTCCACGCCCACTATCTGACCAGGGAGTGGCAGTGTGTGGAAGACATGACCATATTTGGGTTCTAGAAGGATCACTCTCATTGTGGCTGCAGTGGGAAGGATGGCTTTTCCAGACAGAGGAGAAGTGAACACAGGGATGGTGGTTCAGGTGAAAGAGGGCGTGGCCTGGACTATAGAAACGTCAGGAGGAATGGAGTGGAGGGAACAAACGCAGGAGACATGTTGTCAATAGACTCAACAGGACTTGGAGACTAAATGCTGTGAATGAGTGAGGGGTGAGGTGGATTACGATGATTCCCAGCGATCTGGGTTGGGCAAATGGGTGTGTGGAATGGTAGTACTGCAGTTTTAGAGAATACCTTTTTTGACAAAGACATTCAGAAATGTAGGCAGGAAAGGTGCAAATCTAAATTTGCCTCTGGAAGGTGAGGGGAGATGGAACCCAAGCAGGAAAAGAGGGGTGAGAGAAAGGAACTCAGGGCTCCAAACGAGAAAGTTGGGAGAGGATGAGAGGATGCAAGCTTGGAAAACACCAGGACTTGCAATCCATTCTCCCATTATGACCAAAGAACATCTGGAGCTTTCTGCTTGGGGTGGTGTCTGGGGAAAATAATTGCCTTAACCAAAGTACAATAGATGGAGGAAAAAATAAATGATTTTCCCTCACAAAAAACAGAATGCTTCCGAAGTTCTCAGGGAATGATGGGTGGTATTACTAGGAAACTTTAGAGAGTGCGTCACTCTGGATCTCGGTGTATCCTCCACTGGTCTGGCCAGGAGAATGAAAATATATGTTGTGGGCACTCCAAAATGCAGTTCTTAGCATTTTCCGGGAGGGTCAAGGGCCAAAGAATAAATCCTGGATCTGGAAAGGAAGCCTCGGCTAGTTGGCCAGACCATTTCTGTTTCTGGGGAGGTTTACGTGTGAGCAAGGAGACTGCTTCACTTTGTGCTTTTCCCCAAAGACTGTTGCAGGAGTTCTCTAGCAAATCCAGTGTAGCGTCCAAAGCCCTCTGGTATGCTGTCCTCAAGCACTGTGTGCCATTCGCTTGCTGAAACCGTCGGTGCCGGAGCTGCAGTCTTTGTGGACATTTGAGCCAAATAGCAACTGTGGGGACAGAGTTCACCAAAAAATGCAGAGAGATTCAAACTTTTTAAAAATTGATTTTTGCCCCAAGAGAAGGAAACCAGCAATTGACAGTATAACTGACAAAAGAAAGCATAGAGGCCTATATTAAGATGAAGGAAACATCTGGTTTTTGTTTTCTTAACTTTTATTAATTCATCTGAGGTGTGAGTCATCAGCTCACCCAGCCAATGTTTCCAAAATGAAGTCTTCGTTGCCTCCGGAGTTGTTGGGAAAAGTCAGTTCAGAACTACCTTGAGAGAAAGATGATCCACAGAGAGCTGTCATTAAAAAACAAACAAAAAAAAAGGTAACGTTGATCCCGATAGGTAGTTCCTAAAATTGCTTTTATGTTAACTCATGATTAGATTCCTTCCTCAGCAGGATTTTATTCCCCCATCCAGAGACTGTAGGACTGATGTGCTGATCTAAAAATGTATATTAAACTCAGAACCTCACAAAGTATGCCCTTAACCTATACAGAAAACTTCATTGGCTTACCTGAGTCTTTCACTGTAGAAGGCGGGGTTAGATATATAGCCACTGGGGACACTAGGAAGAAAAAGTCTCCTCTCCCTCTCCCCAGGGTTTTCTTCAGCCAACACCAACCCCACCCCAAAAGGGGGCTCAGATGGAGACACCAATGAGAGGAGAAGATTACTTACTGGGGTGAGACCCTACCACCATCGGGGTTAGTGATGCTGCATTCTCACCCACTCCTCTCGATGACTAACATTACGTTTACAAGACAGCCGGTCAGAGTTCACAGTTGGCCTAGAGTTACTGCCCAGGACAAATTTGGCTGGTCTGGGTAATAACGTAGCCAGCAACTTTGCTCTCATTACAGTATACTCTATCCAGCTGAACTCTACTCTTTTTGACCCAATGGTAGGGATGTCAGTAGGGTGATTCAAACCTCTACCTTTCATAGGAGACCAATGACTTGATTCTACTAATCATTCATTCATTCAACAAACTTTATCTGAGTGCCTACGCAAGGTATTGGGAATTCAGAGGTGAATAAGGCATGGTTCCTGCCCTCAGGGAGCTCATAGTCTAGTAGTAGAGACAGACTTGTAATTAGATGAATTACTATTCTATGATTCCTGAGGAAGTTCATGTTGAATTGAGCCTTAAAGGATAATTTAGATATATAAGCCTGGAGCACAGGAGAAAAATCTGGACTTTGGGAGCAGATGAGATCCCCAAGAGCAAGTATACAATAGGAAGAGTTCTAGAAAAAAATACAAAACAACAACAAACAAACAAGCAAAACCAGTGATGTTTAAAGAGACTAGAGAGGTTGCTAGAAAATGAGAGCAATGTTACAGATATTAAAGGAGAAAGAGTTTTCATTAGGAAAGGATGGCCAATAATGTCAAATTCTGTAAAGAGATCAAGTCATACAAAGACAGGAGAGCATCCATTGGATCCAGGAATATGGAGACCAGTGGTAACAGTAAGGGAATGGCAAAGCAGGTTTAGGGGAGACCTTTTGACTGTGTGCATATGGGAGGTGAGGAAGAGTGGGATGTTAGGGATGACTGTCAGGTTTCTGGACTGAGTGACTGGTGAGTGGTGGTTCCATTCACCAAGATGTGGAACCCAGGAGGAGGAGAGCAGGGAGAGAGGGAAAGGGAAGGAATTCAGGTTTGGACACACTGAGCATGATGTACCTATGGGATACCCAAGTGGAGATGTCCAGTGGGCCATTGGCTTTATGGGTCTAGAGCTCGAATTTCCTAGTTTGTAAATAAAATAGACTAACATGGCCAATTTTTTTTCTGTAGAAAACTCCATGCCATCTTTTCATTTTGCCCTTAACCAGGACCCATTGCTTAGATATTTTCTAATTTTCGGTATTTCTCTGTGATTTCTCAACTGATTTTATCTGAACCAGGAGCATCTGTACATGCAGTTTCTGTACCACACATTTGAAGCCACTTCTGAGGAGAAACAGAAGAATTTACAGGTTAATAAAAAGTAAGTGGAACAGCTCTTCTGTCTGTATTGAGCCTGTTGCCCATCTCCTTTCCATAACACTGATTTATTCTAGAATCTCCTCTTGTTACTGTTTACCTAAGGAAGAAATGAAAGTAGCTTCGATGCTACCTCAATTATAACAGCATCTAATGTCAGTGTTTATGGACAATGATCTGATTCAATATTAAATAAAGGGCAAAGCAGCCTGAAATATTTAAATGATATGACTTAATTTGAACAGCAGTGTCTACCCTGGTCACTCAGGACAGGAATTGTAGCACCCATCCCTATGCCATACACACAGGGGGTCCTCAAGTCCTTTTGTGTGAAGGAGGGTCTGTGTCTAGACATCTCTCTCTCCTTCTACAGATAATCTTAAGTTCTTGCCAGTTTCTGGTCATGTAGTTTCCTACTCAAAGATAGTCTTTATGTTGTGTCCCTTGTAGTAAATGAAAACCCCAGTCTTCCTAAAGAAAATTGTGTCAGTGGCTTGCCCTTTTCTCGATTCTCCATCAGACTGAATTTACTTACTTATTTATTTATTTAATTTTAAGATTTTTTTTTTGATGTGGACCATTTTTAAAGTCTTTATTGAATTTGTTACAATACTGCTTCTGTTTTATGTTTTGGTTTTTTGGCCGCGAGGTATGTGGGGTCTTAGCTCCCCGACCAGGGATCGAACCCACACCCCCTGCGTTGGAAGGCGAAGTCTTAACCACTGGACTGCCAGGGAAGTCCCCTGAATTTAGATGTGATACTGGCAAGAGCAACAAGGTAAATGATCAATTTGTGATGTGTCTGGTCCAAGGGGGATTATTTTGACAGTCTGTTCTAACCATACAAGCAATGTTTCTAATAATAATAAAAAGTTTTATTAGATGTTGTCACAGATGTAAATGTTTCATAAAGTTATCACTCCAGTTGCAAATCATATACTTGAGTTCATACTCAAGTCACCTCATTAAATACCAAGAAAAACTATGTCTTTCATATATCCTGGTCTCAAGTCACTTTAAAAAAGGAGTAAAACCAAAACACCAAACTCAAGCCCCAGCCATTTGTGGCTGAACCTGAAGAGACTGAGAGGAATATGAAAATTTTTTAAATCTCTTTCTTTAATCTTCCTTTTGAGATCATATCCTCCAAATTTGTCACTATCTTCCTAGGTCCATTAGATTCTTCAAAAAATAATAGAACCGGAGAAATGATCCAGACTCTAACAAAAAAAAATCTGATTTATTGAGGAAAAATTTATATATGATAAAGTTTATCCTTTAAGTGTGCAGTTCTGTGAGCTTTGAAAAACACATACGATCATGTAACTATCACCACAATCAAGATACGGAACATTTTAATCACTCCAAAAAATCCTCCTGTGTCCCTCTTTTTTTTTTTTTTTTGCGGTACGCGGGCCTCTCACTGTTGTGGCCTCTCCCGTTGCGGAGCCCAGGCTCCGGACGCACAGGCTCAGCGGCCATGGCTCACGGGCCTAGCCGCTCCGTGGCACGTGGGATCCTCCCGGACCGGGACACAAACCCATGTTCCCTGCATCGGCAGGCAGGCGGACTCTCAACCACTGCGCCACCAGGGAAGCCCTATGTGTCCCTTTGTAGGTAGTCCCTTCCCCACCTCAGGCTCCTGGCAACCACAAACCTGTTTTCTGTTTATATAGTTTTGCCTTTTCCAGAATGTCATATAAACAGAATCACATAGTAATGCAGCCTTTTGCAGACTGACTCTTCGCTTTTAAAATTAACATTGTTGACAACAAAATAATAGGTCAACAGACTACTGGAAAGGTCACTAAAAATTAACTCTAAAAAGTATTTAGCCCAAGTGAGAGAGTGGCATGGACTTATATACACTACCAAATGTAAAGTAGATAGCTAGTGGGAAGCAGCCGCAAAGCACAGGGAGATGAGCTCGGTGCTTTGTGATCACCTAGAGGGGTAGGATGGGGAGTGTTGGAGGGAGATGCAAGAAGGAGGAGATATGGGGATATATGTATATGTATAGCCGATTCACTTTGTTATAAAGCAGAAATTAACACACCATTGTAAAGCAGTTGTACTCCAATAAAGATGTTAAAAAAAAAGATGTGGTATGTATGTATGTATACACACACACACACACACACACACACACACACACACACACAGAGTGGAATACTACTCAGCCATAAAAA
The DNA here is from genome assembly GCF_964341445.2 of Mesoplodon mirus. Lineage (NCBI taxonomy): Eukaryota > Metazoa > Chordata > Mammalia > Artiodactyla > Ziphiidae > Mesoplodon > Mesoplodon mirus. Next base: position 116,336,956 of record NC_138981.1, read on the forward strand.
AGAATGAAATAATGCCATTTTCAGCAACATGGATGGACCTAGAGATTATCATCCTAAGTGAAGTAAATCAGAGAAGGACAAATATCATATGGTATCACTTATATGTAGAATTTTTAAAAGTGATACAAATAAACTTATTTACAAAACAGAAATAGACTCACAGACATAGAAAACAAACTTATGGTTACCAAAGGGGAAAGGGTGTGGGGGAGGGATAAACTAAGAATTGGGGATTAACAGATACACACCACTATATATAAAATAGATAAACAGGGTCCTACTGTATAGCACAGGGAACTATATTCAATATCCTGTAATAACCTATAATGGAAAGGAATCTGAAAAAGAATATACATATATGTATAACTGAATCACTTTGCTGTATACCTAAAACATCATACATCAACTATACTTCAATTAAAACAATATTGTGAGCATTTTCTTAAGGACTAACTCTTTCTTGAGGGTTGGAGGCGAGAGCCCAATCAGCAGGCTCAGGAATGGACGAGAAATAGCAGCAGAATCACCATGACCCAGAGGAACAAGATCCAGAGCTGCCTTTGCAGGCCCTGTGCCCTCTGTATTTGGTTTCCTGGGCTGCTGAGTTCCATTTGTTTTCATCAAAGCCTATTTTTTGTTGCTGTTGCTGGCTTGTTCTCAGACTAAAACAAACATACTCCCAGGATGAGTTCAGTGCCCGTTCCTCTGGGGCCCAACAGCAGAGAACTTTCCGCACCATATGACAATTGCTCATTTATTTTGTCCATCTCCCCCAGTAGATGGTGCACCCCTCGGGCCCAGGCACCATTGTCTTATTCGTCTCATTTTCCCCATACCTGTGGCATATTACTCAGTCAAGAGGAGGTACTAAGAATGCCATGAATGAACAAATGCACGAACCAAGATGAAACATTCTCTTCACAGGACTGGTTGCTGCCACTCATTTTTCCCCCCTCTCTTCTGCTTTACACTCAGAAGAAGAAGGGAAAAAATACCTTTGGGGGCATTATTTTTGGTGGCCATCACAGAAGGTGTGGCTTTTGCTTTCAAATGCCTTGGTATTTCTGATTTACAGCTACACAGTCTGGCAAGAGAGCCAACTGACGCCTTTTCACATTGCCAGGGTGTGCCTCGTGCGTTGCCCTGTGGAACCAGGCCAAAGTGGCATTGTCAAGGAGATGTAAACTGCAGAAAATGGACCTGGCCGGGAGGAAGAAAGAGGCAGTCTGCTCAGAGTGGCGGTTGATGGGCACCCAGACCTGTGAGTGATTAGCTCATGCTTTTCGACGGTCAGGTCAGTCCTCGTCCAGGCTGCCCTTCTGGGGATTAGGAGAAAATGGATAGGGCCTGTGTTAAAGAGGCGGGGTAAGGTGAGAAGAGTGAGGGTGAGGGGAGACAGAAGGCAGAGTTAAGACCATTCTCGTTTCCCTCTTTGATCTTAATCATTTGATACTTTTCACATGGAATAGTAATAATAACAGTTGCTGCTTATTGAGTACCTCGTATGGGCCAGGGGCAGGGTTAAGCCCTTCCCACGCATTGCTTTGCTGAATCTTCACAAGCATCCTCTGGTGTGAGCACTATTATTGTGTCTCTTTTACAGGTAAGCAAGAAATTGAGGCTAGGAGAGGTTCCGTGAATGTCCGAGGCCACAGGGCTGCTTAGTTCCAGTGCCTGGGTGACAGTGACCACTCTATCCGTGGTGGCTGTTACAGATATTATCCCTATTCTTAATCGGAAGAGATGGCTGGTGCCATGGGCTCAGAGGTCCAAAGGAGGCTCTGAGATGCCGACTCTTGTGGGCCTTCCAGAGCTCGCCAGCTCAACGGGCATGAGGCCTCCGACTCCCCTTTCTGCCTCTTTGAGGTTCGGGAAGGTGGCTCCTTGGGTGGTGGGAAAAGTGATGCCGTGCTTGTGTTTGGCTCCTTCTTGGTTCCCACAAATGCCCTTCACATTTTCCATTCTCTGAGTGCTTTTGTGAAACATCTATGATGTGGTTGACAGTATTTGTAGCCGGAGCCAAGTCAAGCCTCCCTCTGGAGGAAAGCTGGAAGCCTTTAAAGGTCTCGTCAGTGCTCACGTAGCCCACAGGCCTCTTCTCGGTGGCGCCCGAGGCTGAGCACAGTGCGCTCATTGATGCCCGCGCCGCTTCTCTGGCCGGAAAACCAGCACCGTATCAGCCTGGCTGGGCCTCACCAGGGCCTTCCTGTCTCCAGTGAGGCCTGTGCTGGAGCCTCCAATCCGCCCGTGATGCTCTTCATGGTTTAGGGACTGCTCAATATAATTTCCTTTTCCGTCTTTTCTGCAGTTTTTTTTTAACCAGGACCCAGGAGAATCTTCGAAACTTAAAATCACCCACCTGCCAGGAATCCCCACAGCCTCCTTGGGAGGGGTAGATGAGCACCATATGCTGTTTATAGAAAAATAAATGGCTTCCCCCCTTGAAGCACATGGGCCTGAATCACTGGCTAACCCCTCTTTTACCTTAGCAGCTGGAACAAGGCCCCTCTCGATGAGGATGCAGATGCAGAGAGCAATTTGCCTTGAAAAAGCCCCAAACAGTTTGTGTGAGAGCCACGTCGCCTAGAGAGGCAGGTGGTAGGCAGGCCAGTAGCCCCCGTCGGGGGCCAGCCGAGGGAGGCAAGGGAAGAAGGCAAACAGGTAGCGTCCTACAGTGACGTACCGCCTCCCCAAGCAGACTTTCAGAAGGGTCCCCCGCATCCTCATGACCCCTTGCAACATCGGGAGCCCCAGGGATGGTGGGGGAGGGGAGAAGGGAATCTCTTTTCTTGGACTTCAAACACCGCAGGGCTTGGCTTAGGCAGTAGCTGTTCATTCATTCGTTCATTCATTTGTCAAGTGATTATTGAGCAGCTACCAACCGTTTGTCCCCAGTGATGACCCAACCAGGACACTGGGCCAAAACTAAACGTCTGGAAGTGAGACAGCCTGAAACTCGACAGCCTGGGCAGCTAGTTAGTGACTAGCTAACTAGGTAGTTAGTTAGTTAATGTCAGCTGCTACATTTCAGTGGAGTTCCATTCATTCAGCAAACAATTCCTGAGCCTCTACCACATTCCAGACACTGTGCTAGGCACTTGGGTTATCCGAAGGGAGAACCCCGGCACCAAGCAAAGGGCAGTTCAGATAACAGTAGCTAACAGTTACTGAGTGCTTACTATGTGCCAAGAGCTATGCTGAGTGCTCCCCATTCCTTATCTCTTCAAATCCTCATTCCACAGCTGACAGGGAAGTCTACACAGATGCGGAAAACTGAGGCTCAGATTCCACCGACTTGCTCCAGGTCACCTAGCCAGAAAGTGGCAGATGTAAGCTTGAAACATCCAAGTGAGGCCAGATGCCTGAGGCTGTGTTCCTTGTGCATGGCTGCCTGCTGCTGGGGGCAGTCCGCTGCAGCCCTCAGTCCAAATTGGGCCCACCGCCTGCCTGTTTTCATATTGCCTTAGAGCTAAGAATGGCTTTTACATTTTTAAATGGTTGAGAAAAATAAAAAGCAGACTATTTCATGACATGCAAAAATTATATGAGGTTCAAATCTCAGTGTCCATCCATACAGTTTTATTGAGACACTGCCACACACATTCATTTGTCTATGGCCTAAGACTTTTCCACTCCCAACGGCAGAGCTCAGGAGTTATGACGGAGGCCTTAACAAAGTCAAAAACGCCATCTAGCTCTTTACAGGAAGAGTTTGCCAATCCCCTGGCCTTATAGGTCACTGGCAGAAAAGGAAGCAGCTCTTAACCCTTGTCTGAACTCAGGTGGCTTCCAGAGCCCTGGCCTCCCACCCCAGCCTCCTAGCAGCTCAGGGAGCCTCAAGCGAGCATGTCTACCATGGCCGCATTTGAGTTATTTTCAGCACTTATTTCAAAGTCTGTGAGGCCTGAAATGTTTAGGGTAGTATGAGAATTTTCGTCAAATATTTAGATGAAAATGGAGACGGCAGATCTGGGGTTCTTGGTGAGCAAAGCCCTGAGAGCAGTCCTGCTGGTCTTTGCTGAGAGGCGCCAAATTATCTCAGGCTCCCCTGGGAGAGGCCTGCAGGGCCTTATATGGGCATAATCTCCGGGCTTGTCTCCCTCTGCAGTATGGTCAGACCCACTTTTAAGGTGATGTGTGAACATTTCTGGTTTTCCCAGTTGCTTAAGCTGTGGGGAATTTAACTTCTGCTGCCCCTGCAGGAAACATGAATGCTGTCAACTTCTGCACACGTCTTATTTGTCCAGGAAAGATGACAACTGCCTTCTTTCTGGCTTTCATCTCCCTTCTCATTTGTCTGTAGATGGAGGGAAGCATTTTTGCAAGCCGTGTAATGGGGGAAATGCCTCTTCGTTATCCTAGCTGTTTCCTGGGATTAGTGTGTTTGAAGAGATGTCGATAAGAAACATTTACGGCATGCCTCTAGGGGATGGTGACCGTGTGGGACATTCGAGGTGTATTATGTTACTCAGACCTCACCGCATTCACTCATTCACCAGGTATTTATTAAATGCCAACTAAATGCCAAGTCCTGTTCTAGGCCAGGGCTACAACACTGAATAACATTGCCCCTCATGGAGCTAACCCTCTAGTGGGAGAGGCAGACAATAAACAAAGAAATGTCACAAATCGTTACAGATTGTGATGAGTGACATAAAGCAAAAGAACGGTGAGCCAAGACAGACTAATGGGGAGACCTACCCGAGACTGTGGGTCCAGGGAAAGCCTCTCAGAAGAGGAGACATTGAAGGTGAGACCCGAAGGATAAGAAGGAGATGGCTGGGAGACTCTCAGTAATTGGACTGGAAGAGTTGGGTTAAAGTTCATGAAAGAACTATGCCAATGACTCAGCTGACTGGAGCTTCACACTGAGGAACCCAGGACTACAGATGGTTGTGTTCTAGAGACCTTAACCTGGAGCCCTAACTTAAGCAAGCCCTGGAAAATATAGCTCTGGTTCAAAGGAGAACACCTGGGAAATATGGAGCTCTTTCCCACGAACCCAGCGCTGTCTAGGCTCTGGAGATCCAGAGATGTATCAGACAGCAAGGATTTCATGATCTGGTAGAAGAAATCAGTCATTTAATCGAACAAATGACTCAACAGTGTGATAAATACCATGTGAGAAATATGTACAAAAGAGCCTTAGGTAGCACAGAAGACGGGGTGCCGAACATATTTGGGAGGGTCAGGGAACAGACAAAGGAGGCTGAATTTTGACTTTTTTCATTGAAGTGTAGTTGATTTACAATATTATGTTAGTTTCAGGTGTACAAAACAGTGCTTCAATATTTTTGTAGATTCTACTCCATTTAAAATTACTATAACACATGGGCTGTATTCCCTGTGCCATACAATATATCCTTGTAGCTTATTTATTTTATACATATAAGGAGGCTGAATTTTGAAGGGCAGGAAGGGCCTTCTAGAACAAGGAACCCCATGAGCAAAGGCCCAGAGGCATGAAATCACATGGCCCTGGGCCTTTGGGGAATTAGAAGTCACTGTGTCATGTATTTTTGAGTCTGGAGTACAAGATAGAGAGTGGTGGGCCTTGCGGTGGGAGATTCCAGCGGGAGCAGGTCACGGGAGGGCTTTGCGAATAAGTGTTGGGGATTTGAGCTGCACTAAAGGTATGTAAACACAAGAAAGAGATCTCCCCATCAATTTGCCTTGATAATGCCCCTCTTGTTACCTAATCCACTGCTTTAGACTCGATTTTCTAGGAAGCTATGGTATTTCAAAGAAACTGCCTGATCCTTTTCTAGACAAATTTCATGCTTTTGGAAGTAGCTTTTCCCCCCTAAGTAATTTCTACTTTTCTTACAACTTTTCAAAGCATCTACCATATGGTATTCCTCCCAAGTGAGAGATTATTACCCCCTTTATTTGGGGTGGGGGAAAGCTGAAATGAAGTCATCTGGCCACTGGATTGACAGCTGCAAGGGGCTATGTGCTCTGCAGTGGGGGGCAGTGGCAGCCGCCTGTGGCTCCCTTCCCTTTTCCCTTGCTTCCCATTATATAAGAGCATTTTTGCAGCGATGAGCTCGGGGCTTGTTCTGAATATTTTAGGTGTCAAGCATCCTGTTTTTCTCTGAGTAATGTGACCCTGTCAATGACCCACTGCATTTCAGAATGACATCATGGGATTAAACTGAGAATGGTTGAAGAGAAGTGATTATAGGCGTCTAGGGATCTCAGCTTGTCCCTTTACCTTTCAGCAAGTTTGGAGATGCTGAACAAGAAGAAATCTGCAAATTTAGCAGAGGGCAGGGGTCACCAGGTATGGACTGCGGGCCAAATCCAGCCCACAGAGCCAATCGGGCCCAGGCTGCTTTTGCAAATAAAGTTTTATTGGCACTTAGCCATGCTCATTGGTTTGCATATGGTCTGTGGCTGCTTTCGCACCACAAAGGCAGGATTGAGCCTGTGTGACAGAGCCCACAAGGCCCATGAAGCCGAAAGTATCCACTATCTGGCCCTTATGGAGAAAGTCTGCCCAGCCTTGCACTGAAGCCCTCAGTGCTCCCCTCCCCCTCAGGACAAAAGCATGTGACTTTAGTGGCCTCCCCCATCCCCTGCCCGTCCTCCCCAGACACCTGGCACCACAAAAAAGTAGAGATTGATTTTTAACAAGCATATCAGAGCTTTCATATTTCTTCAATGACATCAGAACTTTTACGTTCATTAACTGAGTGTTGCCCTTCCAAGAGGCTCCCTCGGAACGTTGCACACTTCTGCCGATGCTGCTGCCAGCGTGCGTGACATCGCGGGGGCGCTCCTCAGAGGAAAGTTATATGACACCTGAGAAAACCCCTTTCACCTTCTTTATTGGGACTCAAAGCTAGCACAGCCTTGTTGGAATATGTGCCTCGTGGCCATGGATCAAATGTTGACCGGTGTTTAAAAAATTCCATCTAGCGCTCAGATTATCCCAAGAAATTGGCTGTAGGGTCTGAAGGTCATTTCCTAAAAGGTGCTCCACACACGAATTCTTCACAGGCAAGTTTGCCTCACCCAAGGAATTGAGAGTCAAGGTTATATTTTACAAACACTTCGGGGGATTTTTTTTTTTTTTTTTGCGGTATGCGGGCCTCTCACTGTTGTGGCCTCTCCCGTTGCGGAGCACAGGCTCCGGATGCGCAGGCCCAGCGGCCATGGCTCACGGGCCCAGCCGCTCCGCAGCATATGGGATCCTCCCAGACCGGGGCACGAACCCGTATCCCCTGCATCGGCAGGCGGACTCTCAACCACTGCGCCACCAGGGAGGCCCCACTTCGGGGGATTTTGCTGCATGTTTTCTGCACTTGGCCCATTTGGTTTCTCAGAAAATGACCCCTCAGCGTGTGGCTTTCTCCTCCCTATTTAGGGACTGCTTCTCTACTTCAGAGGCCCTTCCCATCTGCCCCGCATTTCCCCATCTCTTTACGGCTGCTGGCAGTGGATTTTACTGTGGCTTGGTGCATTGGACCCATTCGGCTAAAAACAGCCTGGGCTAAGGGCTGAGGGAATCCTTTGCCCAGTTCCATGTCTCACAGCCAAGTCTGGATGGGAAAGAGTCCCCTGGGGGCCAGGATGTGGGATGCTGGGAGAGAGTGGAGACAGTGGGCATGGCAGCCTTTGGTGGTCCCTCTTGTCTCCCAGAGTGCTGTGTGCTCTGGGCTGCTGTGCCGGGGGAGAGCTAGAGTTGGTGGTTTCTGCAGACCATGAAATGCTTTCTCATTTTCCTTTAAACTCATTCTGTGACAGGGATATTGTGTGGCCAACCCTGAAGCAAAAAGATAACCAGTTCAGCAAGTTGCTCTTTCTGTGGTTGTCCTTTCTTTCTTTTTTTGTTTTTCCAAGAGCCACCACCTCCCACACAAAATGTCTACATTTCCTGAGCTCACAGTGGCTTTGTTGATTTCTGCGCTGCCAGAGTCTCAGGCGCCAGCCTTTGAGGGGAGTTCCTCAGCTCCGTGTTTGTACTTCTACCTCCCATTAAAGTAAACGCGCTTGCGTGATGGAGTGTGATCGAGTGGATTACTGAGAAGCGAAGAGGAGCACTGTTGCTGGGAATGGAAGCTGGTGCAGCCACTATGGAGAACAGTATGGAGGTTCCTCAGAAAACTAAAAATGGAGTTAACCATATGACCCAGCAATCCCACTACTGGGCATATCTCCTAACAAAACTCTAATTCAAAAACATACCTGCACCCCTATGTTCATAGCAGCACTATTCACAATAGCCAAGATATGGAAGCAGCCTAAGTGTCCATCAAAAGAGGAATGGATAAAGGACATGTGGCACATATATACAATGGGATACTACTCAGCCATAAAAAAGGAATGAAATAATGCCATTTGTGGCAACATGGATGGACCTGGAGATTATCATACTAAGTGAAGTAAGTCAGACAGAGAAAGACGAATACCATATGAATCACTTATATGTGGAATCTAAAATATGACACAAATGAACTTATCTACAAAACAGAAACAAACTCACAGTCATAGAGAACAGACTTGTGGTTGCCAAGGGGGAGGGAGGGTTGGGTGAGGGATGGACTGGGAGTTTGGGATTAGCAGATGCAAACTATTGTATATAGAATGGATAAACAACAAGGTCCTACTGTACAGCACAGGGAACTATATTCAATATCCTGTGATAAACCATAATGGAAAAGAATAGGAAAAAATATATATGTATAACTGAATCACTTTGCTGTACAGCAGACATTAACACAACACTGTAAATCAACTCTACTTCAATAAAATAAATTAAGAAAAAAAAAGAAGCAAGGAGGATGAGGCTGGAGCCACAAGTGTAAATTTCTCCCTGTGCTCCTAGATTCACATCCCACCCCGGCCTCGGGGGGAAGGCTGGTCATTTCCAGTTGACTCAGTTAACAAACACTCCACTGGGGGGTAGTTTGGGTTGGGAGGCTCTTTGGATCTTCTGAGATTTTCTTGTTCTGGGGACCAGAATTTAAACTTGAGCTGTTATCATTAGCCCTGGATGAGGGCTGCGGCCTGATCCTGATGTTCTGGAGTCACCTCTTTTGTGTCATGGGGCCCAAAGGACAGCTGAGAGCTCAGCCCACTCACCAGAGATGGCGCAAAGAGGGAATGCTGGTCACGCCATATGTGTCTGTACTACAAGTGTCTTCATTAACATGTATGTCCTAGGCACGTATGATTATCTGGCCCCGCTGGACCCTTTTAAGGGTAGGAATTATGTCTTCTATTATTTGAGCAGCACCACCCAGGGTCCCCTTGGACCAGAGGGCACATAAGGTGTGGAATTGCCTACAGCAATATGTGAAACAGCAAGCAAATGGGACTTCAGGGAGTTTGGTCTTATATTGGGGGGCTTAGTGTCTATTCTGGAGGTACTTAATAATCAAGCAGGCTTTGAGTGTGAATCCTCTAAGGATTGAATCCCACAGGACTTCCATCAATCAGGCAGCATTTGGGGGAACTTGCGCTTTGTTCATAAAAAGTCTGGCATAAAAAGTCTGGTCCTGGGCTTCCCTGGTGGCACAGTGGTTAAGAGTCCACCTGCGGATGCAGGGGACACAGGTTCGTGCCCCGGTCCGGGAAGTTCCCACATGCCGCGGAGCGGCTGGGCCCGTGAGCCATGGCCGCTGAGCCTGCGCGTCCAGAGCCTGTGCTCCGCAACGGGAGAGGCCACAACAGTGAAAGGCCCACGTACCGCAAAAAAAAAAAAAAAAAAAAAAGTCTGGTCCTTGGGAGGTGTCCAAACTGGCATGGCTGGCCACCAAAGGGGGAGTGGGGAGGAGGGCTCTTTGCGAGAGAGCTGTGTAGTTTTCAGTTTTTTAAAAAGAAAGAGGGTGGCTTCAGAAATGTTTGTTGGAAAGCTCAGAACCTCGATTTTGATGCTGAGCAAGGGAGAAGTTCTGTTGGAAAGTGCTCATTTAGGTTCGCTTCTTAGTATTCACAGAAGCGAAGAGCTCGATTTAGTAAGTTGGACGAGTTCCTGTGACCGGAGCTTCTGGAGGTGGAGTGATGACTTTCTGTTCTTGCTGTTGGAGGACTGGGGGCGGAGGATGCGAGGGTAGGGGGTGGGGAGAGGCAGGGCAGCAATGGAATGCAGGGACTGTTGGCCAATATGTCTCTTCACTGCCCTCCAGCAAAGCTGAGACTGTTCAAAAGCTCAGTCCTGCCCTGGGTCTAGCCAATGGTAAACTGGTTTTCATGAGTGTTCGTGTGACATCTGTGTCCCAGGCCTTACTTGTTACCAATTAACCAGCCTCCATCACCCATCAGAAGTTCTGAGAAGCCACCCTCTGCCAGCCCCTTCCTTTAGGAAGCCATGGCAGGGAGAGACATTGGGGGCTATTTTTTCTTCTTGCCATACCAAAGGTCTGCCCCATTTGGAAATTTAAAAAAAGAACCTTCCCAATTGTCCTTCTCACATGAGTTCCAGAAGCCATTCATGCTGGGCGAATGTTGGCCATGGTCCTTAGGCATCCACCGATGACCCATCTTAGGCCCCAGCTTGTGGAGGAGGCTTCACAAGCTCCTCACTTAGTTTACAGCTTCCACTTGAGAACTGTCAGCTCTCCTCTGAGAGTTACATTTTATTAATTGATTCATTCATTCATTCATTCATTGGTTCACTCATTCAATTTATTCCAACACATATTCATCCCACATTCATCTTACCACATGCCAAGCTTTAACCTAGGTGCTATGTTATAATGTGGGGCAAAACTGGACAAGGTCCCCGATCCCATGGAGTGTACATTCCTGCTGGGGAAGATAGGCCATGAACAGATAAAAAATAAACACACAGGCAAGGAAAATATCCAGGAGTGGCAAGTGCAGTGCAGAGAATGGAAGTAGGGTGATGTGATAGTGAGTGGGTAGCTAGCTCTGATCGGTGGTCAGGACTAGCATCCGTGAGGAGACGACCTTTAACCTGAGATCTGAAAGATGAGCAGCCAGACTTTTAAAGATGCTGATGAGGAATATTCCAGTATAAGGATAAGCTGGTGCAAAGAGCCTACTATGAGCTCGACACATGGCATCCAGAAGGAAACAAAAGACAAGAGGTCCCTGCCCTCCAGAGCTTCTAGTCTAGATGGAGAGACAGAAAGTCGGCAGTTACAACGCAGTCAGATCAACGCTATGACAGGAAGAGTATGTAGAGAGCTCTGGAAACACCGAGCAAGGACCCCGAGGGCTGAGCGTGAGGGTCAGAGTGGGCTTCCTGGAGGAAGTGGCATTTGAGCTGTGACCTGAAAGATGAGGAGAAGTTAGCCAGGTCAACAGGGTGAAGGTGAATAGCGGAGAAGAGGGGAAACACATGTGAAGGGCCCGTGCTCACCATGCACATCTGAGGGACCAAGAGAAGTTCAGAGTTTAAGGAAGGGGAAGGAGTCATGCAGGGGAGACCAGAGAGGGCAACACCGGCATGTCATGGATTGGGGATTTGTATTCTGATGACAGTGGAAGAACCATTACACAGGACTGAGTGGGGGAGAGACATAATCCAATTTATGTTTTGAAAAGACTATTGATCTGGCTGCAGTGGGGGAGCAAGAGCAGAGGCAGGAAGATCAGTCAGGACATGAGTCCTGCCATCCAGAGGGGAGGGGATGCTGGCTTGGATGGGGTGATGGATGGAGACAAAGACATGTCATGAGCTATTTAGAAGGTAAGACTGACAGGCCTTGATGAGGGATTTGTAAAAGAGGAATCGGTGATGTCGCCCAGGTTTTTGGCCAGAACCACTGGATCTGTGCTGATGCCATTTAAAGAGATGAGTGACACAGAGGAGGAGATTTGGTGAGGGCGCTCTGTTCTGGACGTTTGGGTTTGAGGCGATGTCTAGTAGGCGGACAGAAATACTGAAGTCCAGAGCCCAGAGAAGAGTCCTGGCTAGGAAGAGCTGTCAGGAGATGGATGGGAGTCTTGGCAGCGGAGGCCATGGGAGCGGAGAGGCAAAGCCAAGGGAAATAGCCAGAAGCAGGATGAAGGCAGAGAAAAGAAGAAGACCACAGACTGAGTCCTGAGACCCTCACGGCCACGTTGGGAGTTCAAGCAGCAGAGAAGGAGTAGCTGGTGAGATAGGGGGAAATCCCAGGTTATCTTCACGGCAGCTGAGAGAAGAAAATGTTTCAGGGAGGGGAGAGCTGTCGATGTGTCTCACCCTGCTGCCGAGCATTGAGGCAGAAACGATGGAATGACTCAGTACAGGAGGTCACTGGTGTTCTTGACCAGACCTATTTCAGTAGAGGCGAGGGGAGGTGGAGCCTGACTGGCGCCAGTGGAGATAAAAAAGAATGGGATGCGAAAAGATGGAGATAGAGCCCGGGCGGAAAGGCAACATTTTGCAGTTGGAGGGCAGTCCAAGATCGAGTTACTCCTCCGCTGGCTGGCTTGAACCCACAGTGGGCTGTGCACGGCAAGTCGCTCACATGAATTCTGTATTTACTCAGTATGTAACAGCCAACACTCTCCTGAAGGGAAAAAATACTGGCCACACTATAGAAATTGAGGACTCCTCACTGGTCCTCCACGCTTCACAAGAACCCCCTTCACAGAAACCCTCATCACCAGCTGACACAGGGTCCCCCTCCCCTGAATGCATCCTGTTCACCCCACTCTCCAAAGGCTTCGTAAAGGGCCCTCCTGTACACTGAGAAGGCAGCATACTCATGATCAAACTCATTCATTCTTCTCTTTCATTATTTTCTAACTGCCAGTTATTAAGTGCATTGTATGGGCCCTGAGGATAAAGCACTGGAAAAGACAAATTCATGGAGCCTGGGTTCTAGTGGAAAAGGCAGACAATAAGGGGGAAGAAGATAACTAAAGAAGCATGATCTTTTCAAACAGCGACGAGTGCATTAAAGAAAACAAAATAGAGTAATGGGATGCATGGGTGACAGGAAGGGGAGGAGAGAGGTGTGAGAGGCTCATTTAACCGCGAGAGTCAAAGAAGAAGAGTTCCCGGAAGGGGAGACATTGGAACTCCCTACAGAGCTGCCCTTGTCCCCTTCCTCCCAATAACAATGACGTCTGCTTGGGCTGCCATCACAGCCACGACCTCTTCCACTAATAACACCACCGCCACTTCAGTATCCACTCCAGCCTCTCAGTCCCTTGACATCCTTTCCGCCAATGATCTTGTTCGCCCTCAGCCTCACCTTAGCCACTCAATTCCATGATCATACCCTAGAACTGGCCATTACCAACTTTTCTACCAAAACTTTCAGTCTCATTGCAAGGCTAGATGGGGGACTAGCAACTCCTATCTGTCCAGCTCACTCCCAACTATCTTTTGACCCCATGAGACTTCCCATCTATTGATCCTACTACCTTTTCACCATACCTTACCCCCTCGATGTCTTCTGTCCCCTCCTTACTGAGCCTGCACTCCATGCTCAGTCATTGTAATCACTCCCTTGTGTATGCCCCAACTTAATGCCCTTCTCACATCTGCATACTTACTTGGCAAAACCCCAAACCTGATTAAGTTCACCTCTCTCCCTGCTCTGCACCTGCAGCTGAACTGTGGCTGAAGGAAAATACAAAACCACACTATCTGGTCTCACTTTAAATTCATGACTAATAGCCACAAGTGGATCCTTGGAGTTTCCTGGCAACCAAACTATTTTCCTAGACATTCACTGTCCAACTCGTGTGGAAGACCACGTCACACCTACTCCTCTCTCCTAAAGCCTCCGACACCTCTTCCCCCATTTTCACTCTCAGTAAGTGATCTAGTTTCCTATTTTATTGAGAAAATAAGTGTGCAGAAGATAAAAAGAACTTCCCAAAGCTCCCACAACCAAATCTGTTACATTGGAAAAGGTGTGTTTTCTACCTAAGGGCAACTCTTCCAATTCCTCACTAGATCCCCACCCCCCTATCGCCTATTCAAGGATGTAGCTATAACAATTCCCCCCATCTCTCTTCTAAGTCAGCCATTTTTTCTGCTCTACCACATCATTCCCTTCAGTGAACAAACATGTCTCTTGACTCACTTCCTTCTCTAGCAACTGCCCCATTTTTCATTTTTCTCTTTCCTTTCACGCTAACGCTAAAGCTCCTTAAAAGAGTTGTCTATACTTACTGCCTCCAAATTCCCTCCTCCCATTCATATCCCTGTGTGTGTGTGTGTGTGTGTGTGTCTGTCTGTCTGTCTGTCTCTTCCTCATTAATTTATCATACACATATGGAAAAGAGGCAGAAAGATGGTTAGCAAGGAAGGCACAGAGTTGTAGAGGGCAGTGGAAATGGAAACCATACAAAGTTAAGACCAAAGGAGTCCTCCATTGAACAGTGGATCAGTTCTAGTGTCCAAGAGGAATAGAAAAACATTGTAATAAAAATCTAATCTTGAGAATTCCTTAGAAATGTAATTCCATGAAAGCTATGAGACTTCCTGGATATACAATAAGAATTCCAGTTGTATCAGCAAAAATTTCTAGACGTCATAGATCCAGAAAAGTATTAAGCAATATATTGAGATTCTTCTATTAGATTTTTTTAAAGACTATGTTTTTACAGCAGCTCTGGGTTCACAGCCAAATTAGGAGGAACATACAGAGATCTCCCATATACCTTCTGCACCCACACATACATAGCCTCCCTTATTAACATCCCCACCAGAGTGGGACATTTATTACAACTGATAAATGTATACTGACACATCGTTATCAACCACAGTCTATAGTTTACATTAGGGTTCATTCTTCGTGTGGCACATTCTATGGATTTGGGCAAATGTATGACATGTATCCATCATTATAGTATCATACAGAGTATTTTCACTGCCCTAAAAATTTTCTGTGTTCTGCCTATTCATCACTCCCTGCCCCAACCCCTGGCAACCACTGATCTTTTCACTGTCTCCATAGTTTTGCTTTTTCTAGAATGTCATAGAGTTGGAATCAGACAGTATGTAGCTTTTTAAAGAATGGCTTCTTTCACTTAGCAATATGCATTTAAGGTTCTTTCATGTCTTTTCATGGCTTGATAGCTCATTTCTTTTTAAGTGCTGAATAATATTCCATTTTCTGGATGTACCACAGTTTATTTATCCACTCACCTATTGAAAGACATCTTGGTTGCTTCCAAGTTTTGCCAATTATGAATAAGGCTGCTATAAATATCCATGTGCAGATTTTTATGTGACATAAGTTTTTAGCTCCCTCGGGTAAATACCAAGGAGTGTGATTGTTGGATCATATGGTAAGAGTGTGTTTAGTTTTGTAAGAAACTACCAAACTGTCTTCCAAAGTGGCTGTACAATTTTATACTCCCACCAGCAATGAATGAGAGTCCCCGCTTCTCCAAATCCTTGCCAGAATTTTGTGTTGTCAATGTTCCACTTCCATCTCTTTTTTTGCCCTTAGAATTTATTTGTTGGGAAGAACTGGTTGTTTATCCTGTAGAATTCCCCACATTCTCTAATTCACTGACTGCATCCCTGTAGTTTCATTTAACATGGTCCTTTGTCTCCTGTGTTTTCTGTACATTGGTAGTCGAATCTAGAGGTTTAACCAGATTTAGTTTGTTTTTTTTTTTAAAGCAAGACCATTTCATTGGTGGTGGCATGTGCTTCCATTAGGAGGTACGGAAGTATGATAATGCCTCCTGGTGTGATTTTAGCAGCTATTGCTAGTATTGCTAATCTAATGCACAGGTTTACACCGAGGATTGCAACGTGGTGATATTAGAATTCTATCATCCCATCTTCACTTATTAGCTAGAAATACTTCTATAAAGAGAAATGCCCCCTCACATGGTTTTATAGTGGTACAATTTTCCTAGAAAGGCAGGAAGGATGCTTGATTCTTTCTATTTTCCAGTTTTCAAAATAATGAGTTGGATCCCTGGCATCGTCCAACAGTGACCAATGGGTTTGTTTGCCCATCTCACTCCAGTCAAGGCTTCACCCCCAAGATTCCACCTAAATGGCTCTTCTCAAGATCATCAGTGACCTTCATGATGCTAAATCCAGTGATGTAACTGCAACCTAGGTTAAGTCTGAGCAGCATTTGGTAACACTTCTGTTGAAACAATTTTTCTCTTTCTTTGCAGGACAGTCCACTCTCCTGGTTTTCTTTCTACCTCACTGACCACTCCTCAGTCTCCCTTGTTGAGTCTTCCTCTTCTTTCCAACTTCTTTTTTTAAAAGTGAGATATAATTCACATACCATAAAATTTACCCTTTTATAGTGTACAGTTAAGTGGTTTATAGGAGAGTCACAGAGTTGGCAATCATCACAATGATCTAATTCCAGAACATTTTCATCACCCCAAAAAGTAACCCCTTATCCATTAACAGTCACTCTCCATCCCTACCTCCAGCCCCTGACAACCATAAACCTACCTTCTATCTCCATGGATTTGTCTATTCGTCTCTCTGACTTCTTAACGTTGGAGTGCTCCAGGGCTCAGTTCCTCTTTCTCTCTCTCTCTTTTTTTTTTGTTGAACAGTTTTTTTAAAACATCTTTATTGGAATATAATTGCTTAACAATGGTGTGTTAGTTTCTGCTTTATAACAAAGTGAATCAGTTATACATATACATATGTTCCCATATCCCTTCCCTCTTGCGTCTCCCTCCCACCCTCCCTATCCCACCCCTCCAGGTGGTCATGAAGCACCGAGCTGATCTCCCTGGGCTATGCGGCTGCTTCCCACTAGCTCTCTACCTTACGTTTGGTAGTGTATATATGTCCATGCCTCTCTTTCGCTTTGTCACAGCTTACCCTTCCCCCTCCCCATCCCTCTTTCTCTTTATCTATCCTTACTCCTTGGTGATCTCCTCCGGTTCCATGGCTTTTAACACAATTCATACACCGCTAACACCAGCATGGACCTCCCCCATGAATTCTAGACTTGGATATCCAACTTCCTACTTAGCTGCCCGCGTGGGTGTCTAATAGACATCTCAACCTTAACATGGTGAAAACAAGCTGCCGATCTCCTGGAATGTGCCCCACTTCTATAGTCTTCAGCTCGGATTAAGACAAGCCCCTCCTTCCAGTTGCTCAGGCACCAAAACCTTGCAGTCATCTTTGAATCCTCTCTTTCACTCACACCCCACATTTACTAAATCAGGAAATCCTGCTGGCTCTAACTTAAAATATATCTAGAATCTGACCGTGTCTCACAACCTCCACTGCAGTTACTCTTGTCTCAACTGCCATCATCTCTCATCTAGTTATTTCAAAAATCTCTCTGCTACCACCCTTGTGCCTTCTATAGCTTTTAACCCAGAAAAGGGTGACTCTTTAAATATTTGAGTCTGGTGACGATGATGGCGTTATATAAGAATACCTATTACATATGTAGCACCTACTCCCTGTCAGGGAATCCCTCATGGCCTTGCGTGACCTCGTCCGTATTACTCCTCTGACCTCATTTTCTACTTCTCTCCCCATCATTCATACCACTCTACACCGGCCTCCCTGCTGTCTGAAATCCCCCCGCACGCTTCTGTTTCAGGGCTTTCAAGTTGCTATTGCATCTGCCTGAAACATATTTCCCTCAGATAGCCTTCTGGCTTCTGGCTCACTCCTTCACTTCCTTCAGGTCTTTGCTTACACGTCACAGTCTTAGGTGGCCACCCATCAAAAACTGCAACCCCAAACTCAATCCCAGCTCCCCCTATTCTCTCTCCCTGCTACGTTTTTCTCCACAGTAATTATCACCTTCTGACAAGTTACACATTTTACTTATTTATTCTGTTTATTGTTTGTTTCCCTTCAGTAGATTTAAGATCTATTAATGAAGGAACTTTGGTTTCTTTATTCACTGCTGTGTTCCCAGCACCTAGAACAGTGCTGGGCAAATAGGTGCTCAATAAATACTTGTTAAATGACTGAATCCTAATACCAAGTACCACTTAATAGACACAAACTGTATGGCTGGACACCTTACATGCATGGCACTACCTAGTTTTCATAACAACCCTAGGAAGTCGTATTATATCCATATTTAGCAGATGAGGAAGAGTTAAGTGAATTGCTCAAACTCACACATCTGGTAAGTGCTAGAACTCCAAACCAAGCTTCCACAGGGTCACAGCATGGCTGCTCTCACCTCCTGTCAAGCTGCCTTGTCTCAAAAGAGTATTATTCTATGGGTATCTTTAGACTCTCAATGAAAACACGGAAAAGGGACCCAAATAATAACGTTTACATTTTAGAAGATGTCCAAAAGCAGGCTGTGCTTTGTGGATTTGTTTTTCTTTCATGGTTTCACATCTTTGGAGCTCCAGCCACACAGGACAAACTTGGTCCTGTTCAGACTCCAGAGATGACAGAACTGACATATGCATCAATGGGAAAAAACAATGTGATAGGAGTGGGAGGTGAATCATTTTCTGGAGCGAAAATTGTGTACAGCAGAGGCCATTTATGATTTCATATCATCCCTGAAATTATCTCCCTGCTGCCTGCTGGCCCATCAGATGCTTTACTTCGGTGGCTTCCTTAGTGCTATTTAAGCAAATGAAATATGTTTGCTTCTAGCTTGATTTGTTTATGTAATATTTTGTACTGCTTTGGTAAGAGAATGTGTTTTAATAACTTTATGTCCTTTAGAGATAGTCACAGGTACTTGTGACAATATTTTTGCAGCCGTATAATAAAATAAGCATTGCATTCTGGACAGGGTCAGACTGACCAACACTTGCTGGAATAATCCTTTATATTTGGTGCAACTCTACTAAATTAAATACAGTGAAAGCAAAATCACTGTATCGTGAGTATAAAGATCTGGTGGATTTTCTACGTCGGTGGACTTTAGTTTGGGAGGGGCAGGAGGAGTGAGGTTGAAGAGAATGTCCTCAAAAATGGTCATAATAAGGTTTTTTTCTACGCTGCTTCATGAAGGCAAGGTTTTTATAAATGTATTTATTTTATTTATTTATATTTTTGGCTGCGTTGGGTCTTCGTTGCTGCGCGCGGGCTTCCTTTAGTTGCGGCGAGCAGGGGCTACTCTTCGTTGTGGTTGCGTGGGCTTCTGACTGGTGGCTTCTCTTGTTGTGGAGCATGGGCTCTAGGCATTCGGGCTTCAGTAGTTGTGGCTCGTGGGCTTCAGTAGTTGTGGCTTGCGGGCTCTAGAAAGCAAGCTCAGTAGTTGTGATGCATGGGCTTAGCTGCTCTGCAGCATGTGAGATCTTCCCGGACCAGGGCTCGAACCCGTGTCCCCTGGATTGGCAAGCGGATTCTTAACCACTGCGCCACCAGGGAAGCCCCAAGGCAAAGTTTTTAATGGGTGGTCCTGTAAATGGACTGGAGAGGCTAGACAGCATTTGAAACTGGTCTCTCTCTCCTGAAAACATAATGCTGGGTGTTGATATTAGCTCCATTTACAGAGGCACCTCGGGGAAGTTGCAACAACCTTACCTTCTATTTCTGGTCCATTTCTAGTTAAAAATGTGTGATGCTTTACCTTCATAGGCATCCCCACTGACTACTTTAAAGAGATTGCAAATGGATAGTAAGGACTGAACATAGGTGTCAAAATTTTCCTTTCTTTGAGATTTCACCTTCCCTCCCCTTGGTGCCATTCTTTGCTTCTTCATATCTGGAAAGAGGCACAATGCAGCAGGACTCCTCTGAGCACCGTCCACACCGAGGTCATTTAGCAACTGCTTAAACTCTTCCATGATAGCCAGCTCTCCTCCTTTTGCAGAGCCCCTGGCATTAGAAGATTCCTTCTTAATACAGTAGAACCCAAGTCAGTTTCACCATCACACCTACCACAGGTTTAGCTCTGCCCTTGGGTGTGAACAAATATGCCCTCTTCCAAATGCCAGCCCTTCCAATATTCAAAATAAAAACTCTTCCACATCCCTCCTTACTTGTTTGTCTCAAGTTCTTCCATATATGGCAGGGTTACTTCTCATTACCATCCTAACTCTTGGCCTCTGGTTCCTCTTAAATTTGTCAACAACTTTTGCAAAATGTTGTATCTGGTCTCTAAATCTAAGTCGAGTTACCAACAAAACAACTCATTGGACTTTTGCTCAACTTTAGATTGTTGTCTTAGTTAGAAAGATCATTCCAAGGCTTTATTTTCCTAGTTAAGAGTTTTTTTCTACACCCCCATTTTGTCTTACATGACAGAATTAAGATCCAAAGAGATTTGAAAATGATGGGCTGGAACCAACAAGATGAAATATAACAGAGACTTTGCATCTGCTAAAGCGGCTTAAATTACTTGCACTTTAAAAATTGCCATGTCACATGGCTGACTCATACAGAACTTGTGGTCAGCTGAAGCCCCCAGGTCTTCCTCATGCTCTACTTTAAAAGTGTTAGACATTAAAGATCATTTTGTTGGTTTCAACCCATTCTCCTAGCCTGTCTGGATCTTTTTATTATTTTAACTTTTTATTAGGGTATAATTTAAATGCATAGGTCTTAACTGTACAGCTTGATTGATCTTCACGCATGTGCACACATGCGCGCGTGCGCACACACACACACATCCCTCTAACCACCATTCAGATCAAGAAACAGAGCATTATCAGCACCAACAGGCTCCCTTGTGCCTCTTTCCAGTCAATAACTCCCATCCCAAGGTAGCTACTATCCTGATTTCTAGCACTGTAGATTAGTTTTGCCTGGTTTTGAACTTCATATAAATGGAATCATACAGAATGTACTCAATTGTGAATGGCTGTTTTTGCTCATCCATTATGTCTGTGAGATTCATCTGCACTGTTGCATGTAGTAGTAGGTTGTTCTTTTTCGTTGCCAAGTATTAGTTCATTGAATGGATGTGCCAAAACTTGTTAATTCATTCTCCTGTTGATGGAAAATTGGGTTGTTTCCAATTTCAAGCTAATACAAATAAATGCTGTTATGAACATTCTTGTACATGACTTTTGGCAGATACATGCATTTATACTACATCTAAACCTGGAAGGATACTTGCTGGGTCATAAAGGACATATATGTTTAGCTTTAGTATATGCTGTCAAACACTTTTAAAAGGTGAATGTGGCAATTTACCATCTGTGATGGCCAGTTTTATGTGTCCTGGCTAGGGTACAGTCCCCAGTTATTCAATCAAACACTAATCTAGATGTTGCTATAAAAGTATTTTGTAGATGTGATTACAGTGCATAATCAGTTGAGTGTGAGTAAGGGACATTATCCTGGACAATCTGGGTGGACCTGATTCAATCAGGTGAAAGGTTTTGAGACCAGAACTGAAGCTTCCTGGAAGAAGAAATTCTGCCTCTGGACAGCAGCTTTGGCTCATGACTGAGAGTCCCAGACTGCCTTTCCTGTTGGTCTACTCTGTGGATTTCAGACTTGTCTAACCAGCACCTACAATTGTATAAGCCAATTTCTTGCAATAAACCTCAATATATATTTCATACTGGTTCTGTTACTCTGAAACCTTAATGATACAGATTTTGTACCAGGAGAGTGCTGCTGTAACAAATACCTAAATATGTAGAAGTGAGTTTGGAAGTGGGTAATGAGTGGAGGCTGGAAAATTTTTGAAAAGCATGATAGAAAAATCCTACATTG
Source organism: Mesoplodon mirus (assembly GCF_964341445.2). Lineage (NCBI taxonomy): Eukaryota > Metazoa > Chordata > Mammalia > Artiodactyla > Ziphiidae > Mesoplodon > Mesoplodon mirus. The sequence continues at coordinate 116,358,476 of NC_138981.1, forward strand.
GCCTGGACAGACTGTTAATAGAAATATGGATGTTTACGATTCTCCCAGGGAGGGCTTAGGAGGAAGTCAGGAGCATTGGAGAGGAAGCCTGTATCATCTTAGAGAATTCATATGTCATCATAAAGAGAACGTTGGTAGGATAGTTTATCCTCTTCATTTTTCAAATATAGATAAATCAAAATGTAATTCTAGAAAACGTTCAAGTGATCCACAAGAAGGCTAGAAAAAAGAAACAGAACAAAGAGAAAACAATAATATGGCAGACTTAAATCCTAACATATCAATAATTGTATTAAATTTAGTTTGTCTGGACTTCTCTGGTGGCACAGTGGTTAAGAATCTGCCTGCCAATGCAGGGGACACGGGTTTGAGCCCTGGTCCAGGAAGATCCCACATGCCCCGGAGCAACTAAGCCCGTGCGCCACAACTACTGAGCCTGCGCTCCAGAGCCCGCACGCCTAGAACCCATGCTCAACAGCAAGAGAAGCCACCACAGTGAGAAGCCTGTGCTCCGCAACGAAGAGTAGCCCCCGCTCACCGCAACTAGAGAAAGTCCATGCGCAGTAACAAAAACCCAACACAGCCAAAAAAAAAAATTAGGTGGTCTAAGTATATCTATTAAAAGAAGGAGAATGGCAGAGTAAATTAAAAAGCATCACCCAACTATATGCTCTCTACAAGAAACCCACTTCAAACATAACAAAATAAGTAGGATAGGAAAAGATATATTGCACACTCATTAATTTTTTTAAAAGTAAGGGTGGCTACATTAATATCATATAGAACAGACTTCAGACAAAAAACAAAAACTTACCAGGTAAAACAGGAAATGTACAAAATGATAAAAGGATCAATCCACGAAGAAGACACAGTGATGCTAAATGTGTATTCAGGGGCTTCCCTGGTGGCGCAGTGGTTGAGAATCTGCCTGCCAATGCAGTGGACACCGGTTCGAGCCCTGGTCTGGGAAGATCCCACCTGCTGCGGAGCAACTAGGCCCGTGAGCCACAGCTACTGAGCCTGCGCGTCTGGAGCTTGTGCTCTGCAACAAGAGAGGCCACGACAGTGAGAGGCCCGCACACCGCGATGAAGAGTGGCCCCTGCTCGCCACAACTAGAGAAAGCCCACACACAGAAATGAAGACCCAACACAGCCAAAATAAATAAATAAATACATGTGTATTCATCGAGCAACATAGCTTCAAAATACATGAAGCAAAAACTGAGAGTCGAAAGGAGAAATAGAAAATCCACAATTATAGTTGGAGACTTCAATGCCCTACTCTCAGCAACTGATAGAAAAGTTAGATAGAAAATCAGCAAGGGTATAGAAGAATTCAATATCATTAACCAACAGTATCTAATGGACATTTATAAAACATTCTGCCCAATAACAGCAGAATACACATACTTTTCAACCGCCCACGGCACATTCATCAAGATAGACTCTATCTTTGGCCATAAAACCAACCTCAATAAATTTAAAAGAGTTCCAGTCATACAGAGTATGCTCTCCAGCCCCAGTGGAATCAAACTATAAACCAACTAGAAACTAGAAACTAACACAAAGATAACAGAAAAATCTCCAAACACTTAGGAACTAAGCAACATAGTTCTAAATAATCCATGGGTCAAAGAAGGAGGCTCAAGGGAAACCAAATAAAACACTGCACAAAATGACAATGAAAGAACAACACATTAAAATTTGTGGGACAGAACTACAGTAGTGCTGAAGGGAAATTTACACTAAATTCATATATTAGAAAAGAGGAAATGGCGCAAATCAATAATATAAGCACCCACTCAAATTGAAATGGAAAGGCAAGAACTTAGAAGAGCTTAAACCAATTTTGAAAAAGAAGAATGAAGTGGGAGAGATCATCCTATCGCCCAATGGAAGCCTTATTATATAGCTCTGGTAATCAGTTCAGTGTGGTATGGGTAGAGGCATAGACACACAGACTGGTGTTTAGCTGGATTGGGGCAGGTGTTGGCAAAAAGGTTTTCTGTTGTGTTAGGCCACCTTTTTTCTGGCCCTTTGGGTAGGGAGAGCAGGCCCCCCAAGGAGCTTTTCTTGTCTGTGCCTGTTGGTGGTTCCAGGTTGCAGACTTTCCCAGCTCCCTGTTCCGGATATATGGGAGGCAAAGGGAAACCCAGAGAACTCATTGCCTTATCCTTCCTGAAGTCCCGAGGTCCCTAGCCAAGTCCACCTTCTTCTTTCCACCTTTTAGAGTCTTCATATGTTGGTTTATTACCAGGGTTGTTTTTAGTTGTTAGAGGGGCTTTTCCATCTTGATTAGACCAGGAAGTCAGACTTCTTTCTGGGTCTTTTTGAAACCTAATTCTGTCATTTCGATAAGAAATGTTGAGCAGAACAAGGGGTTACGGAGTCTGTCCCTGTTTTCTTTCACTTGTTGTGCTTTATTCCCAGTCTATCTCTGGCCTCTTACAGTTTTCTGGCTGACACCCCCAGTTCTGCATATTGGATCCAATTTGTCTATTCCATGATTATGCTCTTCCTGTGAATTTATTCTTGGTCCAGTACAAAATAGCCCTGCCAAGGAACTCCCATTTATGGGTAAAATATATGAAAAAGCTCTTGCTTACATAAAGATAATCTGATGGTGGTGGCTATCTATATACATTAACATGTAGGAACACCATTTGACCCAGAGGATTTTTTCTCCCTCCTCACCCTTCTTTTTTCTGAACCCCAGTCAGATCTGGAGCACAGAAGCTGTCTAGACTGCCAAGGAATGCTCACATGGGATGCATCTTTTTTTAGTGTCTAAAATTTTATGTTCAAGATCTGTCATTTCTGATGAATTACCAAATGCCAGACACAGTGTTAAGAGCTTTGCATATACTGTGTCTAATCCTCACAGTAGTGCTAGGAAGAAGAGACTAGTATTATAACCATTTTTCAGAGACTGAAACTAAGGCACAGAGAGGATAAGTAACTTTCCCAAAGTCACACAGTCAGGATTTGAACCCAGGTCTCTATAACTAGAGATCCCAAACTCTTCCTCGTGATGTTATTATATTCCCTTCCCCAATGACCTTGCAATAAAGAGATTTTATCCTTGACTGACATAACAACTGACCCAACTGGCTACGCTAATTCACCCTAAGCCATTGCCTCTCATTGTTGCCTTAGCGTGCCTTCCTTTTTCAGCTTAGACCAAACATGGAGCAGGGCTATAGGGAACAGGGAGAATGTCTGGGGAATTTCGATTGGGAGGACAAGGGAGTATGGCGCCACAGGGACAGTAAAAACCTGGATTATGAGCCACAGTCCCAGGGTGATAGACCTATCAGGGCACTATAGGGGCAAGTGCAGCCTGTGGATAAGGATGGGAAGAGGACTGGGAAGAGAGTGAGAAGAGCGCATTTTTTTTTTAGCATTGTAACATTTTTTAAATTTATTTTTTATTTAGGTATAGTTAGGGTTAGTTATATATAGTTATTATATAATAACTATGTATAATAGCTATTATATATAGTTATATATAATATATAACATTATTATATTAGTTTCAGGTGTACAACATAGTGATTCAATATTTTTATAGATTATACTCCATTTAAAGTTATTGTAAAATATTGGCTCTATTCCCTGTGCTGTACAATATGTCTTTTTTTTTTATTCAGCAGTTATTTATTTACTTATTTTAACATCTTTATTGGAGTACAATCACTTTACAATGGTGTGTTAGTTTCTGCTGCATAACAAAGTGAATCAGCTATACGTATACGTACATCCCCATATCCCCTCCCTCTTGCGTCTCCCTCCCACCCTCCCTATCCCACCCCTCTAGGTGGTCACAAAGCACCGAGCTGATCTCCCTGGGCTATGCGGCTGCTTCCTTTATACCTTATTTATTTTATACATAGTTGTTGGTACCTGTTAATCCCCTACCCCTCTCTTGCCCCTCGCCCCTTCCCTCTCCCCACTGATCACCACTAGTTTGTTTTCTAACCTCAGCTGTCAGTAACAAGCTCTTTGACTTTGGGTGAATTACTTGGCCTCTCTGAATCACAATTTTGTCATCTGTCGTTGAGATGGCTGGTATATCAAAGGGTACACACAGGTGTCCTGTGGGCTGATAAGGCAAACAGATTTGTTTTGTTTGGCTACCTCAGAGTTATAAAAAATCTGATTTTAAGCACCTTTAAGGGAGGTGTGTGCTTTGCAGATCCATGTAGGCTCCACCACATTCTCTGTGCATCCCACCACCCATCCCGGGCGGCTGCACTCTTAGTTTATCTGCCAGTTCCTGAAGGCATTTTGGATTTTGGCCACTGGCCAGTCTCCCCCATTCAGCTTCCTAAAGAGATATCCAGCCCTCATCTTCTATGCACGTTATGCTCATTGCAAAGTAAACTAAGCCTATCCTAGCAAGTACCACCTGGTAAAGGGAAACGAATCCTGGACTAGGAATCAAAAGGGGTCTGGGCTGGCCTCTGCCCCACACAGCTGAGTGATCCCAGGTGAGGCAGCCAACTCCTCTGATTTTGTTTGCTTGTCTGTGAGATAACATGCCCTGCTATGCTCACAGCACCATCGTGGAAACCAAACAGTGTCAATGGTATTAGAAAACATCGAAAACCAGGTGACTGCCTAAATGTGAGGGATTAGTAATTAGTTACTACTGCTCTGCTCCCAATAGACACCAGCCTAGAAGTGCCTGTTGATTACGGTGGGTGCCATCCTGATGGGCTGCGGCGTCCATTCTGATGGGTTGGTACTTGCGCTAGATCAGTTGTGCAATATTTTGAGTATCACCCCAGTGGCTGCCTGGAAGGAGAGATAAGAACACTGTTGTCTAAATACAAACCTGTTGGCTATACTTTATAATATTTCAGAGCAAGCATGTATGCACACCTAGTCTGACTTTGTTTCTCTTTCTCCTATGTACGGTCTGAGGCATTTGAGAAGGGCCAGGGTTCAGAAGAACCCTGTGGGGACTCAAATGTGGTTGGGATGGTCATGGGGGAGACTATGGATCTGTTAATGTTATGTCACCAACTGTTGTAGTGGGTCCCAAAAGATATGTCTACTATCTAACCTTTAGAACCTATGAGTGCGACCTTATTTGGAAAAAGCATCTTTGCAGATGTAATTAAGGGTTCAGAGATCATCTGGATTCTCTGGGTCGGACCTAAATCTAATGACGTGTCCTAATATAAGACAGATGAGAAGACACAGATACAGGGAGAAGAGGAGAAAGCCATTTGAAGACGGAGGAAGAGACTGCAGTGGTGCAGCCACAAGCCAAGGAACGTCTGAAGCCAACAGAAGCTGGAAGAGGCAAGGAAGGATTCTCCCCTAGAGCCTTTGGCCATGCCTGACACCTTGAAGTTCAATACTTCTGGCCCCCAGAACAGAATAAATTTCTGTTGTTTTAAGTCACTAAGTTTGTGGTCGTTTTCTATAGCAGCCACAGGAAATGTACACCCCCCATCCCTTCGCATTCAATACGTATGTCCACTCAGTCCAGGCCCTGCTTAGAACACCGAATGACATTACGTTCTTGGTAATTCTTGTACTTTTAAGTTTTAAATTGTATGCTGTGACCTGTTTTCTTTAACCATTCAATCTGTGATAATGTTTCATTTCACCCCTCAAAAAAGGCTCTGGCATTATTTGATACTGTTTTGTGTTTTTTTTAACTATAAGAATACATCATGAAATGTACCAGAAGTGGCACAGGCTTTGCAGTCAGACAGACCCAGGTCTCAGTCCCACCTGATCTACCTACTAGCTGAGTGGCCTTTGACAAATCACTAGCCTCAGTTGCTTCGTGTGTGCAGTTGGGTTAACACTACCTCCCTGGCAGGGTCATCATGAGTGCTAAGGGCAATGAACCCATGGCAGGCGTGCAATAAACAACAGCTCTTGATGCTCGAGAAATGTTATTCTGTGTTTGCTGTTGAAGATCAGTGAAGTTCCCTGTCTTCCTGAGTCCACAATCTTCTTTATTTTCAAAGGTGGTCCTGCCCCAAGGCTCAGCAATGCTGCTTACCACTCTCCTTATTCATGCTGTTCCAGCCATTCTGGCTTCCATGCTGTTTCTCAAACATGCCCAGCACGATCCATTCTCGTGGCCTTTGCACTTGCCATTCCCTCTGTCTAGAACACTCCCAGATGTCTGCACGCCTTGTTCCCTTACTTCATTCAGGTCTCTACCCAAATGTACCATCTTATGCAAGAGGCCTTTCCTCACCACCCTAAACAGACACTTCCCCATCCCTCTCTATCACCCTAACCTGCTTTATTCTCATTTAAAGGCTTTGTCACCACCTGACATATATATTGATATTTGTGTATTACATGTCTCCTTCCATTAGAATGTAAGCTCCAAGGAAGCAGAGCAGAGATTTTTGTCTCCTTTGTGAATTGCTGTATCCCCGGTGCCTAGAGCAGTAGATGCTCAGCACATATTTGTTGAATGAATGAATGAATACCTAGTCTAGCTGAGAAGAGAAGTAAATATTCAATTATAATGCAGTGTATTCAGAGCTCTGATCTGTTTGTACAGGGTAGGGGCCCCTAGTCTGGCTGGGGGCTGGAGTGGGCGTAAGACTTATTTTAGAAAATTTTCTTGGGGCAAATACCATCTCAGCTGAATCTTGCAGCATGAATAGGAATTTCCACATCTGGAAGGTGGGAGATCAAACAGTGTTGAAAAGTCCCATAGACCGGAGACCTCAGAAATTTCGATAGTTCAGTGTGACAGAAAGGAAGGATGGAGGGAAAGAGGGAGGGACGGAGGGAGGAAGGGAGGGAGAGGGAAGGAAGAGGAGGGAGAGGAGGAAGAAGAGGAGGGAGACAGGAAGGAGGAAGGGAGGGGAGGAGGGAGGGAGGAAGGGAGGGAGAGGGAAGGAAGAGGAGGGAGAGGAGGAAGAAGAGGAGGGAGACAGGAAGGAGGAAGGGAGGGGAGGAGGGAGGGAGGAAGGAAGGAAGGAAGGAAGGAAGGAAGGAAGGAAAGGAGTCTATGCTTTCAAGAAGCTCACAGTTTAGTCCAAGGGATAACCATATAAACAATTAAAATACAGTTTGTTAAAATTGGTGGTAGAGAGATTTTCAGGGTACCGTGGGAACCCATAGGGAGAGGTCCTCCCTCTGTGAAAGAGGCAGGAGCTGTGGAGGGAAAGAAAAGCCTTAGCAGAGAATCATTCACTAGGCAGACAGAGGGGAGCAGCCCCAACTGAAGAAGTACCAAGACTTGCAAAGATGGGCTTCCCTGAAGGTCCAGTGGTTAAGACTCCGCGCTTCCACCGCAGGGGAAGCGAACACCAGCGATGCGAGAGGACTGGAATGCCCGGTGCTACAGAGGAGAGTGGGCCTTGGAGGCTCAGGGGCATAGAGACCCTTGGTGCCACAGGAGAGGGTCTGGATGGTATTCTAAGAACATTGGAATCCACTGGGAAAATTTAAGTGGAGAGAGGTGAGAATGTTACAGATCCATGATTAGCTTCTAATCATTTCTATCTTCTGTCTTCTCTAGGAAAAATCTGTTGCAAGTAAGATCAAGCCTAGAGCCAGGAGACCAGGTAGAAAGCTGCTGTAAATATCCAGGGAAGATGTGTTATGGTGGCCTAGACCCTGGCTACTCAAAGTGTGGTCCAAGACCAGCAGTGTGCGCATCACCTGGGAGCTTGTCACATGACCAGAATCTCAGGCTCCACTCCACACCTGTGGAATCAGAATCTGCATTGTAATAAGATCCCCAGGTGACTGGTGTCCACATTAACATTGGAAAAGCATTGGCTAAGACTGAACAGTATGGAGGTTCCTTAAAAAACTAAAAATAGAACTACCATATGACCCAGCAATCCCACTACTAGGCATATACCCTGAGAAAACCATAATTCAAAAAGAGACATGTACCAAAATGTTCATTGCAGCTCTATTCACAATAGCCCGGAGCTGGAAACAACCTAAGTGTCCATCATCGGATGAATGGATAAAGAAGATGTGGCACATATATACAATGGAATATTACTCAGCCATAAAAAGAAACGAAACTGAGCTATTTGTAATGAGGTGGATAGACCTAGAGTCTGTCATACAGAGTGAAGTAAGTCAGAAAGAGAAAGACAAATACCGTATGCTAACACACATATACGGAATTAAAAAAAAAAATGGCATGAAGAACCTAGGGGTAAAACGGGAATAAAGACACAGACCTACTTGAGAATGGACTTGAGGATATGGGGAGGGGGGAAGGGTAAGCTGTGACAAAGCGAAAGAGAGGCATGGACATATATACACTACCAAACGTTGGGTAGATAGATGGTGGGAAGCGGCCGCATGGCACAGGGAGATCAGCTCGGTGCTTTGTGACCGCCTGGAGGGGTGGGATGGGGAGGGTGGGAGGGAGGGAGATGCATGAGGGAAGGGATGTGGGAACAGATGTATGTGTATGACTGATTCACTTTGTTATAAAGCAGAAACTAATAAAAAAAAAAAAAGACTGAATGGGAATGGAGAGGAGAGTATAGACATGACAGAGCTATTAAGGTGGAATTGACAGGATCTAGCATCAGATGTAGTGATCCTTTCAAAATTAACTTATTTCTCCAGCTGCTGACATTTCCATATTTTCATCAGTGAGAGCTCCAGTTGATGGCACACTCTCCTGTACTGGGTTCACGGCGTGGCTGAGGAGCTAGCCTCTCTTTGGGTTCACATCTAGCTGTAGACAGAAAGCTGGTTTCTTTACAGGAGCCCCAGCAGATGGCCCCTTAGGCAGCTCAAACTCAATAAAATGTAAAATAGACCAGTGTAGGATAATTCCACACTTTTTTTTTGTTTTTGCCAAAGCAGATTTAGACTCCAGCTGTTTCAATAATTTTTTTAAGTCTCTTCAAAGACAACAGTTGACTTTCATTTAAAAGCGCTGGAGGGGAGGGAGGAATTGAATTACCTTGCGAAGTTTGGAAAAGTAAAACGTGATCTCTTTATTCTAGTTGCAAAGGACAAAAGTTATCATTGCTTTCATTGTGGCTACATATCTTAAACTCGGGAGTTCACAGGTTTCTATAACTGCTGTTTAAAATATGGGTAATGGTGGGTGGGTTGATCTGGAGCATCCTTAAATACCAGAGGATCCAGAGAAGAATCCCTCCCCTTGAATAATAATTCCCGTATGGCATTTTTAGAAGGAAACTGACTTCACCAATGCCTCAACATGTTTATTCCTATTAGATTAGGATGACAGTTACTTCAGCTGCTGACCTCTTGTTTCTCTGTCCTCTGAAAACTCCAAGGAAAGCTGTCAATTAACGAAAAAGAATACTCTCCATTAGACCATGGCAGCCATGGTGGAAAAGCATGGGACTCCTTACTAATTTCGAGTTAGGAGGAAACTTATTCAGACACTTATTCAGCACATATTTGCTGAATGCCTTCTAAGTTCAAGGCGTTGTGCTAAAAGTGTTCTTAGTTGCAATCAGCAGAAACTGACTCTGGTTAACCTAAGGAGGAAAGGAATTCACTAGCAGGAAATCACATAGCAAAGGGAGTTGACAGGAAGGCTGGTGAACCAGGCTTGGAAACGGTCTGAGACTGAGGGAAGCTCAGGGGTCAGCATCCCAGCCAAGTTCACACCCCAGGAACAGACTGGACACTGCAAGCTGACACTGTCACCACCAACCACTGCCAGTGACCACTTGGATGCTGCAGCTGATGCCATCCGAAGGAATCTGGAACTGTCCCTTGCTTCTTTGCAACACTGGCTCCAGATTCAAAGTTCCGGACAGGAGTCCTAGGTTGACTGAGCCTAGGTCACTGCCTGTGTCTGGGCTGCCAGGGCTCAGGGACTGTGAGTTTCCGGCACAACTCATACAACGGGGGTTACCTAACACACTTTCTCCCTAAGTGATCTCATCCTGCCCCTTGGATTTAAACACTGCAACATACTCATGGCTCCCAAATTTCTCTCTCTAGCTAACATCTCTACTGAGCTTTAGACTCATATGTCTACACACCTTCACATCTCCATTTGGATGTCTAATTGGCAACTCAAACTTATCACGGCAGACAAGAAATTCTTGATTCCCTCGTCTCTGCTCCTATAAGCCTGCATCTCCCTCAGACATTCCTGCCTCAGTGAACAGCACCACCAACCACTCAAGCCCCAGTCCTAGGAATTTCCCTCCCTTTCTCTCTTTCTCCCATCCTCCGCATCTAATCCGTAAGGATGTCCTCTGGTTTCTACCTCCAAAATATATCTCAAATGAGCCCTCTTCTCACCATCTTCAGTACTACTACTGTAGTGCAAGCCGTCAGCACCTTATTTGCCTGTAACAACCATCTGTGCCATTCAGGGCACCAACAGATGGCACACTCAAAAGAGATTACCCCCAAACACTCTAATGACTATTAACTATAAACCTTTGTATATTATTACTGTATATATTATATATTATTACTATAAACCATTATGTGTAAACCATTAACTATTGACTATTAACCAAGGCGGGGGGCAAGCTTAAGAAAACAACCCAAACATGGTGAAGTCCCAGTGAAAGCACCAGAAGCTGCAGGAACACAGCCCCAGACAGGACCTGGGTGAGGAAGGAAGGAAATGGGGCAGGGGGCAGTGGTAATGAGTACCCTCATCTCTCTGCTCTCACCTCTGATCTCCTGCCAGTGCCTCTCATGGCCTAAGCTCAAGTCAGCCAGAAACCAGGCAGCAAAGGGGCCCTGGAGATGCTGTCTGCAGTTGTCAGCCTTCAGGGTCAGAGAAGGGCAGATGATGAATTGGTGTAAGAGATAACGAGGGTAAGGGGAATAACCAACACACCTTCTGACTGGTCACTTTGCTTCTCCGCTTCCCCATTCCCCAAATCGATTCTCCACAGAGCAGCCAGAGTGATCCTTTATAATGCAAGTCATACCATGGGCCCGTTTATACCCCTCCAGTGGTTTCTCATCACACATAAAATAAAATCCAAGCTCTTCACCATGGCCTATATGGCCTTACTTGATCTGGCCCTTCCTCTTTGATTCACCTTCCACCACTTTTCCCTTGCTCACAAAGTTCCAGGCATATGCCAACCTCTGCTCACTGTTTGGCATTCTAATTACCCAAATTAAAACAGAGCTTTGTCTGGTCATTTTCTATCACAAGACCGTCTTTTACTTTCTTCATGGTGTCAAAGGATTTTGAGACCACCATTCAATATCTGAGTTCCATTTGAGATGCCTGTGTAATCACCCATCAATTAAGTAGTTGGATATACGAAGTCTTTTTGTTGTTTCAGGCTTTGGGGCTTTGTGTTTTAATTTTCATTGTACTTTAATTTAATTTTAGTTTGTAAAAATTAATCAATCTTAAGTTTAATGAGTTATATACCTCTGCATAACCAGCACCTCAATCAAGCCATAAAACATTTCCATCACTGCAGAAAGTTCTTCCATGCCCCTCCCCCACCCAATGATCTGATTTCTATCCTGTAGATTTGTTTTGTCTGCTCTTGAACTTCATATAAATGAAATCATGTGGTATATACTCTTATGTCTGGCTTCTTTTCTTCAACATAATATTTTTTTAATATTTATTTATTTATTTTTGGCTGCATTGGGTCTTTGTTGCTGCACACAGGCTTTCTCTGGTTGCGGCGAGAGGGGGCTACTCTTCGTTGCCTTGCGCATGCTCAGTAGCTGTGGCTCACGGGCTCCAGAGCGCAGTCTCAGTAGTTGTGGCGCATGGGCTTAGCTGCTCCACGGCATGTGGGATCTTCCTGGACCAGGGATCGAACTCATGACCCCTGCATTGGCAGGCGGATTCTTAACCACTGTGCCACCAGGGAAGTCCCCAACATAATATTTTTGATATTCATCCGTGTTGTCACATGTATCAGTAGTTTGTTCCTTTTACTGGTGATTAATATTCCAGTGTATTAATTTACCACAGATTTCCCTTTTTCCTGTTGATGGATGTATGTTTTCATCCTTCACCCCTAGTTTTGTTTTGTTTTGTTTTTTTGCGGTACGCGGGCCTCTCACTGTTGTGGCCTTTCCCGTTGCAGAGCACAGGCTCCGGACGCACAGGCTCAGCGGCCATGGCTCACTGGCTGCTCCAAGGCATGTGGGATTTTCCCGGACCGGGGCACAAACCCGCGTCCCCTGCATCAACAGGCGGACTCTCAACCATTGCGCCACCAGGGAAGCCCCACCCCTAGTTTTTCACTATATGAATAAGGCTGCTGTAAGCATTCTTATATGACTCTTTTTGTGGACCTATGATTATATTTATTTTGGATAAACAACCAGGAGTGAAATTGTTAGGTCATAGGAAAGATGTATATTTAACTTTATAAGGATCTGGTAAACAGTTTTCCAAAGCAGTTTACCATTTTATATTCCCACTAGCAATGCGTGAGTTTTCCCATTGCTCCACATTTTTGCTAACATTTTATGCTATCAATCTTTTTTATTTTAGCCATTCTAAAGAGTGTGAAATGGCATTTCATTGCAGTTGTAGTGTGCTTTTCCCTGATGACTAATAATGTTGAGAACCGTTTCATGTGTTTATTGGCCCTCCATCTACCTTCTTTTGTAGAGTGTCAAGTCTTTTGCCCATTTTTCTATTGGGTTTTTTGGTGTTTGTCAGTTATATGTATTGTGAATATTTTCCCCAATCTGTGGCTTGACCATTCTCTTAATGGTGTCTTTTGATGAGAAATTTTTAATTTTGATGAAGTTTCATTTATCCTTATTTTTTCTTTTATGTCAGTGCTTTGTATATCTTGTCTAAAAACCTGTTGCCTATCCCCAGGTCATGAAACTATTCTCTTATATATTCTTCTAGAAGCATTATAGTTTTAACTATATCTAACTGCATTTTGGTACATGAGGCATCTCAAATTAATTTTTAAGTAAACAATGAGGTAGGGGGTCAAGGTTCATTTTTTTCCCTTAAGAATATCTGGCTGTTTCCAGTACCATTTGTTGAAAAGACTATCCTTTCCCTATTTAATTGCCTTTGCACCTTTGTTGAAAATCAACTGTGTGTGTGTGTGTGTGTGTATATATTTCTTTTTATAGGCTCTCTATTCAGTTCCATTGATCTATTTCTCCATCTTTATGCCAGTACCACACAGTAGATTTAGAGTATGTATGTATGTATGAATTCATGTAGTGTGCATCATCCAAAGTTTTTCTTTTTCAAGATTGTTTTGTCTAGGTCCTTTGCATTTTCATATAAATTTTAAAATCAACTTGACAATTTCTACAAGATAGATTTCTTGGGATTATAAATGGGACTGCATTAAATGCATAGATCAATTTGGGGAGAACTGACATCCTAACAATATTGATTCTACCAATCCATCAACATGATGTATCTCTCCATTTATTTAGGTCTTCTTTAATTTCTTTCAACAATGTGTTTCTTTTTCAGTCTAGAGAGCACAAATGTCTTTTATTAGAGTTTTCTCTGGCTGTTTGAAGTTTTTTTGATGCTATCATAAGTAATAATGTGTTTTAATTTTTCTTTTCCCAATTTTTATTGTTAGTATATAGAAATACAATTAATTTTGTATACTGACCTTTTATATTGTGAACTTACTTAATTTGCTTATTAGCTCTAGTGATTTTTTTTAGATTCTTTAGATTTTTTTCTATACACAATTATGTCATCTGAATAAAAAGTTTTACTTCTTTCTTTCTAATTTGTATGCTTCTTATTTCTTTTTCTTGACTTATTGCACTGCCTAGGACCTCCTGTATGATGTTGAATAAAGGTGAAAAGAGTGGACATCCTTGCCTTGTTACCAATCTTAGGGAAAAGTACTCAATATTTCACCAGTAAATATGATGATATATAAGTCTCAAAGTGAATACTCTCTCTGCTGTGTGAAAAAAGGGCTCAGTGGATAAGAAAGGCTAGAGATAGAAATTTGTGACTCATAATTATGGATGGTATACAAAGCATGAGTCCTGAGGAATAATGAAATTTAGAGGTTGGGTAATAAATTAAGAATAAATCACTAACAGGACGGGAAAAATGAAAAAGATGCCATCAGAAGGCCAGAAATAATAATAGATACTATTTATTAAGTGCTTACTATTTACCATGAACTATTCTAAGCACTTTTAATGTATTATCTTATTTACTCTTTGCATGAATAGAGAAAGACAGGGATCCAGCAAAAAGACACTGAAGGAGAAGCTTGAAGAAATTCAAGATGTGGGAGGTCACAGGAACCAAGAAAAGAGATTGTCCTAAGAAACAATGACTGACTTCTGCATATTGCTGAGATGCAAGGTAAAAGACAGAAAAATGTTCCTTTGATTTGCCAACTTGGAAGTTGGCTGCCTTGGCAAGGGTGGTTTCAGTAAAGTACAGTCTGGAAGATAGATTGAAATGGGTTGAGGAGTAGATGGGAGCTGAGGAGGAAGAAGCAGTGTTAAGGAGATGATCTTTGGAAAAGTTGGGCTATAAAGGGGGCAGAAATAAAGAGTATCAGATGGAGAGGGCTGTGGGGTCAGTGGAGGAATGTTCATGCCCCCAGGGCTCCTGCAGCACTGGCCTTCTCAGATTTCTTCCAAAGTTGCCTTTGTCCACACTATTCTTTCTACGTGCAAAGTTCTGTCTCCACTCTTCTCCACCTGACAAGCTCTTATCATTTAAGATCTATATCAAATGTCCCCTCCTCTGTGAGGACTTCATTAAGTCACGGTAAAGTGAACCACTTTCTCCACCACGTCCCTAGGTACCACGTACACAATTCTATTAGAACATTCAGCATCTAGATTATAATGTAATCATTTTGTTTGTCATTTGTCTCCCCTATTGAACTATGCCTTCCTCCAGTGCAGTGGGTAGGTCTTATTCATTTTTGCTTATTTCTTTGTTAAAAACCCTCCATTGGATGGAATATTACTCAGCCATAACAAAAATGAAATAATAACATTTGCAGCAACATGGATAGACCTAGAAGTTATCATTCTAAGTAAAGTAAGTCAGAGAAAGGCAAATATCATATGATATCATTTATATGTAGAATCTTTTAAAATGATTCAAATGAACTTATTTACAAAACAGAAACAGACTCACAGACATAGAAAACAAACTTACGGTTACCAAAGGGCAATGGTGGGGGGAAGGATAAATTAGGAATTTGGGTTTACAAATACACACCACTATATATAAAATAGATAAACAACAAGGACCTACTGTAAAGCACAGAGAACTATATTCAACATCTTGTAATAACCTATAATGGAAAAGAATCTGAAAAAGAATATATATATGTATATATATATATCTGAATCACTTTGCTGTACACCTGAAACATTGTAAATCAACTATACTTCATTTAAAAAAATAAAAAAGAAAGAATAAAAAATTTTAAATTAAAAAAGAAGATGTGGGGCTTCCCTCATGGTGCAGTGCTTAAGAATCAGCCTGCCAATGCATGGGACACGGGTTCGAGCCCTGGTCTGGGAAGATCCCACATACCACGGAGCAACTAGGCCCATGTGCCACAACTACTGAGCCTGTGCTCTAGAGCTCGTGAGCCACAACGACTGAGCCCGCATGCCACAACTAGGGAAGCCCATGTGCCTAGAGCCCGTGCTCTGCAACAAGAGAAGCAACCGCGATGAGAAGCCCTCAACCACAAGGAAGAGTAGCCCCGCGGGCTTCTCTGGTGGCACAGTGATTAAGAATCTGCCTGCCAAAAAAAAAAAGAAAAAAAGAATCTGCCTGCCAATGCAAAGGACACGGGTTCAAGCCCTGGTCCAGGAAGCTCCCACATGTGGTGGAGCAACTAAGCCCGTGTGCCACAACTACTGAGCCTGATCTCTAGAGCCCGCAAGCCACAACTACTGAGCTCACGTGCCAGAACTACTGAAGACTGCGTGCCTAGAGTCCATGCCCCGCAACCAGAGAAGCCACGATAATGAGAAGCCCGCGCACTGCAACGAAGAGTAACCCCCGCTCGCCACAACTAGAGAAAGCCCAAGCACAGCAATGAAGACCTAACACAGCCAAAATTTTTTAAAATTAATTAATTAATTTAAAAAAAAGAGTATCCCCGCTTGCCGCAACTAGAGAAAGACTGCGCAGCAATGAAGACCAAACACAGCCAAAAATGAATAAATAAATAAATAAATTTATTTTTTTTTAAAAAGATGTGGTATTTTTAAAAAATCCTCCATTGGAAATGAGTGACTGGTTACACAGGTGTGGTCAGCTTGTGAGAATTCACCAAGCTCTACACTTACACTCAACAAAAAGGATTTTTTTTAATGCACAAACAATAAGAAAATAAAATACTGTTTCCCCTCCCCATTGTCTTCAGGTTAAAATCCAATTACTGAGCACCTACTGTGTTCCCAGCACTGTGCTATGTTCTCAGATGATCCCAGCAAGCACCTTTCGGCCCCCCTGTCCCTCCCCAGCTCTTAGTCTATGCTGGCTGGAGCCTGGAGAGATACTCATGTCCTGCTCTGGGACTGTGGGTTCCAGAATGGTCAAATCCTTGCTTGGCTCTGTAGGACACTTTACAAGGAGTTCAAAACTGCTGGATAAACAAAGAGAACGAATTTACAAATGTTTTGGACTGCATGTTATACTTCTGTTAATATATTCTGGAAAATAGCAAGGTCTTTTGCAATAATATCTTCATATTTCACATTCTGCTTGTCAGCAATTATCTATACATTCCTGTTGGGCCACATGCCATTAACCAAAGTTCTGAGAAATTGATTTCTGGACCAGTGTGATGGAAAGTTCTACCTACATTTTTTTTAAACATCTTTATTGGAGTATAATTCTTTACAATGGTGTGTTAGTTTCTGCTGTATAACAAAGCGAATCAGCTCTACATATACATATATCCCCATATCCCCTCCCTCTTGCGTCTCCCTCCCTCCCACCCTCCCTATCCCACCCCTCTAGGTGGTCACGAAGCACCGAGCTGGTCTCCCTGTGCTATGTGGCTGCTTCCCACTAGCTATCTTTTTTACATTTGGTCTACGTACTTTTTTAAGGTTCCACATAAACTTTCATATGTTTCTCCAAAAATGAAGAAGCAACCATCTTATTTCTTCACTTAGAGCACTGGAGTGTATTACTCACACTTAATCTGTGTTTAGCAATCTGAAATGGGACCTTAAGGGTGTTTGAATTCCTGGAGCCTTTTCACATTTCCGGACTTCAGTTGAGTGAGATGAACACACTACAAGAGTAGCCATCTGTAAACAGGGAAAATCATCCCATATTAAGCAATTAGAATCAGAATATGGCTTGTGTAACAGTCCGGTTTTGAAGTCTAGCCCTGGCTAAATGTCTGACTTCAGCTAAATTGTTTAATTTCCCTGCTCCTTAGGCTATCCATTTTATGAAATGGAACAAATACGGTAATCTTTAAGATGAGTAGTTTGAAGGAATATGCTAACAATTATAAAGCTGTTTGCTCAGAGAGAGTATGATTACCCATATGAATCCCTTTATTTGAAGGAAAGATAATAATTCTGTCCTCTGCTTACAAATCTCCTTAGGTGTTCTTATGCAGACGTCTTTAAGAAAACATAGGGACAGAGAGAATTATACACTTAAAATGGCTGGATTTTACGGTATGTAATTGATACCTTAACAAAGCTGCTTATGAAAATAGATATAGGTCCACTTCAGCACCATGTCCCCAGTCTAATAGGATTCGTGAGAGAAATTTCTCTCAGGTTTCTATGCCAGGAAAAACTGAACTTATCCTGAGCAAGACTATGGTTTATCTTATAGACAATATGAACTTGGTCTTGCTTCCTCCTTTCCTTTGTTCACCAGGAAGCCCATATCTAGGTTTGAGATCCACTTGTAGCATTTCAGCATACTGTTTTAACTTGACTTTTGGTTTTATTTTCTTTTCCTACCTGAATTTTCCCTCGGTAGTGAAATTTATATATTGATTATTGTTTTATCCTGTTATAATACATGGATTTACATGACCCACTTCACATCCTCTTTGGAAGTAGGCAGTCTATAACTGACCAAACTACTACCTTAGTTACTTACTAGCAGAGGAAGGCAGTAAAAACATAACAAATATTACTCCATGTTGAAAACACTGTCCCTAACCATTTTAGAGAAAGTGAAGGAGGAACGAACTCAAGCTCCACTTGGCTTACCAGGTTAAATGGTCGTAGTGATCTACAAGAGTGGGTCTGGAGAATTCCCTGGTGGTACAGTGGTTAGGACTCCATGCTTCCACTGCAGGGGGCATGGGTTCGATTCCTGGTTGGGGACCTAAGATCCCACAAGCCATGCAGCGTGGTCAAAAAAAGAAAGAAAAAAAGAAAAACTAGGTCTGCATATTACCACCATATTCAAATGTTCAGTTGGACATCAGTGAAATTTTTAAAGCCAACACTAGTTTATTCTGCTTTCAGACATTTCACATTTGTTTTAAATTTTTATTGGAGTATAGTTGCTTTACAATGTTGTGTTAGTTTCTGCTGTACAGCAAAGTGAATCAGCTATACGTATACATATATCCCCTCTTTTTTGTATTTCCCTCCCATTTAGGTCACCACAGAGCAGAGTAGAGTTCCCTGTGCTATACAGTAGGTTCTCCAGACATTTCACATTTCTCAACAACTCATACCCATCTTCCCAATGAAAGTTTACAGAGAAAGACTGTCTGGACCAATAGGGCAAGGAACAGTAGACTGCAAGCAACTTTTTTCTACTAGACTCTGAGCTCCATGAGGGCAGGGAATGGGCCTGTCTTATTCATTTCCATATCCCCTGTACCCAGCACAGGCCTGGACACTGGATGAATGTCAGAGCCTTAGCATTTGTGTTTAGGACAAAACACCATGGTCACCTCTTCCTGAGTAAACACTGGCTGCTTTTAACTGTCTAGTCTAGAATTTTGGTGGTGTTGGCTGCTAAGTCCAAAGGCATCTCAGTCTAGGCTGCTATAACAAATTACCACAGGCTGGGTAGCTTATGAACAACAGAAATTTATTTCTCACAATTCTGGGGGCTGGAAGTACAAGATCAAGGTGCTGAGAGATTTGGTGTCTGGTGAGAGCCTTCTTCCTGGTTCACAGATAGCCATCTTCTCTCTGTGTCCTCACATGGTGGAATGAGCAAGAGAGCTCTCTGGAATCTCTTTATAAGGGCACTAATTCCATTCATGAGGGCTCCAGCCCCATGAGCTAGCCACCTCCCAAAGGCCCCATCTACTAATATCATCACATTGGGAGTTAGGATTTCAACATATGAATTTGGGGGGGGGGGCATACAAACATTCAGTCTAGCAAAAGAAATAAGAATAAATGAGAAATGATCTTTCCTATGCTGGTTGTACATCTAAATCACAGAGAACTTAAGCACAACTTCTGAATGGTATCATAGGAATGCAGAAGTGCATAAGCAAGTGTTTAGGAGACTGGAAAACTATTTGTGTTACTTAGCAGCTGCGACGTTGAGAAACATATTTTATGCCTTGTGTGCACTGTGAGAATACAAACAATCTCTCATTTTTGAGCATTCTCCCAGCTCTTAATTTTTAAAATCTTTTTCATATTACGGAAGTAACCATGAAGCCAAACCAGATAATACAAGCTACATTGACCAGCTTAGAAAATCCAGGGATTAACAGAGTTAACTGCTGCAAGGTGGAGCAAACTGGGAGGGTCCCAAATTTTGAAGGAGATATTCTTTGAGGTGGAGCACCTGCTGAGAGTTGTGGTGGGGTGGACCCAGCTTCCCACCCTGCCCCTCACAGCCACTAACATGACTTTTTTCTTCCACCCCTGTATCTGGCTTCTTGCCTTGGTAACTTGTCTTCATGCAGTTAACAGATCTTTTTTATTTTATGGACACAATATCATGTCATACTCAATAAGACTCTAAACTTAAATGCCTAGGGATTTGCAAACACTACACATGGATGAATGGACTTAGTCTATAACCTGCCTAGCAATTGCTGAGATGGTGGGGTTTATATAGAACCTTGCCTTGCTTGTGTCCTTTACCCATCTACTTTCCCTTAAAGTTAGATCTTCAGAGTTCCAAGAGGATTCAGGAAGTGGGCTTGCAGATTAAATGTACTCTCAGTTGTTTTCATCTAGGAACCAACATGTCTTTCTTATTTTCTAATATATTGATGCAAAACTCCTTTGGCACTGCTTATAGGCTGTTGTAGAGCTTGGTATAATACTTCTCAGGCACTGAGCCTTTTGAGTTATTGCTTTCTCAAATTCCAACCAAGTCTATGGGGATTCTGTACAAAATTCTGTTAAAATACCTTGTTCGAGAATATCCAGATCATGGTTTTTCAACTCTGTCTTTGATCCTGTTCTATTTGCTAAAGATAAAGAGAATGGAATCTTGGAAACCCTAAAGCTCTTAGGTCCAGCTAGAACAATCCCTACCCACCATCCCCACTAACCATTTACCTGGGGCTACACACATCAGGATTACAGAGCTTGCCTGTGCTCCTGTAGCAAGCTGTCACCCTGCTTTCCATAAGGTTAAGCGGGTCCCACTCTATTCTGTCATTTTGGGGGCAGAAGAGACAAGAGCGATATAGCTATTGTTTTATTGCCATCTAAGGAGGCATTTATTTTATAAATAAACATCACCTTACGAATCAGAAAGAATGCAAGTTGGCCTTGCAAAAATGTGTCAAGATTTATTCATTCACTCACTCAACAAATATTTATCAAGTTTCTACAGGTGCCACTCACTGTGCTATATGATGCAGATACTGTAGTGACCAAAATAGATAAGGTCCTTTCTTGGAAGGAGATTACATTCTAATGAGTCTCCTAACAGAAAAGGTCTTCGTGAATATAAATTGAATAAATCTGGTTGAACATTTGTTTGCCTGACCAGCCTAGTTTAGACCCTTATTATCTCTTGTCAGAACTATTGCACCATCCTTCTAATTAAGTTTCAACCCTCTCCAGGTCAAACTTCACAACACATCCAGGGTTGGATTTTTTAATAATTACATAATTTAAATATATATTATATAATGTATAAAATTATAAAAACAAACAATTCAGAATCAAATATCACCTAATGAAAAACTACAGTCCTCCTACCCACATTTTACCACACCCTAGTTCTGTTCCACAGAAGTGACCACTTAAATACTTTTTGCTGTTTCTTCTAGTAATTATGACCACATTTCTTTAAAGTATGATTTTATTGGTACTTCTAGGTTCATCAGTTTCAGACAACATCTATTGATTTCTTGTTATGCTCAAAGAGCAGTAAATAGATGAAGATCTAACAATCTTACACTATATAGTTCTGTTGTAATTATATTTTTAAATAAAACAAGTGTTTACACCGTTACAACTAGGTTAATATCCTTTATTGTGGAGTCAAATAATATAATACCATTTTTTCCCTGGCATGTCTAATTACCTACTGTTTTGTTTTCTTTTATTTTATCTATTAATCTACATACCCTAAATGCTCTACAACTTCTCCATAATATTAGATATTTCATCAAGTACTCTTTTTTTCCCCCAGAAATCACGCTCCTAGGGTCTCCTATCTTCCCGCACCAGTCTAGACTTAACTGAAACTTCCCCACACTGCACTCCCAGGCGGGATCCAGTTTCCTGAATCCCATTTCTTCTCCAGTCTTGTTTAATTCCCTCATTTTGCTAGAACATATCTTCCAGTAGTTTCTAAGAAAGATGCATGATCCTTTGCTTTTCTTGCATTGAATTAATGATTGAATATTATTTTTCCTTACATTTTTTATGGCATCGCTCCATTTCTTTCTAGCCTCCAGTGTCACTCTTGAGCAGCCTGATAGTGTTCTGATTCTCCTTGGTATCACATGTGACTGGTTTTCCAGAAGGTTTAAGATATTTCCATAAGTCCCTATTGTTCTGACATTTCAGCCTCCTCTGTACTGTGCCTGGTGTTTTCAAGTCATGAGCCTCTCTAGTCCATTTGCTTGGATCTCTTTCTTGAGGATGAGAGGTGTAGTTGTCGCTGTGTGATTCAGGGTGAGGGCGAGGGTGGCGGTGGAGGTAAGGTGGGGGTCAAAGGTATCTGTCTAAGGTGCAGTTCTGATCAGGTAATGCCCCTGCTCAAAAGCCTTCATGTTTCTTTCTTGCCCAGTAAAGCCAACTACAAACTCTTTAGCATGGCATTCAATGCCCTCCAGGATATGTCCTAACTTTCCTGTTCTGACTTAGGGGGCCACTAAACCCCAGTGTTCACCTCCAGGCCAACTGGGGTCTTGACATCTCCCAAACACAATAGGGACCTCTCATGTCCATTGTTTCTGCTGTGCATTGGTATCCCACACACAGCTAGAATGCTTCTCTCACTGAACGATACCTGTTAAAACTCCACTACCCTTCAAGGCCTCAAATGGTGCCTGCCCAAATTAAGAATTGATCTTATCGTCATCAGAACTTTTAGTACCTCTTTGGGTTCAGTCTTCACTTTGTCTTCCATGTATTATAGTCATTGGTGCACATGACTGTACTGAAAACTCTTTGTGATGATTCTAATGTAAAATTTAGGGGGTTTGGCTCCAAAGTCACCTAGCACACCAAATGGCATATAGTAGGTACTCTGTCAATGTTTGTGAAATAAATAAATCTGCGATTTTTGTAAATGTGGAAGAATACCGTCACATTTTAACAGCTTTATGGGAATATAATTTGCATATCAGACAGTTCTCTATAGTTGAATGGTTTTTAGTATATTCATAGACTTGAGCAGCCATCACCACAGTCAGTTTTAGAACATTCTCATCCCCCCAAAGCAAAGCCCTGTAGCCGTTAGCAGACACTCCCCACCCCCCAAATCCCCAGCCCATGGCAAACACCTACTTCCTGTCTCTAATTCTGGACAGTTCATATAACCGAAACCATAAATATGTGGGGTTTTTTAAAAATTTATTTATTTATTTATTTATTTATTTTTGGCCATGTTGGATCTTCGTTTCTGTGCGCAGGCTTTCTCTAGTTGTGGCGAGCAGGGGCTACTCTTCATCGCGGTGCGTGGGCTTCTCCTTGTCGTGGCTTCTCTTGTGGAGCACGGGCTCTAGACGCGCAGGCTCAGTAGTTGTGGCTCATGGGCTTAGTTGCTCCGCGGTATGTGGGATCTTCCCAGACCAGGGCTCGAACCCGTGTCCCCTGCATTGGCAGGCAGATTCTTAACCACTGCGTCACCAGGGAAGCCCAGTATGTGGGGTTTTGCAACTGGTTTATTTTACTTAGCATGTTTTCAAGGTTCATATTGTAGCACGTATCAATGTATCAGTTCTTCATTACTTTTTATTGACAAACAGTAAGTATTCCATTGTATAAATATACCACACTTCATCCATTCATCAGTTGAATGACATTTAGTTTGTTTCCACTTTTGGCTATTTTGAATAATGTCGCTATGAACACAATATATATAGCACATGTGTATACACAAACACATACATACATATATGTGTGTGTGTGTGTGTACATATGTTTTCATTTTTCTTGGATATATACCTAGGGGTAAAATAGCTAGAACATATGTTAACTCCGTGTTTAGCTTTTTGAGGAACTGCCAAACTGTTTTTCAATGTGGCTGCATAGTTTTTCCACCAGTAATATATGAAGGGTCCAGTTTCTTCACATCCTGGAGAATACTAGTTATTGTCTGTCTTTTTAATTATAGCCATCCTAGCAGGTGTGCATTGGTATCTCATTTTGATCTTCATTTCCCTAGTGGTTAATGATGTTGAAGATTTTTTCACATGCTTATTGGCCATTTGTATATTTTCCTTGGAGAAGTATCTATCAAATCCTTTGCCAATTTTAAAAATTATTTCTAATTGTATAAAATACACATAACATAAAACTGACCATCTTCACTATTTTTAAGTGTACAGTTGGGTGACATTGAGTACATTCACATTGCTGTACAGCCATCACCACCATCCATCTCCAGAACTCTTTCATCTTGCAAAATTGAAACTCTGTACCCATTAAACAAGGCCTCTCCCTTCCCTCCTCCCCTTAACCCCTGGCAACCATCATTCTACTTCTGTTTCTATGAATCTGACTACTCTAGTTACTTCATATAAGTGGAATAATACCGTATTTTTCTTTTTGTGACTGGCTTCTTTCACTTAGCATATTATCCTCAAGGTTCATCCATGTAGGAGCATGCCTCAGAATTTCATTCCTTTTTAAGGCTGAATAATGTTCCATTGTATGTGTATACTACATTTTATTTATCCATTCATCCATTGAGGGACACTTGGGTGCTTCCACCTCTTGACTGTTATGAGTAACGCTGCTATGAACATGTACATACAAATATCTCTTCAAGAGCCTGCTTTCAATTATTTTGGGTATATACCCAGAAGTGGAATTGTTGGATCATATAGTAATTCAATGTTTAAGTTTTTGAGGAACTGCCATACTGCTTTCCATAGTGCCTACATCATTTACATTTTCACCAACAGTGTACAGAGTTCCAATTTCTCCACATCCTTCTCCAACATTTATTTTCTTTTTTAAAAATAATTTTTCACTTAATTTCTTTCCAGTTTTATTGAGATATAATTGACATATAACACTGTATTAGTTTAAGGTGTACAACATAATGATTTGATATATTTCACATTGCAAAATGATAGCACAATAAGTTTAGTTGACATCCATTAACTCACATAGTTACAATTTTTTTTCCTTGTGATGAGAACTTTTAAGATCTACTCCGTCACTGTGGTTTTGATTTGCATTTCCCTAATAATTAGTGATTCTGAGCATCTTTTCATGTGCTTATTGGCCATTTGTATGTCTTCTTTGGAGAAATGTCTATTCAATCCATTCTTTAATTGAGTTGTCTTTTTATTATGGAGTTGTATTTTTTATATATTCTGTTACAGGCATCTTCCAAGATATATGATTTGCAAATGTTTTCTCACATGTGTGTTTTTTCACTTCCTTGATGGTGCTCTTTTTTTATTCAAGTATAGTTGATTTACAGTGCTGTGTTAATTCCTGCTGTACAGCAAAGTGACAGTTATACATGTATATATATACATTCTTTTTCTTATATTCTTTTCCATTATGGTTTATCCCAGGAG
Organism: Mesoplodon mirus; assembly: GCF_964341445.2. Classification (NCBI taxonomy): domain Eukaryota; kingdom Metazoa; phylum Chordata; class Mammalia; order Artiodactyla; family Ziphiidae; genus Mesoplodon; species Mesoplodon mirus. The sequence goes on from NC_138981.1 coordinate 116,383,564, forward strand.
ATTGGATATAGTTCCCTGTGCTATACAGTGGGACTTTGATGTTTATCCATTCTAAATAGAATACTTTGCATCTACTAACCTCAAACTCCCAGTTCATCCCTCTCGTACCCCCCTCCCCCTTGGCAACTACAAGTCTGTTCTCTATGTCTGTGAGTCTGTTTCTGTTTCATAGATAAGTTCATTTGTGTCATATTTCAGATTACACGTATAATTGATATATGGTATTTGTCTTTCTCTGTATGACTTACTTCACTTAGTATGGTAATCTCTAGTTGCATCCATGTTGCTTCAAATGGCATTATTTCGTTCTTTTTTATGGCTGAGTAGTATTCCATTGTATATATGTATTGATGGTGCCCTTTTGAAGCACAAAATTTGTTAGTTTTGATGCATTACAATTTATCTATTTTTTTCTTTTGTCACTTGTGCCTTTGGTGTCATATCTAAGAAGGTTTTCCCTAACCCAAAGTCAGCAAGGTATACTCCTATATTTTCTTCCAAGAGTTTTTTTTTCTCTTCATATTTTGGTTTATTTCCTTTCCATTTTAAATATTTGACTGTTATAAAGGGTACTAGTTTTGTTTCACTAAATTGTTATTGTTGAGCATAAGATTGTTTCTCATTTTAGAGTACACATTCTGATAGTTAAAATATCGTACTTAATTTTTTTCTTTCTATTTTTAATAGTATTTATTGTTTTCTTTCTAATTTTATAAGCAATACGTATTCATAACAGACAACTAGAAATGCATAAAAGCATAAAGTAAAAAATAACATTCACCCATAATCCCCCCCATCAAGATAACCCATTAGCATTTTGATACATTTCCTCCCAGTGTCTCCATATTTTTTTCTTTTTTAAAATTCTTTTCCATCATGGTTTATCACAGGATATTCAATATAGTTCCCTGTGGTATACATTAGGACCTTGTGGTTTATCCATCAAGAGTTTTATAGTTTAGCTCTTACACTAAGGTCTTTGATCCATTCACAGTTAATATTTGCATATGGTGTGAGGTAGGGACCCGAGTTCATCTTTTCACATGTGGATATCCAGTTCTCCCCACATTTGTTGAAGAGACTATTCTTTCCACACTGAATGGCCTTGGCACTCTTGTGAAGAATTAATTGATCACCCATGTTAATGGGTTAATTTTTTGACTCTTAATTCCATTCCGTTGTTCTATATGCCTGTCCTTATGCTAGTACCACACTGTTTTGATTGTTGTAGCTTTGTAGTAAGTTTTGATATTGGGAAGTGTGAGTCTTCCAACTTTATTTTTCTTTTTCAGTATAGTCTTGGCTATTCGGGATCACTTGTGATTCCATATGAATTTGAGGATAGGCTTTGCCATTTTTGCAAAACAAAAAAGCTGTTGGAATTTTCATAGGGATTGTATTAAATTAGTGGATCAGTTGGGGAGTATTGCCATCTTAACAATGTTAAATCTTCTGGGGCTTCCCTGGTGGCTTAGTGGTTAAGAATCCGCCTGCCAATGCAGGGGACACGAGTTCGAGCCCTGATCTGGGAAGATCCCACATGCCGCAGAGCAATTAAGCCCCTGCACCACAACTACTGAGGCTGTGCTCTAGAACCCGTGAGCCACAACTACTGAGCCTGAGTACCACAATTACTGAAGCCTGCGTGCCAAGAGCCCATGTTCTGCAACAAGAGAAGCCACCACAATGAGAAGCCCATGCACCACAACGAAGAGTAGCCCCTGCTCACTGAAACTAGAGAAGGCCCACGCGCAGCAATGAAGATCCAACGCAGCCTAAAATTAATTAATTAATTAATTAAAATTTTAAAAAAATATTTAAAAAAAACACTTCTGCTCCATTAATGAGGAATGTCCTAATTTTTTTAGGTTCTTCTTTAATTTCTTTGCACAATGTTTTGTACTTTTCATGCACAGCAATGAAGATCCAACGCAGCCTAAAATAAACTAATTAATTAATTAATTTTTAAAAAAATTATTAAAAAAAAAACTTCTGCTCCATTAATGTGGAATGTCATAATTTTTTTAGGTTCTTCTTTAATTTCTTTGCACCAAGTTTTGTACTTTTCAGAATAGAAGCTTTATACAGCTTTTTTCTTTTCTTTTTTTTTTCCCGTATGTGGGCCTCTCACTGTTGTGGCCTCTCCCATTGTGGAGCACAGGCTCCAGACACGCAGGCTCAGTGGCCATGGCTCACGGGCCCAGCCGCTCCGTGGCATGTGGGATCTTCCTGGACCGGGGCACGAACCCGTGTCCCCTGAATCGGCAGGCGGACCCTCAACCACTGCACCACCAGGGAAGCCCTTATACCTCTTTTTAAAATTTTATTCCTAAGTATTTTATTCACTTTGATGCTATTGTAAATGGCATTTTTCTTAATTTTATTTTCAGATTGTTACTGTGACATTTTGAATAAGAGGTAAAAAATCACCATGAGCAACCTCTAAGTTTAAAATCAAAGGTTGTTCATATTTTTATGTTGCTGTTCTCAAGGGGTCCCAATGTTTTACAATACTTTACACAGTAATACAGCTCTAAAAAATTATCTCATTAGTATGTTTTGGTAATGTGGAAACAATTGACTTCACTAATGGATTTAATATTATCATAAAAATTCCAAGCCAACCCCATCCTATCTGAGAAAAGTTAATGTGAAACTGCTTACTTTGGTTCTTCCAGAAACTTGTCTGCTAGTAAAGTATTTAATATGTTTCTTTCATGAGTGGGTATTTCTATATAGTTTTCTAGAGGACATGGAAAATTCCTGGGTGCCAGTATTAATCTCCTCCTTTCTTTAAAGAACTGAGAATCTGATCCGATGAGATTAAACTTTCCTCACAGACCAAGATCAGGACTCTACTGTTAAAGTTCTGGATGAATTTTGGTTTTTGCACTAGACATAAATTCACAGCAACTCCTCACCTACAGAGGTTAATCTCTCTATCTCTTCTCCACCCTGGCCTTAAGACATCACAGCTAGCATGCTCTCCTATCCTTAGATGGCTGGCTCCGCTTGCTCTATGCTTAATTAAATAGTGAACAACTTCATCAAAACATCTAGTATAGGTCAGAACTCAAGTACACAGTGAATATTAATATATTTCCCTTGAAACAATGTCTTCTTCTGATATTAAAAAAGGTTTCTGTGCTAATTAAGGGTTTTAAATGTTTATCCAGATTTTGTGTCAACTTTGAAAAAGAAATTTCATAGACTGGAGGCATTAGAGAAGTTGGAAGGAAACTTAGAAAGCCAGGCAAGGGCCCATGAGCCAAGTTCAGCCTGTAGACATGTTTTATTTGGCCCCTGTGAATATTTTAAAACTATTTAGATTAGTTGCCAACATTGAAAAATCAGGCAGTTTCACATAAAAATCTGGATTTCTGGCTTTTCTTGAAAAAGTGGATAAACCTGGCCATGTCAGGCCCACACTGCAGCATGGCACATATGGGGGCAAGCATGTCCCCGGGTGTCAAGGTCCTCCTTGCCTGACCTGTCTGACCCCAGGAGACCCTTGAGTCTGTGACTCCTGAGCTAATTCAATTCCCTCCTGAGGTGTGGAGGCAGGCTTGGAGATTACTGCTCAAAACTAGTCATCAGCTGATTACTTATCACTTCCTCAATTTGTTTTGACTCCAGTGCCAAGAGTATTATTCATAAACAGATAAAATTAGGGAAGAGCTAATTCTTCTAAATGTTCAAAGGATTTTCTTGCCTGAGTGGCATCTCTATTGGTGTGTTTAGGCTTTTGAAATATAATTAACTGAGAGAGGAGCTAAAAGGAGACACAGCTAAACAAAGATCGGACACATCTTAAAACAATAAAATGTGCTTGGAATCATTATTTTTTAAACCTGTGTCCCACTTTAACTCTGACCTCCTCTTTACAATTTTCTTTCATTTCTCTCCTCTTCTTCTGAAGTCATAAGCTTTACTTATAGACCCGGGTAACAAGTAAGTTAGTACTTAAGCATTCATTCATTTAATAAATATTTATTTGAGCACTTGAGAGATGCCAGGGGCTGGTCTAGGCACTTGGGATGGCACAGAGGACGGAGACAAAAGCCCCTTGTGCAGTTTACAATATATTGGTCATGGCTTATATTTCTTGGGAGTCTTCCACAGCAGACTGCACAATGTTAGGCACTTAGTAGTACATGAATAAACACTAATCAGTTCATTAGCCAAATGTTGATTGAGTCAAGGACCCTGGACAGTCTTCTAGGAGCAGGCTGTCAGTAGGAGAGCCTGGTATGGCAGGGCTTAGGAATGCCCTATTTGCAAGAGATAATGTCCCTGGGATAAAACAAGGGGAATAAAGCAAGCATGAGGAGTTCTTCAGTCTTTTTACCTCTCACATAGGTCATGAGAACTCTGTAATACCTCTGTGGAGAAGTGAGCAAACCTGCAACTCAGCCCCTCAAATGTGAAAGGAGACGTTGTAACTGAATGTCATCAGTGTCCATCCTCTTGGGTATAAAAGATAGAAACAGGTCTCTTCTGAGAGGAGAAGCAGTGACCAGGTGGGGCTCTAGTGTTTGGCTGTGGACAAGCCTCTTATTGTCTGGCCCTTGGAGGGCTGCGGGTAGCAGTTGGTGTGTGTATTGGTGAGCAGGAGGTTGGCTTCTGGAATCTGCTCGGACTATTGAAATAGTTCAGAAATTAAGACAGAAAACTCCCAGTAGAGATCAGAGAAACCAGAGCTGGTCATATCTGATGATTACTAAATCGTATCTTAGTAAAAACTAAAAGGGTTCCACTGAGAACTCCTGGCTGCAGTCTCAGAGTTCTGAACCTTCCATTCCTTCTATTATTAAAAGTGACAGGGAGAAGGGAATCTTGCTGATCTGTGATCCAAAATTCCCCCAAAACAGTTATGTAAGTCAATGGTAAATCATGATCCAATATCTCTTTTAAAAATTATATGCAACGGTGAGGAACACATACATGAAAAGGAGTCAATCTGTGCAAGCGAAGTGGAGTCAGAGTGCCTAGGGTTGAATACCGGGCACCCCTCTTGACTGTGCAAGCCTTGGTATGTTGCTTAACTTCTCTGAACCTTCAGTTTCCTCATCTATTAAATAGGATAATATACTACCTCCTCTGTAGGGTTGCTAGGTTGGCATATAAGCCTCAATTGGCCGACCTGCCTTTGGGTCTCATATTTTTATGAGGCTCCTGGACATAAGTTATTAAATTTGTTTTTCTCTTCTTAAAAAAAAAAAGATTCAGTGAGGTTGTACATGTAAAGCTCTTTTTAAAATGTCAGGCACAGAGTGGTCAACAAACATGAACTATTTTTCTTTCTTTATTCCTGCCTTGTTTTAAAAAATCACATAGAACTAAGGCAGTTTATATTTGTACTGAATTCACAGAACTAAGGCAGTTTATATTTGTACTGAATTTGCAGCAATTAACAATGTGGTATGCGAGCTAAGAGACTGGGGGTTGGAGCAGATAAGAAAAAGTGATGCCTTAAAGCGATGGTAATTTCAGTCAGTCTCTTCTCCTTCATGGCTGTCTTCATAGTGAGTCTTGCAGAGAAGTGCCTCTTACCCAATTCCCAAATATAGACCTAACTCCACCAAGAATGGCTCTCACTCCTAAATCATTCCAGTCTAGAAAACAAGTCAAGAATTATTTTGCCTCCATTTTTGTTCAATTTTGCCAAACCCATTAATCAATAAACAACATAAATCATCTAGCTCTTCAGAATTCAACTGCTGTTAACAGTCAGCCAACTCTAAGCTCGATTTAAACTGAGGGTGAGAGAGTGATGTGTATTCGTACTATAAGCATATATGGTAGGAGTCTGCATGTGATGATCTGGACTAAGAAAATAATTATACTGACATGATTTAATCCCAAACAGAACAAGTCTCCCAAGCCTAAGCTGGCTTTTCGTCACTGGGTCTCTCTGGCCTCCCTCAGCTCTAGTAATTCTAAAAAGGGAATGCTAGGCTATGATATGTGTGACCGCATTTTGAAAAAAAAAGTTTTACAGTTATCAGTGGCTTTCAGTTCTCAAGTAACAGAAAAATGGTTGACTATTACACCTAAATATTCTGAATATGTATGTGCCTTTGTTTTGAATTGCTTTTTCTCCAATGATATTGTTTGCTCTTAAACAGTGAACAACTGAAAAATTAATGGTTGAAAAGTAATGTTTAATTAACTTTTTATCAGACACCAAGTCCACTGCTATATTTAGCAACTGAACTAATAGAGAAAGCTGCTGCAGAATTAGTCAGCACATCAGCCTGTTAAATATCAAAGAGCAGAGGAGGCCTTTTGTCTCAGCATTGAACCAGAGACTGAAAATGCATCTAATTTCAGCATTTCCAGAGGAGGATAAAAAGATGTAGAACACAATAATCAGGAAAAATGTCATGCACAGCCTAAGTATGTGTTTGTCAGAGGAGAAACACTGGCAGAATGGCAGCATGAAGTAAGAGGTCTGCCCAGAAGCTAGAATTCATCATCACAAGTAAATTCTTTAAAATAATTTACCATTAAGCAAAGGCTCCCATCTACACAAGAGGTCCTACGGACTAATACAGAATATTGATTAGGTGGCGGGGTTTTTTCTAGAAGCAGTTTCACGTGGTCTACTTTCGCATTTAAGGGCTCCAGGGCATCATCAGTGCAATTGAAGGGAAGGATTAAAGGGATAAAGGAAAAGCTTTCTTTTCAGGATGTTTTTATTTTCTATAGAAAAGCTTCTTTTATTTTGAGGATGTATATCCAGGTACAGGTGGAAGGAGGAGAAAGTGGGTGAGGTGGACACTCCAAGAGATCCCAGCAATTCTAATATATTTTAATGTTTTTATTGTATTATGAAGGCAAGGTTCACATTCTTAATGAACAAAGTGGAAAGAAAAAGAAATGTGAGCTTTGATTACTTACGATAATTTTTTTATTATTATTATTTTTAACATCTTTCTTGGAGTATAATTGCTTTACAACGGTGTGTTAGTTTCTGCTTTGTAACAAAGCCCAGAGGTAAACCCACACACCTATGGTCACCTTATCTTTAATAAAGGAGGCAAGAACATACAATGGAGAAAAGATAGCCTCTTCAATAAGTGGTGCTACGAAAACTGGACAGCTACATGTAAAAGAATGAAATTAGAACACTTCCTAACACCATACACAAAAATAAACTCAAAATGGATTAAAGACCTAAATGTAAGGCCGGACACTATAAAACTCTTCGAGGAAAACATAGGCAGAACACTCTAGGACATAAATCACAGCAAGATCTTTTTTGACCCACCTCCTAGAGAAAGGAAAATAAAAATAAAAATAAACAAATGGGACCTAATGAAACTTAAAAGCTTTTGCACAGCAAAGGAAAGTATAAGACGAAAAGACAACCCTCAGTGTGATAATTTCTTAAAATTTATTTCGGTATCCCAAGATTCTGGACCAGTGCTTGGCACATAGTAGGTCTCAATAAATATTTGTTGAATAAATGAATGAATGGTTTCATGTCAAGATGGTGAAGTGAGCATATGCATAATTCTCCCCACACTATTTCAAACACATAGGAATGATCTATAAGGTCTTTAAAGATATATTTAAAAGTACATAATAATCAAATGTGAGAAGAAAATCACCATGGATCTAAACTCCAGTGGTAAGCCACGAGCAGTCGGGGCCAGGACTTCAAGTCCATGGGGGAATGGGGCCAAACTTGCCCAGTATGGGGTACAGGACTGGAACCAGGATCCCAGTATGAAGCCAGAGTCTAGGACCATGCTTTCTCCCTGCAAGCAGTGGCTGAAAGACCTCTGCCTACCCACGGGGATTGGGCCAGGATCTCCTGCTTGTCTGAGGTGGCGGCTAAGGCAGAGAACTCTAACTAACATGAGACTTATACCTGGGCTTGTGCCATGTGGGTATGGGCATTAGGACTGCTAAGCTTGCAGGGAAGAAGCCTTGAGCTGAGCTCCTAGTAACTTGAGGCAGCTGAGAAACCACCCCCACAGGGATAGGCATGCTGAAGAAAATCCCCAAAGAAGATTAGCTCCCAAACAAAACTGTTTAATTTATAGGAAGTTGGACACCATGAAAAGTAGTCAACAGACCCAATATCTGAGGAAACGGAGATAACAGAATGGTCTAAAAAGGACCGTTAAGCAAGCTTGTGTAAAATTTTCAGAGACTATATTGTGTTTGCATGATGTGAAATACCATTATATAGTATGCTAGCTTTTGTGTAAGAAAGAAAGAGAAATATGTATATATGTATCTGCTAATATCTGCAAAATATATTTTGCAGGAAGGATAAACCAGAAATTAAGGAAATTGATGGCCTAAAGTAAGTGGATATGAATGGGATGCAAGGGAAGGCAATGGGACTTCTCTGAGGGTATTTTTGTATATTTTGTCTGCTAATTACATTAATATTTTAGATTTCTAAAAAATAAAATTGAATCAGTATGAGAAAAAAACTAAAATTTAATATAAACAAATAAACTAACCTAACTGTATATCACATTGAAAATATAACTACACAGTAGAATAAAAAGGAATTAGTCCAATAACTTTTAACACAGTACTCTCACTGTAAACCCTCAGTAGGCTATATTATACAGATAAAAAATAGCCGCAAAGCAATCATGAACATTTTTAGTAGGTTTATTATTGGTAAAATATTGCTATAGCAATTCTGAAGCTATTTTGTACATATCATTGGATTGAGCAAATAAGTAAATATACTGTAAATGAGCAAATACATTGGGAGTCAGGATTCTCACTGTGGGTAAAGGGAAGTACAAACTACATTTTGGGGAAAAGAGAGGAAGAACCATGTGGTGTTAGACTGGCATATAGATATTAGAATGAACTCATGATTTTAAAATATATATCTATCTACTAAAAGGGCTTAGAAGCAATGACATCCCAGTTGTGATGAGCACACAGCACCTTGATCTTGTACTCTAAATACCACATGCCTTGGGTTGAGTTCTCTGCAAACAGACATTGGGATGGAGTTCAAAGTACAAGATACTTACTAGGGATCAATAAATGTATAAAGATGGAGGAGGGGAGGAAGCAGTGTTGAGGAGAGAAAGAAGATTGCAAGCCTGCCAAAGCTTTAGTAAACCCAACAGGGAGCTCTGGAGCTGGTATTTTGCCCCCAAAGAGTGACCCACATCAAGGTGAAAAGCTGGGTCTTTATATCCTTGTCTCACTCAGTCACTGGATGTGGGCTCCTCCAGGAGGGCATGCATATAGGTGAAGTGGTTTTGCAGCTGAGGCAGACCCTGAAGGAGCTGACAGCTGGAGGCTACCCACTGACTACACTCCCCACAGCTGGGCAGTAAGTCCTTTCCTGCAGGGTGATCTGGATGGCACATCTCCATGACTACCATGCTGGTTCTCACTAAAAGGAGCTAGATCTCCTTAGAAAAGGGGCTCATTCCATGTCCAGGGCAAGGAAAGAACAAAGTGAGCCTGGAACATCTTGTTATGTGAGGAAGTGAGGAAATGCCTCAAATTTGATAGACTTTTGTAAAAAAAAAAAAAAAAAAAAGACAGGAGCCAGCTAGAAGGGGCCCCCACTAGCCAAATTTGAGATAATGTGAGCATCAAAAGGAATAAGGGCAGGAAAGAATTATAACACATTGAATAATAATAAATAAAGAGCCCATGAGTTCATACTGATACTGACAAAAAGTTCCAAAAAGAGTGGGAGGAGAAGGGAAAGCTCTTATTTATAGGAGAATTCCAACTAATCAATGTAGAAGAAATGATAGAAAGTCATTTTATAACCACCACACTAACAACTGACTCAGGCAAAAATCATCACTGGGGACTTCCCTGGGGACTTCCCTGGTGGCACAGTGATTAGGAATCCTCCTGCCAACGCAGGGGACAGGAATTCGAGCCCTGGTCTGGGAAGATCCCACATGCCACGGAGTAACTAAGCCCGGGCGCCAGAACTACTGAGCCCGCACCCTAGAGCCCGTGCTCCACAACAAGAGAAACCACCACAATGAGAAGCCCGCACACCGCAACGAAGAGTAGCCCCCAGTCGACACAACTAGAGAAAGCCTGCACGCAGCAACGAAGACCCAACGCAGACAAAAAAAAAAAAAAAATCATCACTGGATGCTAAAACTATCAGGTGAAAGCATGTTGAGGACTAGGACATTCACACTGTCTCAAAATATCACTTCACAGATCTTACTAATTACAAGGGGGAAAAGGAACCATTACAATTGGGAAGTCTGGTGGAAACCACCTGAACCAAGTGGTCAAACCTCGCATTACAATAACGGGACAAGCCGACATCATGTGCCTTCCGATGTGATGTACTAAGGCACTAACAACACATCACTTATGTTGTATCCCTGCCAAAATGTAAAAAGTCACACAAATCTAAACTGAGGTACATTCTAGAAGAAAAACTGACCTGGACTCATCAAATTGTCAATATCACGAAAGCCAAAAAATAAAACTGGGAAATCATTCTAGATCAAAGCAGACTAAAGAGACATGACATGTAATGCTGGATTCTTTTTTTTTTTTTTTTTTTTTTTTTTTTGCGGTATGCGGGCCTCTCACTGCTGTGGCCTCTCCCATTGCGGAGCACAGGCTCTGGACGCACAGGCCCAGCGGCCACGGCTCATGGGCCCAGCCGCTCCGCGGCATGCGGGATCCTCCCAGACCGGGGCATGAACCCGCGTCCCCTGCATCGGCAGGCGGACTCCCAACCACCGCGCCACCAGGGAAGCCCAATGCTGGATTCTTGATTGGATTCAGGATTAAAAACAGCTATAAAGGATGTTATTGGAACAACTGGGGAAATTTGATTATGGGTGCAAATTCAATGATATTACATCAATGTTAAATTTCCCAAGTGTAATAATTGTTCTGTGGTTATGTAGGCATATGCCCTAATTTTTAGAAAATGCATGTTGAAGTATTTAGGGGTGAAGTGTCATGTCACATGTAACCACAACTACAAAATAGTACAGGTAGATAGATAGATAGACAGATAGATACATAGATACATAGATAGATGCATAGATAGATGGATATAGACATCCACACACAGATAAAGCAAATGTGGAAAGCTATTAACAGTTGGTGAATCTAGGTGAGGTATATATGGATTTTCATTGTACTGTTCTTGCAACTTTTTGAAAGGTTTGAAATATTTCAAAATAAAAGTTGAGAAAAACAAAAAATACAAACAAAATACCCACAAAATTTCCAAAGATAAAAAGGGGAAATTAGCATACATAAAGTTATAATAATAGATTTTGAAATCAGAACATGCAATTATAAATCAATTGACTAAAGAATAGAAAAACAATAGAACAAAACAAAAAGATGTTTCTTTGAAAATATCAACAAAATTGAAAGCCTTTAGTTAGAATGTTCAAGGGAAAAAAGTAGAGAAGACTCAAATTATTAAAATCTGAAATGAAAGAAGTTACATTACTACTGAAGTTACAGAAATTAAAAGGATTATAAGTGAGTAGTATGAACAAATATATGCCAACAAATTAACCTAGATGAAAAAGAAAAATTCCTAGAAAGACACAAACTACTGAAATTGACTCAAAAAAATAGGAAATCTGAAGAGAGCTATGAAAAGTAAAGAGACTGAATTAGTAATTTTAAAATTTCACACAAAGAAAAGCCCAGGACCAGATGTCTTCACTAGTGAATTTTATCAAATATTCAAAAAAGAATTAGTATCAATTCTTCACAAACTCTTCTAAAAAGTAGAAGAGGAGGAAACCCATCCTGATTCATTCTATGAGGTGAATATTACCCTGTTACCAAAGCCAAATGAAGACGTCACAAGAAAGAAAACTATACACCAGTATCTCTGATGAATACAGATGCAAAAATTCTCAACAAAGTACTAGCAAAATAAAGTCAGCAACATGTAAATACATAAGAAGTATACACCTGACCAAGTGGGATTTATCCCAAGAATGCAAGGTTAATTTAACATCGGAAAGGCAATTAATGTAATTCAACATATCAGTAGAATCGATAGAATTGATATAGAATATCTATATCAGCAGAATAAAGGACATGTGATCATCTCAATACACTCAGAAAAAGCATTCTCAAAATCCAACATCCCTTCATGATAAAGACACTCAACAAACCAGCAAGATAAAGGACCTTCCTCTACAGAAAATCCACCACTAACATAATATTTAATGGTGAAAACCTGAAAGCTTTCACTCTAAGAGCAGGTATAGGACAAGAATGTCCATTCTTATCACTTCTACTCTACATTGTACTGGAGGTTCTAGCCAGTGTAATCAGGCTAGAAAAAGAAATAAAAGACATCCAGATTGGAAAGAAAGAAGTAAATCTATCACTACTTACAGATAACATGATCTTGTATGTGAAAGTGTGTACAGAGCCCACAAACAAACCTATTAGAACTAATAAATGAGTTCAAGAAAGTTGCAAGGTAGACGATCAATACGTAAAAATCAATTGTAATTTGATATGCTATCAATGAACAGTCCAATAGTGAACTTAAGAAAACAATTCCGTTTATAACAACATCAAAAGGATAAAATAGGGCTTCCCTGGTGGCGCAGTGGTTGGGAGTCCGCCTGCTGGGGCAGGGGACACAGGTTCGTGCCCCAGTCCAGGAAGATCCCACATGCCGCGGAGCGGCTGGGCCCGTGAGACATGGCCGCTGGGCCTGCGCGTCCGGAGCCTGTGCTCTGCAATGGGGGAGGCCACAGCAGTGAGAGGCCCATGTACCGCAAAAAAAAAAAAAAAAAAAAAAAAAAAAAAGGATAAAATACTCAGGGATAAATTTAACCAAAAAAGTATAAAACCTATGCTCTGAAAACTATAAAATACTATTTAAAGTAGGCCCAAATAAATGGAAAGTCATCCCATGTTGATGGATTAGAGGACTTAATTTGTGATAGTGACAATACTTCCCAAATTGATCTACAAATTCAATGCAATCTCTACCAAAATCCCACCTGGCTTTTTGCAGAGATTGACAAACATCATTAGTCATCAGGGAAATGCAAATGAAAACCACAGTGAGATACCACTTCACACATACCAGCATGGCTATACTAAAAAAGACAGGCAATAACAAGTGTTGCTGAGAATGTGGAGAAATTGGAACCTTCATATATTACTGGCGAAATTGTAAAATGGTGCAGCCACTTTGGAAAACAGTTTGTTGGTTCCCCAAAAGTTTAAACATAGAGTTACCATTTGACCCAGTATTTCCACTCCTAGGTCTATATCCAAGAGAATTGAAAATATATGTCCACACAAAAACTTGTACACAAATATTCGTAGCAGTTTTATTCATAATAGCTAAAAAGTGGAAACAAGTCAAATGTCCTTCAACTGATGTATGGATAAACAAAATGGAATGGACAAACTAAATATCCATGTAGTGGTCTGTTATTCAGCCCTATAAAGGCTGAACCTTGAAAACACTGTGCTAAGTGAAAGAAGCCAGACACAAAAGGCCACATGTTGTGTAATTTCATTTATATGAAACATCCAGAATAGGCAAATGCATGGAGAAAGAAAGTAGATGAGTGGTTGCCAGGGGCTGGGAGCGGGGGATGGGAAATTGCTAGGGGAGTGACTGCTCACGGGGTTGGTTTTTGGGTCATGAAGAGGTGCTGGCATCAGATAGTGGTGATGGTTGCAACTCTGTGAATATGCTAAAAAAACAATGAATTATACACTTTTAAAGGGTGAATTTTATGGTAGGTGAATTATATCTCAATTAAAAAACCAACAGGTGTTAGTTAAGGCTATAATGGCAGTCATATTGTAATATATAAATGTATCAAGTCAAGATGTTCTACGAAAACAGCAAAACAAAACTTGGAACTAAAATCATAAACAACAAAAACACAAGAGTTGCAGGTGGAGGTGGGAGAAGTTGTTTGGGAGGATAGAAATACTCATTCCAGTAGGCTAAATGATCTAAGTAGAATGTATAACTTCTAAAATGATGGTGGCAGGGAGAGAAGGAGAGGAATAAAGTCATGATGTTGAGTCAAACAGATAAACAAAAATAAGTTGCAAAATGATATATACTAATGGTACGAGTATTGTACATTAAACATAAAATCATAAAACAAAACCAACTCATAAGAGTGGTTGACTCAGGAGAGAGAAGGGAATAGAACTGAAGGCAGTGGCCAGTATTAAATACTAATCTGTCCTATTTAATTATATTATTTCCCAAAAGAGACATAAAATATAAAGTGTTAACAGCTGTTAATTCTGAGTGGCAGAAGCATGAGTGTTTAGTCTATTACTCCTTGTACATTTTTTTAAATGTCTGAAAATTAAAAAAATATATAGGGAAATGTCTAATTAGATTTTCAGCCCACTTTTATTGATTTCATGTGTAATCTTGAGCAAATCACATAACTTTTTTCTAACGTGATTTTTAGACTGTAAAAAAAAGATTTACCAATTGTACTTGTAAAAATGGGCATTTCAAGGTGGAAAGGTGGGGAAGGAATCTAATATTTGTTGAATATTTGCCGACTGTATGTCTGACATTATGCTCTGCTCTACATGTGGTATGTAATTTAATTCCATCTTCATATTAAGCCTGTGATTTAGATAATACCAGTCCCAAATTACAGATGTGGAAACGGGGATGAGGAAATTAAGCCAAACTAGGTTATGAATATCACTGGGGATACGTGAAGAATTGCCAGGAGTTCATGCGCACATTGAGTTGTAAAGAAATCAACGTCTAGACTTTCAACTTCCTAACATGGATCTGCAGAGAACAGTGAATCTCCCGCAGGTGAGTTCTGCATTCCCGCCTCCTCTTTGTCAACAGCCCTTCTCACATTTTACAAAAGAAAAACAACCCTCTTCCCCTGGTACCTAAACAAAGGGACCAGCCAAAATAAAGGGTGTTAGTGTGGAAAAACGAATGACCCTAATTACTGCTTAACAAGAACTTTTGCAACAAAGGTGGATTCTAATGCTTTGTTTTCAACAAAATTGCTGAAGGATCTAATGGAGTTGTCAGTTAATAGAGCATTAACATTAATTTTTGATGATAGATCACGATGGGATCTTGGGTACGCACCTCAGAAGAAATACGAAGAATTGTGTGACAATGCTGTGAGAAAAAAATTTCATTTCCTTCTGTTTCTGTGACCAAAGCTTCTTGGTGTTTACGTTTTTAAATAGTAAAATAAGAATCAAAATAAAATCGATACTGAACCCTATCTCATTCTAGCAATAAGTAATATTTATCCACAAATGCATGAACTAATTGAGAAACACCTTATCCATCTCTAAGATACATTTCCAAAACATTTTTACACTGTACATTTAAATTATGTTTCAAATTTTATAAAAGAGTTAATTTTTTTGATCAATTGTTTATTAAGGATAACTCTATTCAGACAACTTTTTAAAAAACACATAGAGCCTTATGGTGATAGGAAATATTAAAATTTCAGTTTAATTGCTCTGGCTATTGATGGGAATGTAAACTGGTGCAGCCACTATGGAAGACAGTATGTATGTTTTCAAAAAATTAAAAATAGAACTACCATATGATCCAGCAATTCCATTTCTGGGTATTTATCCAAACCAAAAACACTAACTCGAAAAGACAAATGCGGGACTTCCCTGGTGGCCCAGTGGGTAAGACTCCACGCTCCCAATGCAGGGGGCCCGGGTTTGATCCATGGTTGGGGAACTATATCCCGCATGCATACTGCAACTAAGAGTTTGCATGCTGCAACGAAGATCCCGTGTGCCACAACTAAGACCCAGCACAGCCAAAATAATAAATAAATAAATAAATAAATAAATATTTTTTAAAAGAAAAGATAAATGCACCCCCAGGTTCACTGCAGCATTATTTACAATAGCCAAAATATGGAAACAACCTAACTGTCCATCAATGGATGCATGGATTAAGAAAATGTGGTTTATATATACAATGGAATATTATTCAGCCATAAAAAATAATGGAATCTTGCCATTTGAAAAACATGGATGGACCCTGAGGGCATTATACTAAGTGAAATAAGTCAGACAGAGAAAGACAAATACTGTATGATCTCTCTTACATATGGAATCTAAGAAAAAAAACACACAGAAAACAAGCTCATACATAGCACTGATTAGTGGTTGCCAGGGGCAGGGGGATCAAAAAGTAAAAATAAACAAATTAATTTTAATTCATGTTTTTATTTTTGTTGCAGAGAATTATATATAGCGAGTGATCAGAAGCCAACTTATAAACATAAAATATGTTACATTAGGACAAAATTCTGTGGGAGAAGTGGAATGGAGATATGAGTTTAAGGAGAAAAAAAGGAATGATGTAAAATTTCCAACTGTTAAAGATATTAATCATGTATTTTGAAAATAGCTGATGGTGGGTATGAAATGGCTATTGTAGTCAGATTCAATTGGACAGACTCAAAAAGTGATGTAACCATTTTATTTTAGAATGTCAGTATTTACTTTATACCCCCAAATAACTTCCCTTGTAACTATTTAAACATGGGATGAAAAACGTTTCGATATCAACTTCCAATATGTGAGCGGGTAAATAGGTTTTCAAAATTATTTTAGGGAGCATGTGAGCAAAAAATGTTTTACTTTAAAAATGTTTTCTTTGTTTTTAACCTTTTTTCCTTTTTACTATAGTCACCAGAAGAAAGTTTGAAGACACCTGAGTTTATAATTTGCTCTGGGTCTTACAGGCAACAGGTGGTCAAGCTCACTAGCTACACAGCAGTGATTACAGCACTTACTTCAAAGAGCTGGAAACTTTATAGGTGAGATAAGCTGTCTTGAGTATATTAAATGCAATCAGAGCAAGAGACATTTATGAAAAATGCTATGAGAAAAGGGAGAGGTTATTTTCAGCTGGGGTATCAGAGAGGAGTCTGAACAGGTTCTGGCATCAGAGAGATGGGTCTTTGTAAAATGGGTACAATTTGGATCAGGGGAGACGTGGATGAGAGAAGGTATGAAGGATTAACTCATCCATCCATTCATCCAAGAACCATTAACTAGAAACATACCAACCAAATATAATAAACGAGCCTTGAAAATATCCTGATTGGAATAATCAAACTGTAAAACACGTTTGGGAGACATCTGGGAAATTCTGAATCCTGACTGGGTATTTGTTGATATAAAGGGATTTTAGTTAATTGCTTTGAGGTGTGACAATGATATTGCACTTATGTTAAAAAAAAAAAAGAAAATCTCTATCTTTTAGCAACATATACTGAAGTATTTCTGGATGGAATATGATGTGTTGCATTTGCTTTAAAATAGTACAGTGGGGCTTCCCTGGTGGTGCGGTAGTTAAGAATCCACCTGCCAATGCAGGGGACAAGGATTTGAGCCCTGGTCCAGGAAGATCCCACATGCCACGGAGTAACTAAGCCCGTGCGCCACAACTACTGAGCCTGCGCTCTAGAGCCCACGAGCCACAACTACTGAGCCCACGTGCCACAACTACTGAAGCCCGCGCACCTAGAGCTCGTGCTCCACAAGAGAAGCCACCGCAATGAGAAGCCCGTGCACCGCAACGAAGAGCAGACCCCACTCGCCGCAACTAGAGAAAAGCCCGCGTGCAACGAAGACCCAGCACAGCCAAAATTAATTAATTAATTAAATTGTAAAAATTCCTTTAAAAAAATAAAATAGAGTGTGTGTGTGTATTGGAGGAAATGGATGGGGAAATGTAAATGAAATAAATAAAATTGGTGTTGATAATTGTTGAAGATGGATGTTGGGTCCATGTTAGTTCATTATACTATCTTCTCTGTTTTGTATATGTTTATATTTTATAATGAAATATTTTTAAAAGAAATATTAATTGAATGCCTACCATATTCCAAGTGACTACAGGTATAAACAGGAAAGACACATTGCCTGCCCTCAAGAAGCCTATGATCTGGTGGGGGAAACAGATCCCCAAAATCAACAGGTCTGATCACCTGCTGTACTCACAGTATAAACCGTATAAACCGATTGCCTTGGGAGCAACTAATTCTGACTGACTTGGTCAGGGTTTACTCCGAAGACGAGGTAAGGTTTGACTGTTTCACGAGTAGAATTTACAGGACTTGGAGACCTATTATACATGGAAGAAGGAGTAGAAGGAAATGGAAGTTTACCTTGGGCACCTGGGCGGGGGCGGCACACCGTTAACGAAGACAGGGAATACAGGAAGAGAAATGGGTCAGGGTAGGGGTAGGCATCAGGGGTATACCTTTGAAATGTATAGATGTAAAGCAATTATACTCCAATAAAAATGTTAAAAATAAATAAATAAAAATACAAATAGGACGTAGACTACCACTTGACAATAAAAGAGAGCAAACTATGGATGCACACAACTTGGATGACTCTCAAGGGAATTAAGCTGAGTGAAAAAACCAATCCCCAAAGGTTACAAACTGTATGACTCATTTACATAACATTCTTGACAGGACAACATTGTAGAAATGGAGGACAGATGAATGATTGTCAATGGCAAGAGACTGGGGGGACTGGGGAGGGGGTTGAGGCTAAAGGAGCAACAGGATGGATTCTTGTAATGATGGAACTATTTTGTATCCTGACTGTGGTGGTGGATATATGAGTCTACGCGTGATAAAGTTGGATAGAGTTAAATACACACACGAGTACAAGTAAAACCAGGGAAATAATAAGATTTGTAGATTGTACTAATGTCAGTATTCTGGTTATGATCTTGTACTATAGTTTTGCATCGGGGGAAACTGGGTAAGGGGTACATAGGACTTCTCTGTATTATTTCTTACAAACGTATGTGAATCTACAATTATCCCCAAAGAAAAAAGAAATAGGAAAGAAACATAAATCAGGTCATGTCATGCCCCAGGGGTGAAGCCATTCATTCACTAGCCTCCCATTGATTTTGGAATAAAACCGTCTGACTATTGACTAGGATGCAGTCCATGATCTGGTCCGTGCCAGCCTGTCCAGGCTTATGCTACCCTCCCCAGCTCTCCTGGTGCCAATCACAACCACCACCTCTTAGTCTTAAAGCAGCAAGATTTGCCCCCTCCTGGCTTTCATATGTCTGCTCCCTCTTTTTGCAAGGCTTTCCCCTGGCTCTTCCTATGGTTGCTTCTTTCATAACTTTCAGGGCTCAGCTTAAATGCCACCTCCTCCTTTCCTAACCACACAATTTGCACCCTCTCCTTTTGCTGCACAGGCCTAATCCCAAATTCGATTATTTTCTCACTTCTTAATCGTCTGTCTCCCCATTAGTTTGCAAGCTCCCAGGGCAGGGTGGAGGGTGTTCTGCTTGACTCTGCCATATATCCTCAGCGCCTGGCACTGAGCCTGGCACACGGTGAGGGCCCAGTAAACCGAAGGTTGAGTGAATGAATGAGTAGCCACGTGCCGCTTTGCCATCGGTGCTTTTTCGAATGATGCAAAGCCCTCTGTATAGTAGCTTTGGGCTCATGATGGGGCTCCTTTCGCTCCCCCCCGCCCCGGCCGATTACTAAGGGGAAGGGTCGCCGGTGGGTCCTTCGGCGTCGCTCAGAACCACGGGGCTCCTGCAATCTGGGGCCGAATCGGGGTGCGCTCCGGACACGGGCCGCTTTGCAGGGGGTGCACTGGCTAGCGTAGGCCCCCGGTGAGGCCACCTTCGCTCGACTCTCTTTGTTGCTCCCATCTCCCCAGCCCCAGCCGCGGCTGCCTGCAGTGACTCGTGACTCCCCGCCGGCCTCGAGGGCTGCGGCGCGAGGGCGGGGTGGCCCCGGGCGCCCCTAGCCCGCCCTCCCCTCGGCCTCCGGGGCGGGAGCCGGCCCTCCAGGAAAGCGCTTGCCCCTGTCTCCTCGCAGCCACCTTCCCCGCGCGGCCGCGCCTTGCAGTCAGCGGGCCGCCCCCCGAGACGGGGGCACGTGGCCGCGCGGAGTGCGTGGCGCCCCCGTCCGGCCCCCGGCCTGGCCGGCTCCCGCACGCACGCGCGCCCCGCACCGCAGCCCCCGCAAGCCGAGCCCCGGCTGGCGCACGCCCCGCCCCGCCCCGGGCCAGCCGCGCCCGCCCCCGCCCCCGCGCGCGCGCGCGCCCTCCCTCCCCGCCTCCCCCGCGTGCCCCTCCCCTCGCGCCCCTCCCGCGCCCTAGATCCACCGCCCGGCCGAGGGGGCTCAGTCCGCAGCCGCCGCCGCCGCCGCCGCGCCTTGGCCTCGGTGCTGGCAGCGGCCGCCGCCGAGACAGCCGCGCGGGCGAGCATCCCCAGGCAGTAAGCCCGCTTTCTCTCCGCGTGTGCGTGCATGCGTGTGTGCCTCCCGCCCAGCGGGCCCGTGTCCCGGGGGAGCGGCTGCCCTCCTGCCCCGCCGCCGCCGGTCGCGGGCTGGCCCCCGGGGCGGGTATCTGGGGCCTCGGGCCTCGGCCGGCCGACCGGGGACGGGGGCTGCGGGATGGCCGGCCGCGGGGTCCCCTCCTCTGCCCTCCCGCCGGTGCGTGCCTCAGCCTCCCTAGGGCTCTCGCCGCAGGGCTGGCGGGCGGAGGGGACCGGGAGCGCCTGGAGGTGGGGGAAGCGGGAGGGAGGAGGGGGCTCTCCCTGGTTTCCTCTGCGGAATGGTGGGGAGTGGAGAGAGAGGGAAGGGGGCCCCTGGGCTTTCTGCCCAAGGATGGCGGGCAGTGGTGGGGGGGGCGAGGTGGGGGGCACCTCTCGGTTTTCTCAACAAGGATAGCCGGCCGGGTGGGGAGAGCGGGTGAAGATGAAGTGGGGGCTCCCCTCGGTTTCCTCCTCGAGGACGGAGAGGGAGTGAAGGGGAACCGGCCTCGGTTCGCACGACGAGGCGGGAGGGGGTGGGCGTGGGAGGGAGTGGAGGTGAGGGGCTTCCAAGGTTTGCTCGTCGGGGATGCTGTGGTGGGGAGGAGGGGGGGAGCCGCGCTGGTTCTTCTCTAAGGGGATGGCGGGGGGTTGGCGAATGGGGGTGGGGAGAGGGGGGGGTTTCAGCTCCAGAGCGAAACCTAGAGAAGCAGGAGGAAGGTTTTGTAACATGGGTTGAGCCTTAGGAGGTGGGTTTTCAAAACTGCAGGGTGTGACCTTTCCGCCTCAAAAAGCGTGAAATCCCTACAAGGTGCCGTCTGTTCTAGGCTCTGGGAGAGAGGTTTCTGCTTTCGAAGTTTCTCTTTCTCTTCCATTCCTCGCGGCCTCTTCTCAGGCGTCCAGGACTAGGTGGAGGTTTGGAAATCAGCAAGGAAAGATTGTGTGTGGTTCGTGTTCGGTGCTATATTATCTTCTGCGTTTGAGACTGTGTGGGAATCTCAGGTTTGTTTTGATTGCCCTTTACAATAAAAACCCTGTACCAGCGAGACCCTTTGGGAAAAGAAGAGAACAAGGTTTATTAAGGGGACTCCAGGTTTGGTTTTTGAATTTCCTGAAGTGCAAGAGATACGTCGTTGTAGCATTTTGCTTGCCTTTCACAAGACGTAGTAATAGAATTAACGTATGTCTTTGCTGGAAGTCCCCTATATTCATTTAAATCATTCCATTGGGATTATCTGAGCCCCCTTTGGTTTGAATTTGGAATAGATCCAGATTTCCTAATTGGAGCCATCATTTTGTAATTGCCTGTAATTCTTTCCTGGGTTATCAAATCTATGGCAAGCTTATAGAGCAGCAGGAATAATTTTCTTTCGTTATCTTGATTAAGACAGTTTTAATGTAAATTTTATGTTCTTTGGAAATGTGAACATTTGCAGAATAGCATACATTTAAATTATGAGCCCCTTGGAATTTTGCAAAGCCTTTCCCTCCCCACCTCATCTCCAGGAACAGAACCCTCCCCATTCTTTACACTGAGGAAGCAAGGGCTTCTGGGATGGTAGCTTTGCCTTTCGAAACTCATGCTCATATTTGCTTAGGAAGAATACATATTGAAAAGGTTTAGGCCTTTAATGTGGTGATGCTCTACGTGCTTTCCCATTTTGGTTACATAAGGTTCCAATCTAGTCTTTACCTTCAGTCTTTAAAAATGCTTATTTAACATTTTTCAGAGCAAATATAATCTTTATGCAACAGGAAATTGGTCAGATACGCCATGATTTGTGTGAACCATCTACCAATAAGTATATAGTCTAAGACTACCATATGGATTCTGTAACCATATATGGTTTTTGAAATTCTAGGCTACCATTCCCATATTGAATTTTTGGAGAAGGAAAGCGTTTTTTTTGTTTTTTTAACCAAGTCTAGATTTTTGAGTGAAACTTTTAAAAAATAGTGTAAGATTTAAATTGGGAAAATTCCTCTTATATGATACCAGGAAATTGAAGCTGATTTAATATGGATCAAATTAATGGACCACTTAAACATGATAATTTATTTGTGCACTGGAAATGATAAACTGGAAATGTTTTAAGTGGAAATGGAGGTTTTGGTCTCAAAGGTGGATGAGAATGCATTTATTGTTTTTTATAAATTTATTTATTTTATTTAGTTTTGGCTGTGTTGGGTCTTCATTGCTGCACGCGGGCTTTCTCTAGTTGCGGCGAGCGGGGACTACTCTTCGTTGCGGTGCTCGGACTTCTAATTGCAGTGGCTTCTCTTGTTGCAGAGCATGGGCTCTAGGCGCGGGCTTCAGTAGTTGTGGTGCACGGGCTTAGTTGCTCCACCGCATGTGGGATCTTCCCGGACCAGGGCTCGAACCCGTGTCCCCTGCATTGGCAAGCGGATTCTTGACCACTGTGCCACCAGGGAAGCCCCGAGAATGCATTTAAACACCATTATTTGCACCATTTCTAATGTTAATGTGATACCCATTCTATATACTGGGCAATGATCTTAAAATAATACTTTAAAAATACAATTTAAATCTGACTGTTTTTTTTTTTCTCTTATGAATAGAATGCTGGGAGTGGTGAAATCTTTTGCAGAGAAAAGCATGTGATGGTGGTTGGCCTTAAGTTTCTCTAGACAAAAGGAGTAAATGGAGTGTCTTTTACGCAGCTTTTTAAGAACCTGTTGTTTGCCCCGTGGGACTGGAGAAGGGGAAAAAAAGACAACCTTGAAAAATTAACAAAACTATGATCAGATATCTTTCTAAATATTCTTTAAATTTTTGCTCATATCCATTTGAAAAGTAATTTGTAAGTCAAGGCTTTGCGTAAGACATTGACTCTTACCTCTAAAGTTTTGACGTTAAAAAAAAAGAAAACTGTTCACTGAAGGATGGCAGCTAACCTCCTGAGGCAGATCCATCCCTGTTTTCCTGCTTCCCACCTCCCGGTTGCCTTCTTGCCCTCTTGTGCCAGCAACTTTGGCTTTTATAATCTTGTGGGAGTTGAACAAATGCTCGTGCTTGCTTGAACTTTGGGACTTATCTGTTTGGCTGCTTTCCCCAACTTTTGCCTACAAAATTTTTTTGGTTAATTGAATTTTCCAGTTGTTTGGGTTTGGAGTAAAAGGGAGCAGAGTGTAATTATTTTCTCTTAAAAGATCTTTTCTTTCAGCTCCTGTTGGACGAGAGCAAAGAAAGTTTTTCTTTTTTTGTCAACAGAGTACTTAATTAAGCAGAATATATGACCATTTATTTATTCAACCAACATTTACTGAGTTACCGCCTCTGTTGGAGGCTCTGTGCTAGGTGCCGGGATGCACAGTGGATAAGAAATGGCTCCTGCTTTCTGGTGCAGTTATTAAAATGAAAAATAGACAGTGAATTCGTTGTGCATAATCAAGAGTTGTCCAGAGCCTTTTGGACTTTAACATAGCACTTTATGTACAGTAAACATGCTTCAGCCATGCAAACAGGGGAACCGTTTCTTTCCAGGGTATTAGTCGCTGCATAAATTCCATCTCACCTTCCCAATGAAGACATACTTTGTCAGTTTGGGTAATAATATGGTTTATAAGTCACCTTAAGGTCAATGGCCTTTTAACGTTTTATTTAAAGTAATTAGGACATAGCAGATTCCTTGATATTAAAGTTCAGCATTTTGTATGACTGTATAGAGTAGTGAAAAGACAACCAGGTCAGCATTCCTTCCTGTGACTTAAAGCAGCTTCTGACAGCAAATTGGGCCAAAAAAAATATTTTTCTATGGTCACCTTTGAATTACAGGTACTAATGAACGATGGACCCCAGAGGAGTAGATAAGACTAAATGGGAGGGCGAGTAAACCTTTGTCCTCCTGCAGGGCTGCCTACCGAGGTGGCTGAGAATTCCCATCTGCAGAAAGTGCTAGACGAGTGGTTTTTAACTGGGGCAGTTTTGTCCCCTAGGAGACATTGAACAACGTCTGGAGACAGTTTTGGCAGTCACAGCTTGGGGTGTGTCTAGTGGGTAGAGGTCAGGCAAGGGGCTTAAACATTCTAGGGTGCAAGGGGCAGTCCCCCGCAATGGAGAATCATCTGACCCAAATTGTCAGTAGTGCTAAGGTTGATGTAATTTCCTCTATGAAATTCAGTAGAACTTAACTTCAGGAGAGTAGAGAACACTAAAAGTGTCTTGATGTGACTGAGTTGTTGGCTAAGCTTATTTTACTAGTCTTTAAAGTGACTAGTACCTGAGCATCGACCCAAATCATGAAGACCAATAGAAGCTACCATTTATGGTACTTAGCTCTGTGCCTGGTACTTAGCTCTGTGCCAGGCACTTGTATACATTGTCTAGTCTCTTCATTTTTTAAATTAAGAACCAGGTTCAGAGAGGTAAAGTAATTTGCCCTCGGTTGCACAGCTGGGCACGGTTAGGAGACATCAAAATTAGGATTGCCTTACTCCTCAGAAGTTCATGGTTTTGAGCACAACGTCGTACTGTCTCCCTTGTGGTGTGCTCTATTCAGAGTCTTAACAAAATTAAAATTACTACATGTGCTATATATACCATTGAGTTTGCTGGAGAGTAATTAAAACCACGAACGTTAAACTTTGATCATATTTGGAGTAAGTGGCCTGGAGTAGGGGGCGAAAGGGAACTGGTTACTCGAAGGCTACTCGAAGGCCTACTCTAGTTCTAGAAAATATGTGGGTTGAATTTACACCCATTATGTAATTTGATCCTCAGAGGAACTCTGCAAAGTGGTTATGATGCACATTTCACAGATGAGGTTAGTTAAGTAACTTGTCTAAGATTGCACAACTCATAAGCGGCAGAGTTGGGATTTGAACTTCAGTCCTGTGACTAAGCCACTGTCCCTTGCTACCTGGTCTGGAGCTTGGGGTTGCTGAAGGGGAGTGAGGCGAGGACTCTGCTGCAGAGAGGTGAGTGACTGGTCCTGGGTAAAAAGTCGTTTCGGAGGTAATGTGTTGTAGACACAGATCACATCCAGGTGGAGAATGGAGAGGTGAACTATTATGCTATACCTTCCTCAACTGAGGAGAATTCAGTTGAACATGAAGTTTGTTCTAGAGATCTGCCCGCACTGAGCCTGCAGTTGTCATTTTGGGGAACTTTATTGTCTATCTTCCTTGAAAATTTTACTTTTTATGGTGGTGAAGCTGGAAGTTACCTAATTGTGTTTATATCCTTTCCGCAGCTTACCTTCAACCTTTTTTGGACTGTCGTATAGAACTTAACAATGATAGCATTTAGTTTTGTAGTCTTTGTACACAATTTAAACATTTGTTTTTGCTGTGGACGTTGTTTTTATAACAAGCGTCATCAAATTCATATTTGTGTTTTCCATATGGGGGGTGTGTTTTGTTTTGACAGCTAAATATTTATTTTAACTTTTGATGTGTTGTGTTTTAGAGCATAGCAAGAGGGAAAAAAAAACCAACCCAGCCCAATGGCAACCATATTTTGTCTGGAAAGCTTTTTTTTTTTTTTTTTTTTGTGGGTAGAAGAAGTACCTCATGTTTCATTTCATTTACTTTAAACTGGAAAGGAATTTTAACCATGCTTCTCAAGGGCCAGGATGCTGGGAAAAAAAAGTTATTTAGATAAAACGTATGTTTTGATTTCCACGTAGGACTGTGAGCCATAGATTCTGATTATAATAATAATGTCCTGATTCTGACTACAGCAGCCAGCCACTTGGGTAATCAACCACTGTGTGCAGACACGCATTGTGATACTGTCTGATTTCATATCCCCCCCATGATTTTAGAGTAGACTTGAGAGATCTGGTAGAACTTGCAAGAATGCACTAATCCTTTTGAAAATCTATTTTTAAATGATAAGAGTGGTACTTTTTCATTGTAGGGAAATTTAGAAGATACAGACAAGCCTAAAAATAAAAATCAGTTATAATCCACCACCCAGAAGTTAGTGACAATGTTTTGTATTTCTTTGTTAAATGCAGTGATTTTTTTCATGGTGGACTCAAGTCCATTGCAGAATCTCCAACTTATAAGTGTAGTCTAAGGTTTTTTAAAAATTTTACCAAAAGATCCTCTGAATTACTGTTGCATCTCTAGATAGAAGTCATGGTCATGAAGAGTGAAATGGGAACGCCACCTGAGAGTTAGAGAATGATCATGTGGCCTCCTCGTGTAAGCTCCTTAAAATTCTTCCTCCTCCAAGTTGAGTAGTAGAATTTCAGGGCTAGAAGGGTCTGTCAGGACCCCCTCCCCCCGCTTTGTTTTAGAGATGAGAAAACTGAGGCTTAAAGGGGCCAAGCACCTGATCCAAGGTCATATGATGTGTTAATGTCAGAGTTCCAACTTGAAGTTTTAGGTCCTCCATAGGTAGGTAAGTTTTGATTTCCTAATTAAAAACTCTTCAGAGCCAGAACATTTTGTTGGCTTGTCCCTCAAAAGAACAAGTTATTATGGTGAAAGTATATTAACTATATACTGAAGGATACCAAAAAGTCCAAGTTTTTCCTAATTTCAGAAAATGATCAAAACAGTTGTTTGCAGAAATTTATCATATTATTTGCTTTACTGAAATTGAATATTAGTGGTGGGGAGCCTCTTTTGTGCATCTAGCCTTTAATTTCCTCTGGCCTAGGGAGCAAGTACAAGTACCAAGGCCTATGGAATATGCGTAGAGTCCCAGAAATGCAGCAACGACTTCGTAAGAGTCTTTACACATACTAGCCTGAAAGACCGCAATTGGAGCCATCGCTGCATGAAAGTTTTCTTTTCCTTTATAAAATGAAATGTCTGTTAAAATTGTGGTAAAGTTCAAATTGTGGGAAAGAAATTGTAAAGAGTGCATTTGCTTCCAAACTCAGGTAGGAAGTTAAGTTGTAGCAAATGCTGGCACAAGCGCATGCGTGCACACCGTCACATGCGATTGTTGTTTTAAATCTGGTGCTGTTAAAAAAAAATAAGTTCTTCAGCTTCCCGCCCTTTCTTTCTTCGCCCTCTTTGTGCTTTCTGTAGCTGTGTGGGCCCGTCTCTCTTCGTGTCTCCTTTGCCTGGGTGTCTATTTTACTCTCAGGGTGACCTTTTTTGGGTCCAACGGACTCTGCCCACTTTAATTTTTCCGGGCTCCAGAGTCATCATCATGTTTACCTGCCACTGCATCTTCCCCTTCCCGCATTTGCCAGTATTACAGTTACCCCCAACCTGGGCCAGGTCCGTTTTCCAGCCTAGGATGGTCAGGGAAGCTGCTCTCCAGAACAGGTGTCGGGTGAGATCTGGTGTCCCTTGATACAGACATGTCACTGTTAGAATAGAATTAAACAAAATACATCTGGAGATTACATAGGCTGTGTACACATGTAAACCTGTGAACACAAAATCATCCCTCTTCTATGGCCAGGGCCCCAGCAAAGGCTAAAGCTACGTGAAATAATGAATATGGATACTCACTGCCAAGGGCTTACTATTTGAACAAGTGAGAAAATTGTACCCTTGCCTAGGGGTGTGTTGTGAAGTAGTTGTCGGTCCTGTTCCTCATTATTGCCTGCTAATGAACATGTGCA
Source organism: Mesoplodon mirus (assembly GCF_964341445.2). Taxonomy (NCBI): domain Eukaryota; kingdom Metazoa; phylum Chordata; class Mammalia; order Artiodactyla; family Ziphiidae; genus Mesoplodon; species Mesoplodon mirus. The sequence continues at coordinate 116,411,416 of NC_138981.1, forward strand.
TTGTCAGCGAGCCACCAGCTCTTCCCAGCTTCCTGCAGTACACTGTACTTCTCTTCTGAAAATGGGTTTTGCTCTGTATTTAAACCAATGAGATTTGCTTGAGCTTCATTTTGGAACTACTACGGGTGTAAAATACACAGATAGAAGATACATGTGTACTGGCTTTGTAAGTGCAGTGAAACCTAGGAAAAGAAAAGAGCAGTCAAAGTAAGTCTTGGTTGCCAGCACTCTACATTTTGTGGGATTTATATTTTATTCACGCACCTAAAAACTCTGGTTCTAGGGGCAGGACGGGAATAAAGATGCAGACGTAGAGAAAGGGCTTGAGGACACGGGGAGGAGGAAGGGTAAGCTGGGACGAAGTGACAGAGGGGCATGGACATATATACACTACCAAATGTAAAATAGAGAGCTAGTGGGAAGCAGCCGCATAGCACAGGGAGATCAGCTCGGTGCTTTGTGACCTTCTGGAGGGGTGGGATAGGGAGGGCGGGAGGGAGATGCAAGAGGGAGGGGATATGGGGATATATGTATATGTATAACTGATTCACTTTGTTATACAGCAGAGACTAACACACCATTGTAAAGCAGTTATACTCCAATAAAGGTGTTTTAAAAATAAAATAAACAAACCAAAAAAACCCCCCAAAAACTCTGGTTCTTACATATATTCAAGGCATAAAATGTTCCATAGACCTTCTAATCATAAGAATTTGCAATATACACCGAGTTCTGAATGTGCTTTTCAATACTAAGGACATGATATATGGGAATGTAGAGATGTTACCGTCAAGGTTGTTTTGATGAGGATGGTACAAAAGTAAATTTCTCTGCTCGATTAACAAGTTTCGTTATTCACTTTCAGTTTTAGAGTGTGGATAAGGCTGCTTGGCTCCTGTCAGATTAAAAATGTGTGATTTATTAGGAAGAGGTTAAGGACTGGTTTTTCAGTGACTCTCTGCCGGGTCTAGTATTAGACTTTATTCTTGTTTGGGAAGCTGATGGCCAGCGTCTGTCTATAGACATAATCAATCATCTGTACTTTCGTGTGACCAGTTGAACTGAAGTAACAGGTGCCCCCCCAGGTTTCTTAGACTAAAGAGTACACACACACACACACACACACACACACACACACACATAAATTCCAAAAATTTTTGTAACACTAAGCCATAGTAGTGGATTTAGACATTTGAATTAACAAAATTTTATGTTTTTCAATAGTTTGTAAGAAACACCCTGTAAATAATGGTAGTTTCACATACTTAAAACGATTTTTATAAAAAGTCCTCAGGCAGATGGCTTCTAGAAGCTAAGGAGACACTTTAAGTTCCTTGTCAAAGATTCTACGTCTCCAGATGCCAGGGTCAGTTCAAATTTTCAAATTCTAGGCCCTTCCCTTCTTGGCCATAAGATGCAGAATTTTCCAATGTAGTAAGCACACCTAACCACACTAAGGAAAGAAACCAAGCAGCCAAGCTAATAGGAGGTGAAAATGTATACTTGCATTTACAGATAAAGCAGTCGGCCTTTGTTAGAGACACTTTTTAAATATTAACTCCCCCCCAATTTATTAAAGAATAACGAACAGATATAATTGTATATAGTTAAAGTGTACCACATGGTACAATGAATAAATCTATTTTAAATAAGTTACAATAGATAGATGAGTTTGGGATGAACAGATACACACTACTGTATACAAAACAGAGGTTCGGCTGAGGGGAGGGCCGCTTCAGGGAGGGGTTCAGCCGCGGTCAGCAGGCTTGTTGCTTTTCTGGTCACCACTCCCCCGGCCAGCCCGACAAGATGCCCGACAAGATATGCCAGTAGCGTGGCACTGATTCCTCTCTCTCTGAGCAGCCTCACCCTTTATACCGGAAAGCTGGAGGGCACCATGGGGAAAAGACAAGAAGAAAGTGGAGGAGGTGCTAGAAGAAGAGGAAGAAGAGCAAGTGGTGGAAAAAGTTCTCAACCGTCGAGTGGTAAAGGGCCAAGTGGAGTACCTCCTAAAGTGGAAGGGGTCCTCAGATGATGACAGCACATGGGAACCAGAAGAAAACCTGGATCGCCCCGGCCTCATTGCGGAGTTCCTGCAGTCACCGAAAACAGCACAGGAGACAGATAAATCAGGGGGAGGCAAGCACAAAGCTGATTCTGATGCGGAAGATAAGGGGGAGGAGAGCAAACCAAAGAAGAAGAAAGAAGAGTTAGAAAAGCCATGAGGCTTTGCCTGGGGTTTGGAATCGGAGCGGATTATTGGAGCTACAGACTCCAGTGGAGAACTCATGTTCCTGATGAAGTGGAAAAACTGATGAGACTGACCTGGTCCCTGCCAAGGAGGCCAATGTCAAGTGCCCACAGGTTGTCATATCCTTCTATGAGGAAAGGCTGATGTGGCATTCCTACCCCTCGGAGGATGATGACAAAAAAGATGACAAGAATTAACTCTCCTGACTACCAGCCCCTGTCACATCTGACTGTGGGTTTCAGGTGGGGAAAGAAGGAGTTCTACTTGTCTTGACACCATAGAGGTGGCCTGAGAAGATGTCCTTTGAAGAGCCAGTATAGTTTCTGTGCCCTACAGCAGCCCAAGTGCTTTAAAGCCACTCCATGCTGTATAGTTTGCACACCCATCCCAGTGGAGGGGAAGGAGGGTCAGTGTTTCAAGGCAACCCATTCTGAACTTTGCTGAGAAAAGCAAAGGGCCTTCTATGAAGGACAAAACTTGCAGAATGGGATGTGGGAGAGCAAAAGATACTGTAGATCTTCAAAGAGCATCTCCACCACCCACAGCCTTCTTCCCAATAGTGTTAACTGCATTTTTACAGCGTAGCATGTGTGTAGTTTTTGAGTAGTACTGGTGTATTATTTGGGGTGGGAGGGATGAGGTGGGAAAGAAGGGAGATGGGTTAGGGTCATTTTTGTTAAAATTTGGGGCCTGATGGGGGAAGTGGTGAAACAAAGGAAAGAACAACTAATAGTGATTTGGTTCTGTGTCCAGAATATTTCATCCTTTCAAAAAATGTCATTGGCAACCTAAATGAGGACTGTGAGATACTGTTTAAAAGCTGTGCGTGCCTGAAACTTAGAAGCCAGGGTGTTCCCTGCCTGAGCTTAATGCTGTTCCCAGCAAAGGACTAAGCCAGTTAAGAAGTTACCAAAGCTGTCGTCTGTGGGATGGAAGCTGGTTGAGGAGGAAAAGTCTTATTGGAGTGTATATGCAGGCAGGTCATTCTGTCTTAGAGGTGCTAATTCTTGAAATTGACAAGAAGACCCTTTCTTTTCCAATTATGAAGTTATAAATATCAGCTTCTCCACCCGAGCCACCGGCTGAAGTATTTGGGGAAGGGCAGAGGGTGGTATAGGAGGTGGGAGAGTAGGGAAAGGCAAGGGCTGATTCTCTTAGGATGGAAAACTCTTGGAGCCTCTGTTTTTTGAACTTTGAAACCATTGGTGGCAGGGTTCAGTCACTGACAGCACAAGTTCACTGAATCACTTCAGGAGTTGAATGATTTCTGAAGCCCTGGTCTCAGGAGAAGATTAAACTTTCATACTGGGGCAGTGGTTCACTTTAAAACAAAACAATTTTTTTAATCCTAAGAATTAACTAAAACCCAAAATGCTGTCTTGAATCATGAGATCCATCAGTTCTTGACATCGTCTAGACCTGCATCTAGAACTCCATTGTAAAATCATTTTAGGCATGTGTTAGGTTTCTGTTGAAACTTTTGTTTAACTGTTAAACTTCATACCAACACTGTCAGTTTTTGTCTTAATGAAAGTATAGGTTTATTAAAAAAACAAAAAACAAAATAGATAACAAGGACCTACTGTCTAGCACAGGGAACTATATTCCATATCTTGTAATGGAAAGGCATTTGAAAAAGAATAGATATATTCATATATGGATAAGTGAATCACTTTGCTGTGCACCTGAAACTAACACAACATTGTAAATTAACTATACTTCAATTTAAAAAATGGTTTAAAACATAAGAGAAAAGAAAAAAATGAAGTGTACAATGTGATGATTTGATATACATATACATTGTGGAATGATTATCAAGATAATTTAATACCCACTGTATGGAGTATCATTTATGTACAATAAACTGCATCCAGTTAAGGCATACAACTTGACGAGTTGCGGCAGAGGCCTAGAGCCTTTTGCAGCGCATCCTTCCCCAGGCAACCACTGATCTGCTTTTGTGTGAGAGCTGCTTTCTAAACTTAGATTTGAAAGTTTGTGGATCTTTCTCAATCCAAAGACCAGCTATAAATCCAGAACGCTGTTTTCTTCTCTATATTTAAGATCAAATAATATGACAAGGAGATTCCAGGTCTGACTTCTTAGAACCTTTTCCTGGTGGCCTAAAGGCAAGTACTTAAGATTTTGCCTGCAAGTAAACCACAGTCTCTTTATTGAATAGCCTCATTACATACTTGGATTGAAGGGAAATCAGAGCCAAGAGAGAAACAATTCTGATAAAACAGAGAAGCAGTATATGTTCTCTGAAGTAGATCGGGTGAGATGTCAAATCCCCCAAGGACAGGACAAATAAAGTAATTTGAATTTTGCTTCACACTTATTCATAAATTAAAAATGAAAGCATCAGAATAAATGTTTTACACCTGTAGGTCTGTACCTCCAGCTAGTGTGTGTATGTAATCATTATTCAGGAATAACCCTATCCCTAGAGCCTTCCAAAAGATTTGAAATGGGTTTCAGAGGGAATTTTCAGTGGATGGAAGGTGTACCATCTTTACACACTTACGTGCAAAGCCGGCTTTTAACATGCTGAATGTTGCTTTCCCCTTGATATATTCAGTTGAATGAATGATCAGGCAATTTAAGGGCTAGAGTATTGAGACGCAATTTGTCCCTTCCTCACTCACCCCCTCAAAATAATTCATGTCACCGTCCTTTTATGTCTAGCTGGCTCTCCTTTCCATTGCTGCCGCTCTGTCCTGCGTCTAGTGTCCATCTGCCACTCCTGATTTCTACTGTTTCTGCCCTTCCCTGCTTTCCTTTCCCAGTTTTCTTCCTCCTCTTTTCTGTCTCCCGATGCTACTTCTCTTACGCTGCTCTGCTTTCTCATGACAAAGCTGTTTTTATAAATGTCTCCAGACCAAGTCATCAGCAGCAGACTAATTCCAACATGTCAGATGTCATCTTGGAGACTGTTTTTCTTACTTTTTGTTTTGTGGTCCAAGAATTTCTTCAGACTCCTTTTTTTTGGGGCCATACTGGAGGTCTGAGAGTTGTGAGTGGTTGGTTTTCACATAATCAAAGTTGAGTATGTTTTCAGGGCTATGTTATAGTCAGTCTTTGAAACCATGAATCATTGAAAAGAAATGAATGATGTACATTACAGCGTTCATGTGAAACTTGCCTTTACAAAGCTACAGCAATTAAAATGGTCTTGAGGTAAGGAGATTTATTGTTCCTCAGAATGTACTGGAAAGGTTTTTTTGGTTTGGTGTTTTTTGTTTGTTTGTTTGTTTTTGGCCACACCATGCAGCTTGTGGGATCTTAGTTTCCCTACCAGGGATCAAACCCAGGCCCTCGGCAGTGGAAGTGTGGGAGTCTTAACCACTGGACCGCCAGGGAATTCCCGGAAAGGGTTGGGATTTTTGTTTTGTTTCAAAAAACAAAAAACTTCAACATTTGTCAAAATCTATAGAATGCACAGCAGAAAGAATGAACCCTAATGTAAACTATTGACATTAGTTAATAATAATGTATCGGTGATGGCTCATCAACTGTAAAAAACAAAAAATACAGTAATGCAGGATATTAAAGATAGAGGAAACTGGGAAGGAGGTATTGTGGAGGTATGTGGAAACTACTTTCTGCTCAATTGTTCTGTAAATCTAAAACTGCTTTTAAAAATCTGTTATAAATCTATTATTTTTCACTTGGGATTCAGAAATACAATGAATATATCAGTCACTTTTTTATTATTAATTTGTAGATAAAAGCGCAGTGTTTGTTTTTAAGCACTAGTAACGTAAGAGAAGTGCCTCTTCGTGAGTGCTGTAACTTGTACCATGGGTTCCCTGAATAGTGAAAATGTGAGTTCCCGGCAGAGCTGCCCGGCGCTGTTCACCACTGTCTGGTTGCACAAGAGTTACTGAGCAGGTTAGTGTGAGCACTGCGTTGGGACTTTGTCTATCTGCCACCACTGGGGCATCGTGCCATCTTTGTGGTGGAGTGGAGCCCTGGGCTTGACAAATTCCGTGCCCTACAACCCAGTGAGCCCTTTCTTGACCCTTGCATCTGTGGTAGCACTAGCAACAGTGACAGTCGGTGAGCTCATGCCAACTCTTGCAGCCAATATCCAGGTCAGAGTTTGATTGCTTTCAGCCAAAGGCTGTTGCTTGGCGTGTAGTAGCATGGACCTGAGACCAGAACCTCTGGGCAATTATTCAGCGTGGCCAGTGTGACAGCAAAGCCACGTGAAAAGATGAGGTCTTTTAAGGTCTTATTGCCAATGGTTTCTGTATACTGGAACTGGGTGGGTCTTTCTTTTTGACCTGGGTGATTCTTATGAGCAACTACAAGTACATGTTGCTTCCTTGAGTTGGCTGTGTAAACAGAACATTCTCTGTAGGCGTTAGTGGGTGTGGGGGGGTGGTCAGGCCTGAGAAGGACATTGAGGCTGAGGGAGACAAGCAACCATTGGGATGGTGTTAAAGTCACTGGAAGAGGAAAAATTGAGAAAGCATCAAGAATTGGAATATAAATGACGGCAGTCAAGGAATCAAGGAATGGATGTCTTGGGAGTATGGTTGTTCATGGAATGCGTCCATCAGGTCTGTGATTAGACCCAGGGTCAAAAACTTCATGCAGTTAGCTGCGAAAATACTCATGAAGGGGGGAGTTGGTTATAGAGGTCACCTATTTAACTTATTAAATTTTATTGTATATCGGAAGAAGATTTTTAATGCATGGATCTGTTACGTATGCTCATTGTTATACCTGTTATTAGAGAAGCTTTCACGTATTTTTTTTTCTTGATTCACTGCTTGACTGGTCGACTGTACATGTGGTCCTACCTCTGTTGGAAGCAGCAGATTTTAACGGGGGGAAGGGGAAAGAGGGGACAGAGAGAACCTCTCCCTTGAGCCACAGTCCATGATGGAGGCTGGGGATTCCAGTTTGGCTGCCAAGATCACGGGTTACTCTGGGCTGGTGGTCAACCAAGTGGTGGCACAGCCGCTGCATTCCTTGTGGTCACCTTCACGATTGACACCAGGTTCTGTGAGCTGACATGATTGTACAGCACTTCCTGTCCATTTGTAGAGGCGGCAGAAGTAACCAAAGCATCCTGTGTTTACCCCACAGGTGTAGACAGGCCCGGTCAGTCAGGAGGCCTGCCCCAGTCATGCTCCTCTCAGCCAGGCTGCTGGAAATAGCTCGAAGGCCTGCGGAGGTGGAGTGGCGATGGCAGGCAGGGCGGGTACGTCACAGCGTCCTCTTGCCCCCTGTTGCTCACCCAGTCGCTGCTCGCTGCCATTTGGCTGCTCTTCATCTCCCTTCCCCTCTATCTCCTGTTTACCCTTGATTCAGTTACTTGTGGATTTTCTGTTAAGGAACAAGGAAGCAGGACCTCAGCACCAAAAAGTCAGGGCCCCTTGGCTGAAGCAGTCAAGCCCAGACTTCCCCCACTGCCGGGCTGTTACAGCTGTGTGGGCCTGTTGGGTGTCAGATGGAACTTATAAAAGTTTCCAACATATAACTTGAAAGTTGATTTGTGTCACCTTATAAACTTATCGTTCCTTCCACTTTTAAAACCCTATAATTTTCCTTTATGTGTGTGTTATTGTCCCTATAGCAGACACTGGCTGCGTGCATGCCGATGTGAAGGATTTATTCTACGGCTGATTGATTGGAGCAGGGCTGCCCAGTGGCCAGCATGTAAGGAAACAGTTCATAGGGTACCAAAGGCAGCTTCTAGAGTATGAGTCCGAACACTTCCTCAGATGAAATCAGCAAACGTTTATTGACTGCTTGCTCTATGTGCTAGATGCTGTGGGGAACGTCAAGAGCAAAAAGGATCTCTTCAAGGAAGGAATATCCATTCTAATTGGAGAAGCTGTTAGAGACGCATTAAGGATGTGGTGGAAAGAGTACTGAACTGAGAGGGCGGAGGAGGGAGTCGGGAGTGTTGAATCCAGCCCAAGTTCTACCAATAACCATCTGATCCCCTGGGCAAAGCACTTCCCCTCAGTACTTAGTTTATAAAAAGGTCTTAGTTTATAAAAAGGGAACCAGACTGGGTAATCCCTAAGACTTTCTATAGATTGGTTCACAAACAAATGGGTTCAAAAGGTAAACAACAGTACAAGGCAGTAATAGGATTCCAGAAGACGGTACCTTCTCTTTTGCCAAATGAAGTATGCATATAATAGTTACTATTATGTGTAAGTGATACATATATTTATACTGTATAATTATACTAATTATGACTATAGACCAGTATTTCTCAAAGTAGGGTCCTTGGACCAGCAGCATCAGCATTACCTGAGAGCTCGTTAGAAATGCAGATTCAGGGGCCCCATCCCAGACCTACTGAATCAGAAGCACTGGGAATGCAGCTCAACACTTTGTGTTTTAATAATCCCCGCCCCCACCAGAGGTTGTCATGCCCACTAAACTTTGACTGTGGGCTCTAGGAATTCGGGGTGGCGGTTCTCAAACTTGGCTGCACATTAGATACCTCTGGGGGAACACGGGGGGGGGGCACCGAGACGTTACTAGTTGCTCTGGCTCCCCAGGTGCAGCCAACTTGAGAATCACTGGTGTAGGGACGGTGGCGTGCACCCGAGCACCTGTTACTCAGTAGGGGTGACAGAGCTCAGAGGCACGGAGTCAGCCAGAGCCAGAGTTGAGTGTGGGAGAAGGGGAAAAGTGGGTTTGAGTATGACTGGAAGGCCTTGAATTTCATGCTAGAAATTTGGCCTTTAGGTTACAATGGAGGAAAGCTGGGGGGAAAGGGAGTGATCCGTTCAAGGTGGTACATTTGAAAGGTTATTCTGGCGGTCCTATGAAGACAGGAGTGCGTCCATAGTCAGGAAGTCTGGTGAAGTAGTCGAGGTGTGAAGTAACCATGAACCAAATTACGAATGTAGAAATGTGATTATAGGGAAGAAAAAGTATGAAAGCTCTCTTGCAGGACAGATGGCTAGGATTTGGTGATAGCTGTGGGGTGAAGGCAGGGTTAGAATGAGTCTTTGGCTCAGGAGTTCCTCTCTTCTGGGACAGCCCGTGCTCTCCAGATGCAGCTATCAGAATCGTCACGTTTTATGCATCTGTGCTTATCCTTTGTCCCTCATTGCTTTGATTTTGGAGTTCTAATTTGGGGGGTGGGTATTCCCCGGTGACTTATAGAAAGACACAAATTATAGTCGTCCAGAAAGCTACCCATGGTCATTGGGGTGGGGGGAAAAATCCTATTTCTCTTGATGAAAGAATGCTTGGAGTTGTGGGAAAGTTGTAAACTTGGCAATGACTAATTCAAGCCTATCAGTCAATTAAGTGAATTTTTATTTTATCATTTGTTTTATTTGGGAACTGTTGTAATAGTCACTGAAAGAACATCAATCTCCATATTTTTAAAACAAAACAAAAATACCATTGAACATTAGGGCAAAGGGCAAGAATTTCGAGGTTTTACCTTTTGACTTTAGCAAATATTTGCTGCTCCATTTTTCTAGCTGGGTTTCACCATTTAATTTGTTTTTGGTTTGGGGCTTTTGGGGTTTTTTTGCATTGTTCCTACTTGTTCCTCATGCCTGATAATTTTAGTTCCCTTTATTCTGTTATTGATGGCTTTTTTACTCCTGAGTATTCTTAATATTTTATTATTATTCTTTTTGTTTTTCTCCTTTTCTTTAGTCTTATAAAGCTCATTAGCCAGCAGTTATGTAAAGACATATGCAGAAAATACGTATAGTCTGGGTTTTTTTTTTAACCTTTTGACCCCTTCACCCATTTCCACATCCCCTGCCTCTGGCAACTGCCAATCTGTTCTCTGTACCGATGAGCTTGTTTTTTGTCTTTTAATATTTAGATGCTGTGTATAAGAGAGAGCATGCAGTATTTGTCTTTCTCTGACTAATTTCACTTAACATAATGCCCCGGAGGTCCATCCATGTTGTTGCAAATGGCAAGACTTCCTTCTTTTTATGTCTGAGTAGCATTCCATTGCGTATACATGTACTGCATCTTCTTTATCCATTCATCCATTGATAGGAACGTGGGTTGTTCCATATCGTGGCTATTGTAAGTAGTGCTGCAGTGAACATGGGGGTGCAGATATCTTTTTGAGTTAGTTTCTTTGGATAAATACCCAGAAACAGAATTGCTGGATTATATGGTAGTTCTATTTTTAATTTTCAGAGGAACCTCCATACTGTTCTCCATGGTGACTGCACCAATTAACATTCCCACCAACAGCGTAAGAGGGTCCCTTTTTCTCCACACCCTTGCCAACACTAGTTATTTGTGGTGTTTTGATAATAGCCATTCTGACAGGTATGAGATGATATCTCATTGTGGTTTTGATTTGCATTTCCCTGATGATTAATGATGTTGAGCATCTTCTCATGTACCTGTTGGCCATGTGTTTGTGTTCTTTGCGAAAATGTCTACTCAGCTCCACTGCCCATTTTTTAAATTGGATTGTTTATTTTGCCATTGAGTTGTATGAGATCTTTGTATGTTTTGGATACTAGTTCCTTATCAGATACATGATTTGCAAATATCTTTCTCCCATTCCGTAGGTTGCCTTTTCATTTTGTTGATCATTTCCTTTGCTGTGCAGAAGCTTTTTTATTTTATGTAGTCCCACTTGATTATTTTTGTGTTTGTAGCAAAAGTATTCTTAATGTTTTAGTGTGCCAGTTAAAAAGGAACGCGTGCATTTTTATTTCTTATCCCCCCTTTGTGACCACAAATTCTTTAAATTTGCATCCAGAAATGGCCCATCAAAATTTCTCCTTAGAGCTTATTTGGGGCCTGGTGGGCACACTGCTTACCTTTCATCCTTTTGTTAGTTTACAGGTTGTGCCATATCTGGAAGGAAAGACCTTTTATTACTAGTTGCAAACCTCTAACAGCAAATTTGATATTTTAAAGCGTTCCATATATTCCAGTGCAATATTTTAAAATGGTCACCACTCTAACTTTGGAAAAGTTGTGCACTTTTTAGTTTTCTGAAGGAACTATAAAAATCTAAGGATGAATCTAGAAGGATCACAACTTGAAATGTGTAGTATATCTAGTAGATACCTTTTAAAAATATAACCTCTCTTTTCCCAGACTGAGTAAGGATAAAACCTTTCTCTTTCCAAATTTTGAAGAATATTATATCATATAAAATAATAAATGTAGAAACTTGTGTGGAATAAATGGTCTTCCAGACATAGTATAGAGTATATTATACTCAGTCTAAGGACACAAAATTAGATTTTATTATATTTCTATAACATAATATCCTCTTGGATTTTGTTTATTAAGTTAATGTGCTGGTAAAGACTTGATGATGTTGCAGATCCTGATTATGTTGACATTATTAAAATGAGGCATCTTTTATCTGAACCATTTATTTATACCAATTAATTATTTTGCTGGATAAGAGCCATTTTATCAGTTCTTCTGCTAAAGGAAGGAAGCCAGTGGCCATCTCGTTTGTATTTCCTGTTGCGTGTTATGGTAACATTTCAAATGTGTTTTTGGATGGTGCAAATGCCGATGTCTCTAACGACCATAGCAGCGTAAGCCTTTGAATCGAAGGCAGGATAAATGAGAAGTCTAAGCGGCTGCTCAGGACCGTCACAGCTGTACCTAATTAAGAAGGTATTTGGGGTTCACTGCTCTTTGGTTTCTTAGGTAGGAGAGAATATTCTGAAGGACATGATTAAGGAATGGTTACCATGACAATCACATTCAAAGAATTAGAGGAGACAGTGAATCTGTGGGGCTCATCCATTTTGATTGATTCAACTGGTCTTTTAGATTCATTCAAACAGCTGCTGTCTCTGAATTTTATTTTCCACGTAATTCACCCAATTGATTGGTGATTTGGGGATCATTTCAGCTTGGCTGTCCATAGTGATAGGACTGACAGTGTCTGTGACCAAAATACCATTGTTAAACCTGAAGGAGAGTGATTGTGTGTGTTAAATGTCACTAGAACATAGCTTCTGGCTTCTGGAATAACATAAATGGTTTGTCTAATTTCACTTATTAATTCTGTCAGGGTGGGATAAGATTAACGTGATTTATTTTAAAGCATGACTGACCCCAAAGTGTTTGGGTTTTATTTTGGATTACTTTGCTGTCATCACATTTTACCCAGTGTGTTTGGCTGCTGTTCTGTTTTTACTCTTTGACTTGCGCAATATCATCAACACAATTTGTGCTATGTCTGGTCAGAGCCACAGTTACACACTGCAGATTGAAAAGTGTACATAACTCTACGGCTCTGAGTGCCTTTATCCCCAACTAAATGTTAAGTGGGACACAGTAAAGTGAACTGGACATAGAAATGCTGTTAAAATCTTGCTGTACGTTTTGATCTTTCTTTGTGGGCTAGTTCTTGATGGTGAAACTATGAACTGTGCAACTCAAGACTCCTCTGGCAGGGGCCCAAGTTGGACCCCCATGCAAGAGCTCTGCCTGCTCAGCCTTTGGGCCTTTCTCTCTTCTGCCCTCTGGAGGGCATCAGGGAATATGACATTCAAGGACTTCCTCTGTGAGGAAGAGCCGGCATCTTGGTGCGGTTACTAGATGCCAAGTTCTCTGGCCTCCCCTGCCCCATCAAAGGCTGAATTTGCAGAGGTAGGGAGCAGACAGAGAGAAGGCAGGGAAGGTACTGGTGGGGTTGGGGTCTCAGGGAGGAAGCTCTTCTGGTTCTTTAGAGAACGGGATTCCTTCAAGTAGAGCCCAGCATTATTCAAATCCATCTCTAGGAAAAATTGGTTCTGAAAGGGTGAGTAAAATGGACTAGTATAATAAGGCTAGAGTGTGATGGATTCAGGTTCAAAGTTTAAGTTGGGTTCGATCTAAGTAGGGGTATATTTGGGACCAGGTATCTGAGGCAGCATATGAAATGGTTATCCAATTTTGATAACCTTTGCACTCTGCGCCTGCTGTAATAGTAGTGATAATTATATATCTGATATTCAGTGAGTACCTTGTATGCGTGAGGCCTTGTTAAGTGCTTTATACGCACTGCCCTGTTGCCACCTTACAGCCTCTCTGTGAGGTCAGCTAACATGAGGTTCACAGAGGTTGTACAGTTAATATGAGGCGGGGCCAGTATGTGAACCCAGGCAGTCTGACTCTGGCGCCCTTGCTATGAACAGCTGCGCCATGCTGCATTCTCCCCGCAGCTGCATGAAAGGGTGTGGCACCTTCTAGAAACTGAGTTCTGTGTGAGTGCGGTGTGGGTGGTGGGGGAAGAGACTGAGCCAAACCTTTTGTGTGTACATACCATGCTAAGTCCTGGGAGATAGAAGAGAAATCAGGGATTTCTGTCCCTGTCACCAAGAAACTTAAAGTCCTGTAAGACAAATGAGGTATAATGTAAAACCAATGATGCATTATTCATATGATAGAATAAGAAAATATTATCTATACTTAAGTATAGGTGGGAAGGGGACTAGAAGGTATTCTATTGGAGTCAGTCACTTTCAAGCATTTGCTTTTGAAAGTTAGCTCTTTGTCGCTGGCACAAATTTGCCTTCCTCTGGGCTTTTTTTTTTTTTTTTTTTTTTTTGCGGTATGCGGGCCTCTCACTGCCGTGGCCTCTCCCGTTGCGGAGCACGGGCTCCGGACGCGCAGGCTCAGCGGCCATGGCTCACGGGCCCAGCCGCTCCGCGGCATGTGGGATCTTCCCAGACCGGGGCACGAACCTGTGTCCCCTGCATCGGCAGGCGGACTCTCAACCACTGCACCACCAGGGAAGCCCCCTCTGGGCTTTTGATCTGGCGGACAAGACCCCTGTCCCTATAGTCAGCAGACTTGTCCATTTCAAGTTTGGAAGAGTTGTCTTCAACTGTGACAGTTGTCATTAAGGTCTCTAAACAGATGAACCCATTAGCCTATTGAACTAACTGGACCAGGTACTTATTTTCCCATTAACAGTAAACAAAAAAAAAAATCTCTCACCACTGCTTGTTCGATGATCGGCCTGGAACTGGTTGGTTGGAGCGCGGGGGGCAGTTATGAGCCTGGTTATAATCCTTGGTTTATGTTTGCCTTCTTTCATTGGGTGGATGCTTCTTGAGCGCCTCCTGTGTGCCAGGCACTTTTCTGGGTGTGGGAATAGAGCAGTGAACAGAGGAGACGGGGCTGGGGGGTGGCCCTCCTCTCTGGGAGCTGTCTTTTACTCAGATTTCATTTGCTCATGTACATTTTACAGTTCATATAAAAGTGCCTTTGGTGTGAGTTTCAGGATTTCACACGTTGGGGATGATACAGTGATCACACTGCCTTTCTCCTTAGCCCCAGCCAGTCCTTTCTGAATGATGGGGGGCAGCTAAGGTGGTGATGCCAGCGTGCCCGTGGGGAGGCCTCGCGGGTGCGGAGAGGGCAGCGTGTCAGGGTATACCGTCTTTGTGTCGTGATGGGAAAAGCACGGGGCACACCTGTTTCCTAGGCATGCCCACCAGCCTGCGTCCTAATCCTGTTGTTGATTGGAGATAACTTCAGCGGTCGCAAGGCACCTCATCTCCATGGCAACACCTCTAAATATTCCTCTGGTGACTTGTGCTCTACATTCTGTCTGGATCTGAGCCCTCCTGTGGCAAAATATTCTAGAGCTGTTAAAAGGGGGAAAAAAGGCTCAACTAATAAATCTATTCTAAACGACTGAGTCATTTGTTTTGATTACCCGGGTGATTGCCAAATGTTAATTTAAAACTGAAATAGGCCATGAGCTCACTCCGCTAACAATGCTGAGTGTTTGAGCTAATACAGCTTGATAATGAGGGGGCCAGATCCACTGCCGGTGCGAATGTTATATGATAAACAGACATTTGGGGAAATATGCAGAGCATCTTGGCAGTTTTCCTTTAGCTCTAAGGGTTGTAAATACAAAGTAGAACGTGTTACCGTGAGCCATTTCAAAGGAAGTTGATTTTTGTTTTTGTTTTTTAGGAATTTCTAACGTTTCTTCTGAAAAGGTAACTTGACCTCTTGATTCTCATTGTTTCCTAACTTAGGTACGTCGGAGGTTGTTGTCAGCTGCGTCCCACCCTCACTGAATACATCCCGTTCTGCACACATCCAGTGTGAGGTAAGTGTTCCGAATCGCCACACATTCTTAACACTGATCTCCACCTCCTGATGTGTGGAGTTAGGCTCAACGTTGTACAGAGATCTCTGTCTGTACTGTAGACTTGAAGGGGGTTTGTTTTAATTGAGCTGAGCGACATCACCGCTTACCCTAGATACTGGGTCTCTGGGGAATGCCTTTTCAAGGGCAGACACATCTCATTTGCTTTTCATCTGGGGGCATGGAATGTGGATGTGGCAAGCACAGCAGGATGGTCAGAGGCCTGCTTGAGGGTGTAGCTCTGCTCGTGCTGCCGCGTGAACAGTAGGGAGCAGGAAAGCGGCCTGGAGCAGACCCCGGGCCGGAGCCCCGCAAGGCTGGGCCGCCCGGCCCGCTGTCAGGACCCTTACGCCTGGGGTGAGCTGACCCGACCTGTGGAGCTGCCCCTGAAGCACATGGTGATTTGGAGTGTTTCCATGGAGCCACATTAACGTGGGCCGCCAGATCTTTTTCTCGCTAGGACTAAAGTTCTAAGCGCAGCCGCGTGGGTGTGAGCAGTGGGGTGTGCCAGCCCGTCCATTTAACATGCCCTGGATAGGCATCCTCCGTCCTCTTCCTTTCGCCTCGGTGGCTTCTGGACACTCTGTGGTGATGCCGGCTTACTCATTTCTCTCTCTTGAGAGATGGGGGACGTTCACCTTTGGATGTGCAAAGGGAGGGAGTCTGCAAGACAGTTCCTCCAGGCACAGTGTAAGGGGCCCCGGTCTTTCTGCTTTTCTGGGCCCCAGTCTCCTTGTGTTTATAAGAAAGGTGGTGACATTTGCTGCACTGGACCACTCAGGGTTTCCACTTGCATCCATCGAAAGGTTGCTGCGTTTTTGCCTTCCCCTCCACCCTGCCCCATTCCATGCTCAGTCCCACATTCAATGTAGGGCCTTTTATTTCAGTTAGGGTTGATGCTTCCTAGGTGGTGAGAGTTGCCTTTCTTACATCTACCTGATGCAGGATTCTCCAGAGATTTTAAAATATATATGCAAGTATATTATATTACACCCTAAATACGACTATAAAATATAAACCCTAAAGAGTCAAAAAGTAGGACGGCTTTTTAGAAGTGTTTAATCTGAATTTGATCAGTTTCATCCATTACGATGGTAGCTGGCAGTCGTTCCCAGGGCCTGGGGCTTTAAACTGGCCCTGTGACAAAAGCTTCGGCAGTTTCTCTCAGCTGTCAGCCTCAGTCGACTCTTCCATCTTCAGATTTAAGCCCTGGCATTACTATCATCCACAGCCTTTACCTAAAAGGGTTGTTTTAAAACTTTTTTTTAAATGATAAAAGCCTGTCTTCAAATAAAAATATGAGGTCTAAAACCCCAGCAGAGAATACCCAACCAGAACTGCCTGGGCTCAAGTAGGAGGCTGCGACTCTTCTCCTCCAAGGAGCCCTAGGGCAGTTGAAAAGCAGTGCCCTGTTTAAGGAGCAGAGGTTTTCACTCTGTGCCCTTTCACAGCTCTTACTTTTATTTTTCCACAGCAAGAGAGACTAGATTGTTTAAGGACATACACAGATGAGTTAAAACATCCTCCCATCAACTGAGTTGGAAATGCTGACCAGGTGGACCTTGACCATTCACATGCATTGTTTACCCTTAGTAATTCCACAGCAGTCTGCAGCCTCGACAAACTCTTGTCAGTAAGAAAACTTTAATAGAAACTACGTGTACAAGACTGTATTCTTAAAATGGAACATTTTAATTTGAAGTCATTTGAACACATAGTTGAAGTGGTTTTGTGATATTAAGAATACCCCAATGACATCTTTAATTTGACCAAAACTTAGCATCTTTGGGTTTTCTTTTAGAGCAGTGAGTTTCTCAAGTGAGTTAATGAAATAGAATCCATTAAATTCTGTTTCACCGTGACAGAAATCTATGGGATTGATGTAAAACAGTTCAACAATCACGATGCAGTGGTATCTCATGATCTTTCTTCATTTCTTTTATTCATTCATTCGTTCAGCCCTACTGTGGACTAGGCCAGGAATGTAGGAGTGAGCAAAACAAAAAGAATGTGATACATTTTCGTCTGATATTCTTCAAGTATAGGACATCCCTAGATTACTTTTCCTTTTGCAGAAGAGGAAACTGAAAATTGATTTTCCTATTTAAATTAAATTGCCCGGTATTGAGTAGACCAGTATGGGTTCAGGGGTACAAACCAAAGTCCCTGTCTCCAGTCTGCTCCTTGAGCCTGTGAATTATGCCACCTCCATATAAGCATGTGCAAGTAATAAAGGATGCCTTAATTCCTGGGGATGCAGCTGTGCCTGGGACCCAAATGCCCCCCAAATGAAAACAAATGTAAACTGTATATTTCACACTCTAGTTTTTTAAAGTTTATTGAGAAAAATTGGACAGTTTAGGAAAATGGACTCTGCAGTCTCCACATGAGGATATATATTTTTTAATGGTAATGTGTCCCGTTTTATGTTCAGTACAGCATTTATCACAGGTAAACTTTATAATTCAGGGACTTGAAATTGTTCCATTTGGCTGCCCTTTAGGTATGGAGTTACTTGGAACAAAAACTTGAACACAACGTAATTCTTAATGCATACTTGAGCTGGGTACTCTACGTATTTGTTTTTGTAGTAGAGACAATATTGTTAATGAGACATTTATTTCACATCTAGGAAATATTTGTATCATTGACATATGGTCACTTTCATGATTGATTTGGCAGTTTTTGATATTCACAAAACAAAATTTTTAAAAGCAGTAGTCATAGTTATTTGATTTGTACCATTGATCTTTGTTTTTTTTTTTAACTTGGTTGACTTTTTTTTTCTAACATCTTTATTGGAGTATAATTGCTTTACAATGGTGTGTTAGTTGCTGCTGTATAACAAAGTGAATCAGATATATGTATACACATATCCCTATATCCCCTCCCTCTTGCGTCTCCCTCCCACCCTCCCTATCCCACCCCTCTAGGTGGTCACAAAGCACCGAGCTGATCTCCCTGGGCTATGCGGCTGCTTCCCACTAGCTAGCTATTTGACATTTGGTAGTGTATATATGTCAGTGCCATGTACCATTGATCTTGACGTGACCTCTCTTCTTGGTGCACAGATGGGTCACACAGGCTTAAAGAGTTTGGAAATCGTCCATCTGGAGCCAAGGTCTGAAACTGGTGGGCTGGATCTGGCACACAGAGGGGGTTCCTTTAAAATTTTAAGTGAATTGCCAAGCATTTAGAGATTGAGAGATTTCACATTTTTTTAAAAATGCAGATTTTCATCTTCTCTTGAGATACCAGAAGATGTGACAGCATGGAGCCTGCATTCCTGTTGGGCAACGCTAGGCTAGAGCCAGTAGCCACTGGATCTTTAGATAGAGCATGAACTCTGAAACTTGCCACGGTCGCCAGCATTGTGTTATCTCCTTGACACTAAGGACAAGGGTCAGGTGCCATTATCTGAATGTCTTACTCATTTGTAAGACCTGCTTGGCTCTTACGTGCATGTGACTTTTCAATCCCAGGTCTGGGTGAAATTGCGACTCCAAAGTTACAGCCATCCTTCCTCTCAAAACCTCAGCATGTGAATTTTCAGGTGCATGATATGCTGGGTGATGTTCATTTGAAGGGGGTACCTTAAAAGTGTTGAGGGTAGACATCTGAGGGGAGGGATACCTTCTGATGGTGCCTGATTCAGAGCAGGAGCATCAGCAGAGCTGGGGGGAATCCTGTGGTCTATGTCGGTGCTTTTCAGCCTTTAACATGTAGATTCCGGTGCAGCAGGTCTGGGGGCAGGCCTGAGGTTCTGCAGTTCCAACAAGCAGCTGCTCATACCACGGCTACTCTGAGGACTCGCCTCTTTGAGTGGCGAAGGGGACTCTACCCTAAAGCAGTCCTAAGAAAGAGCAGTCATGCAGTGGTGGTTCTAAATATCTCTTCCTTTGGCCTGAGAAAGAGAAGGAGATCTTAACCAGGCTCTTTGGGGTTGAATCTTCATTAACAAACCTGGGTTCGCTTCTGGTTGCAGCAGGATAAATTTTTTTAAAGTAATTATTTTTAATACAACATAGCCTGTGTAAAAGAGAAGTCCAACTTTTATTTTAAATCTTGTTTTAAATTAAGTGCTTCTGATAAAAAAGCTAGATATGTTAAAGGTCAAGAATCTTGAAGTAGGAATTAGAGCTTTAAATTGTATAATTATAGGAGAATATATTTATGAGAGACTCCTAGAAACTTATTTAAATAAGACCACAGAAAATAGGATAATAATCAAATCCCTGGAAGTATGATAACCTTGTAACTATAAAATGATGTAAGTCAGGGGAATTCCCTGGCGGTCCAGTGGCTAGGACTCCACACTCGGCCTGCTGTGGCCTCAGGTTCAATCCCTGGTCGGGGAACTAAGATCCCGTAAGCTGCACGGTGCAGCCGAAAAAAAAATGTGAGAAGTCAGAAAGGAAGAGATCAGTGGATTCAAATATATAAAAATGTGCTGAGAGAGTAGATCTTAAGTATTCTCACTACACATACACAAAATGGTAACTGTGAGGTAATGGCTGTGTTAACTTGATTGCAGTAATTATTTCACAGTGTATGCATATGTCAAGCCATCACATTGTATACCTTAAATATGTACAATTGTTGTATTTATACTTCAGTAGAGCTGGGGAAAAAATACTGGAAAGGAAAACACAAAACAAAAGGAGATGCTCCATAACTGTTGGCTGAGTGAATTCTCCAGTAGGTAGACGGGTAAAAGACATTCATGTTCTATCACAGAGTAAATGAATGCATGAAAAAATGTTCAGCCTCACTGGTATGCAAAGATGAGCATATTCAAACAGCAGTGAGGTACATTTTCCATCTGTTAAATCAACAAACTCAAAAAGAAAGCCCAATGCTAATATGGTTACCTTGGAACCAGTAAACACTTACTCATTGCTGGTAACATTGTAAGTTGGTAAAAAGCTTTTGGGAACATTATTTGGCAATAAATGGCAAAAGTCACAAAGATTGGCACCCCTTGATCCAGTAGTCCTACCTGGGGAAGTGTTCGAAGAAACAAGCTGTTCTAAGAAAAGAAAAAAGCTGTGTGTTATGGATATTCCTCACAGTGTTATTTGTAAGGAAAAAAATTAGAATTTAAACATCCAGCGTTAGAGAAATGGTTCATTTATTCAACAGATAGTTTTGGTTAAGTAACTGTGATATCTCTATGAAGTGGAATTCCATGAATTTGTTCAAAATTAAAATGTTGATGCCTGCAGAGCAGTATGAAAGAATCTGTATAATACAGCCTTACTAAAAAAATGCAGGATGCAAAATGGTATATGTGCTCTGATTAGTACCTTGTGAAGTGATGTGTACGTATGGACAAGAACTAGAAGGCACCTGGACAAATGTAAGTAGCACTCTGAGCTTTTGTTCGTGTTGTTGTCCTATTGTTTGTACATTTTGGAGGTTGAGAGTCTTCAGCTTTTACCTCCTTAAATCACCGCCACATTACAAGCAGTGATGTTTACACTGATCACACAGTAGGTGCTTAGTATATAGCTGTGAAACATGATGAGGACTGCTGCTCAGGGCCTAAACGCTGAGTTCCAGTGGTAGTCTTCCTTCTTGATTGCTTTGTTCCACCATCCCAAGTCCCCCTTTTGCTTCCTGTGGTCGGTGGAGAGGCATCTTGGTGTCCCACGTGACAAAGTGTAAATGTCTGTCTCGGAGCTTCTCATTGACGTGCAGCAGGGCTGGGGCCCAGACCTTCGTGTGCCCGGGTTCCGTGTTTGCTGCAGTAGAGCCTCGGTGGAGCCGCGAGGAAGGGCAACACCCATTTCAGCTTCTGGTTTCCTTCAGCGAAGCAGCAAAACCCCACCTCAGTGTCCTGAGCCTTCTCCCAGCGCCCCCTCCCCTCCAGTTGTGTTCCCCATCTCCCTGCTCTCAGTATACTTTTCTCCTTTAATTAGGTCAGTTACTTCATGTCTGTTTTTCTTTTTTGACATGGTTTCCTCTGGCTGTAGCACCACATATTTTCCCCATTTGTCATTGCCTCTGCAGCTTCATGTTGCAATCGTTTTTCAAGTGGAACAGAGAGCACACTTGCTGAGGGGGTCAGCTCTTGACTCTTTGCCTGCCCTTTGCCTGCATGAGTGTTCCTATTTCTTTTGGGCCTAGTTCTGTTTGGTTTTGTAGTCTTCATCGTCAGTTATGTTTGGACTGAAAGATACTTAAGTAAAAATAACGGTAAGTCAGAGAGATGTCTGGCAAAGGTGCAGCACATTTGTTAAGGTTGCTGGTTTATTTATCTCCCCTGTCTCTATGGTGACTAAATCCGGGGCTGGGATTTAATGGACTTAATTTTGACCTCTTGTACGACTCCTGACTTTCCCAGCCTCTGATATAGAAGGAATTCACTTTCACTCTAGGAGAGAAATTGCCTCACTTAGAGAAAGGGTCCTAACTGGACTCTGGAAAGGTAGTATCTCCAGAGTCTTCGATTCTTCTGCTCTCTTTGATCCAAGTTCATGTAGCACTTGTAGAGAAGGCGGAGAAGTCTTCTAGATAAATATGCACGCGCGCACACACACGCACATTACCAGTGGCTCCAGTACAGTTCCCAAATGACCATGTGCTCTGCCACAGAGGGAGAAATGACTTCCTAATTTTACTCACATGGTGTCAGATCATCAGTTCCAAAGGACTAATGGCATATGCTATGGACAGCAGCCTTCAGGGGACTCTGAGTGGCCCTCACTTGCTTCCAGACACACCACCCGTCAGCCTTCCTGGCCAACTCTGGTCCTATTCGTGAATGGTGTTTTCAACACCAAGTGCTCTCTTGTCAACGGACCATAATTCATCCTGCCCCCTTGGATAAGAGTAGCATCAGAATTGGGTATGCCTCTTCTGTAGAGCCAGAAACTTTCTTGCA
The DNA here is from genome assembly GCF_964341445.2 of Mesoplodon mirus. Classification (NCBI taxonomy): domain Eukaryota; kingdom Metazoa; phylum Chordata; class Mammalia; order Artiodactyla; family Ziphiidae; genus Mesoplodon; species Mesoplodon mirus. The sequence continues at coordinate 116,433,652 of NC_138981.1, forward strand.
TTAAATAAAATACGTACACGTGAATTATGTGAGGCCATTGCCTGGTTCTGTGCTAGCCCAATTCCTGGAGTTTTAATATTTACATAGTTGGTTACTGTCAGCAAGCGCCATCCTTTTTTCACCTGAATGAATAGTCTTTCAAGTCCTTTAAAGTGATCTCTGGGCGTTTTTTAAATCCTACTATAAGCAGTCTTCTAAGTTACTTGACCTTTTTTTTTTTTTTTTTTTTTTACTGTTAAGGAAATTGAGGTTCCCCGGGTCTCACATTGAAGAAAATATAGGTATCAATAGTATTTCCCAGGGTCATATCTTTATTATTTGTTAATGTGGGTGAACTTTCAGTGAGAACTTTTTATAAGAGAATCTTTTCTAAGAATATTAAATCAATGGGAACATTGATTGGATATTACATTTTTTTTTATTTTTTAAAAGTATCTCCTTTATCCATTACAGGATTCTAAGTCTCCATGCATAGAAATGTTCGAACCATGTGTCAGAGTTCAAGTGTATTAAACTGTGCCCATGGAAGTCCACAGTAAAGGTTAGGTTTGACTAGGATTCGCACGGAAGAAGTCAGGTTTGGACACTGGAATTCAAATCTAGTGTTCTGTCCATACCTAACTGATGTGAGATGAAGACATGGATCTCTGACCTCTAAGGTAGCTAAGAGTCAAACCATCTTGTACTTGAGTTGTTCAAATGATCTTTTAAAACTTTTTCTCCTCTTCCATATGATGCTTTAAGACTCACAAGGACACTCCAGTTTTAGGAAGTTTAATAATATACCCCAAATCGAGTCAGAGTGCTTTATTTAATGCTAGTGTATACTGTGTTAGTTTACTCATGGATACTTTATCTATTTGCAAGTCCTTTCATCCTCTCTAGGAACAAATTCACATGTGTGAATTTTCTTTAAAACCAAAACAAAGGAGTTAGTAAATGATTAATAAGGATTGTACAAAGACTGAGACAAGAGAAGCGACTTAAGTGCCCTTACATTCTTATTCCTCAATAAAATATTAGAGTTCAGGTCTGTCATCAAGTTCAGTTCAAGTCCAGTAGGAACTTGTGAATACTTAATGTTTTTTATTAAGATTTTGTAACATCATAAGACTCAATGGATATGGAAGTTGTTTGAAGATTTTCTCCATCATCAACTCTTCTATTAATAGTACAGAGACTTGAGAAGCCAACAACAGATGCTCACTTGTGAAAGAGATCCATACTTGTGAGACGAATGGATACTCATAAAGTTCTGGGGTTGAAATCTTGCTCATGTGCCTTATAACCGTGAACTTAGAAAATTTATGAGATTAGGGCCATAGCTAAATCATATACATTTTATTATGGTCAGTACAATAAGCATAGCTCAGGTCATAGCTTTTAGAGAAATCAAAACGTTAAGGCCCAGAGCTGTTACCAGTGCTTGAGGAAGAGCAGCAAGCACTTTTATCCCCATCACTGTCACTGTCATCATCATTATCATCACACCAGCCTTGTGTGTTGAAAGCCTAGTGTGGAGAACTGTACTAATAATAGTTATAATTTATTTCCTCATCTCTTTAATTCTTAATATTTCAGTTTTGTTTAAACAGCTCTAGGGATCGAATCAATTTAAATTTAAAAAGGAGAAAGTATATAAAAATGTACTTGGAAGAGTAGCCTCATTCTCCTGTCCTGTCAGCCAGATAAGCTTCCCCCTTTGTATAGCATCTCTCATGGAAGGATCTCCATTTACTGGATGAACAGTTAGTTTCTGTAACAGTTCTTCACCGAGGTAGGAAAGCAGTGGTCCTTAGGTAGTTTGGTGAGAATCTGTGGTCTTTGCGGGTCTGTGGACACCTCTTAAACCGTGTGATACGTGTGTGTGATATGACCATTTTTATACCTTCTTCAGGGCTATGAATTAATAATTTACTTAAGATATTCCAAGTGTTTCTTTCCCAGAACCAGTGGAGTTTTTTTCTGTGGATTCTGGTGACGGGTTTGTGTACGTAGTTCTCAGTGTACGTGCCTCGGGGATTCATAATCCATAGTGTCTTTTGCTCACTAAAGTGGTTCAAGTGCTCACTAATTGGAGAGGCTGAGTTCCACCCTTGGCATTGGGCTCACGTGATGGGTTTGAACCTGGAAGCAGTACAACATATTCTGTTATTTGTAGCCTGTCCTTTATGTTCCCAGCTGTGTCCTCTGTATCGTCAGTCCTTGTAGACTTTGCATAGGATCTTGACCCAATTCCTTTGGTCCTCTCCTGTGCGCTCTTTTTTATTACTAGGACAATCTAAGGCACAAATTGAGTCAAGGATTTGGTTGGGGTTACTGCCCTAAAGAGTGCTCTCCTTCCGCAGGAAGCTCCTTGGGAGCAAGAATTGCTGATGATTTCTCTGGTGTCCTCCAAGCCATTTAAGATTTATGCCAGAGGCATTTACTGGAGATACAGTTAATTAAATGAAAGGCGTTTTATAAATTACAAACCATAGCATTACTGTGGTATTACATAGGACAATCTCAGGATCTTTGTTTGACTTCCTGTTCCTCTAATATCAGTATTCCTGACATGGTTGGAGCATATTCTTGAATAGAACAGTCCGTCCTACCTAATCCCTTATAGCATAGCATCACATTTTTCCAGCACTTTGTTATGAAGTTTTTCAGACAGACAGAAAAGTTGAAGTTATACAGTGAACACTCCTTGCCCACCACCCAGATCCTATAGGTAAACATTTTGCTAAATTCGCCTTACTACGTACCCCTCCGTCCGTTGGTCCCTCTTCATTTCTTGGCTGCATTTCAGAGCAGCCTGCGGGCATCCATACACTTTACCCCTAAACACTGCAGCATGTGTATCATTGTGTGGTTGCAGTTTTGACATTCTTAGCCCTGCTGTCAGATTTGCTAAGATTCTGACATTTACTTTGCTGGTGGCTAGGAAAAGATGGTAAGTTGAATGTGAAATAAGCTCCATTTTCAGACCCGGGGGAGTTTTTGTTTCTAACTACCGGCAAGTGAACAAACACTTTGTATCACTGCCCCTTTTCTCCCACTTTACATGGTCACATTATTTGTACTGTTGAAATTTGGAAGGCCAGTCTAGGAAATAAAGTTGAGAGTCTGGTTTATATTAGTAAAAGCGGAGAATTGGGGTTGAGGATAGCGGGGCAGGAAGTTACCAGTGTGATACCGCTTACTTATACAAGGTCTCGAGAGGGTTTAGTGGCTGTTTATATCACCCAAGGGTGGTAGATTTAATAAACACTAACAGTACAAATAGAGGGTCCTTCTAACCTATTGGTTATATTCCGTGGAAGCCTAGAACTCATACAAATGTTTCAGAGGTTTCACCAACATTTAAAAATCTAATGTGAATTAGATTTCTTTAGAAGTGTATCGAGCTATTTAGAAAGCACTGATAAAAAACAACAGACAGACTCAACTGTGTTTTGTAGTAAATCTTAACATACTGGAGAACACTTACTGAATGACTTTAAAATAAGTAAAGGTTATTCATGTCAGCTTAAAATAAAATTTTGAGTAACACTTACGTGTCATTCATCAAAGTCAGGATAATATTTCTGTTGTGGGAATAAAGACAAAAGGTCTTCAGTGAGACCATTACACTAAAGCCATGGTGTTAGGGCATCGGCCTACAAAAGCTGAAGTTACATTTTGGTTTCCAGTTACAGTGAGCACTTATCCATCTGTTATATTTAGATTTTTTTTTCTAGTACCTTTAGGAATCTGGAAACAGACAAGTATATGCTTTCAACTTGAAACCACCATAAAACAGGAGAGGTAGTGAAGAGGCCGGAGGCTGGCTCCAGTGTCATCCCTCAGATGGGGCTGTGTGAATGGATTAGGGAACCTTTCGAAAGGTCTCTCTCTTGGCCCATAGCTCAAACCGCTCAACACAAGTCTGAAAATGCATGGGTGCAATAGTACGGTTCGTTATGAGATTTTCAGGGCTTCTTTGATTACGCCCGAAATGCATTACAATGGCTCTAGCAGATTTCTTTCACTTGGAGGCCACCATTCTCACTTTGGTCCCTTTGTTCTGGGTGGTACCGCATTCTGTGCCTGTATCTAGGCCAGTACCTGCTTGTTTGTAGCTGCAGTTGATTTTTAAAATGTTTGCGTATCTATATTTTATTTTCTCCTAACATTTTATTATGAAGATTTTCAAAGTTGAAATGATGTTGCAGTGAACACCTGTATCCCCAGCATCTGGAGTCGTCTCCCATTAGCATTTTACTCATCAATGCATATGATTTGGGGATGCATTTCAAAGTAAATGTAGCAGATTTCACCAGTCAAATAAGTTCATATATTTCACACACTTTGAGTCTGGCTTCTCGAACATTATACAAATGTGCCTAAATTGGCATCGAGTCCTGTGAAAGAAGCTGTCAAATAAATGCCCCCTTTTCACTGGGAAACAATTCAGGAGCCTTTCTTAAAAGTCACAGATTTTCTGGGGGACTTCCCTGGCGGTCCAGTGGTTAAGGCTCCACGCATTCACTGCAGGGGGCACGGGTTCGATCCTTGGTCAGGGAACTAAGATCCCCGCATGCTGGAGCACGGCCAGAAAAAAAAGTCGCAGAGTTTCTGGAATTCTGGCATGGAGTTGGAAAAGAATACTGGCTTATTTTGAAATCTGAACTTTTTCGTGACTCAGACGTTGCTGACCTCTGATAGAGAAGGGGGGTTATACTTGTAAATTTTGTTTTCATCCTTGAGACAGGAGCCAGATAACTTACAGTTCTTATAGAGAGGCAGGATCATCTTTTCAAGTGTTACAAAATACATGGTGTTGGTCACTCCGACAAAACCTGTTATATTTGGAAAGCAGGGGAGCAGTTAACTAAGGACTAAATTTGGTCTATGCTGGATCCCATCCCAAACCCTGGTGTCAAGGTGTTAAGTGCAAATTATTTTAAAAAACGCTCTTGTTACAATTGGAACCGTGAGACCGTGATGGAGATGAGAGATTTTAGTGTGCGGCTCTTACCCCCTTTATGCGGAAAGCCTCCCTCCATCCTTGCAAAGCTGCGTCGTCGTTCCCTTTACTCCCAATCCCCAGAACCTTGTCTAAACACTCCCCCTTGGCCCCGGGGGGGCTGGCTGGGTGTATTTCCTTCTGGAAGTCTTCCCTCACACCCCTGAGTTCGCTGGCGGGAGATCCCTTAAAAGCCTTTCCCCGTATAGGGGCTAATCCTGCAGTTTCCACTGCAGTTCCAGCTGCTATTGCCCCGGGGTAGAAGCAGATCTCTGCGATGCTGCCAGTCTCTGGACCTTCCAAGAAAATCTAATGTTTAAGAACAGAAAGTTAGGAGAGAAAATCTTTGGGGCAGGGACTAGGTGGCGGGGTGTGGGTGAAGAACTGGGCGGTTAGATATATCTTCAACGTGTCAGTAGAACATGAATTTAAAAATTACCTATAAAGAGTTGTAAAACCTTAAGCAGCGCCTTCAGACAGACACACTACTCTTTAAAACCTGTAAGAAGTCCTTGGCACCATGGAAGGATAATGCCCTTTGGTCTTGGAAGAGACTATTAGGTTGCAGAGGTTTCAGTTCCTCTACTACCGACTTGCTCTTTGATCTCAGAATGTGACTGACTTGTTCTGTGATGGTTTCTTTCATAAGCACCAATAATAAAACTGATTTACTGCATATAGTATAATAGGGGCATTTAAAACTATATCTAGTTCCCGTTATAGCTCAAGTTTTTGAATGATTAACATTTAGGTATTAACATTACTCCGATTTAATTTTGTTTGAAAACTGTTGTTTTGTATATGAATACTTTATATTCTGTCATTCATATGTACAGTACCACCCTTAAGTAAACGATACGTCCACAAATCAGTTTAGAAGGTTCATTTCCTGACTGCAAAACAGATGTTTAAAACACATAGAAATTGATTAGACTGTGTACCTATTGCTGGCAGGAAGGTGGAAAGTTTTCTAGATTTATGATTACGACAGGTGACAGTGTGAGCTTCTATTCTTAGTTTGACCTTGTTCCCCTCTCTTAAGGCAAGACACTTAATCTTTTTAACGTGTCAGTTTATCCGTGTGTAACACCTGTACTCTTCTTTCATGAAAACAGTACCTGGTTTATATTTGATAGCATTTGAGGACTTGATATAGAAGGTGGCATCAGGGTTCAAATTACTCTGTAGAAACTATTTGTATGTTGAATGATAATCTTGACAAATTACTAATTACTACATTTAGAAAGTTACAACTCTGGAGGGAACTGATATTTGATATTGTTGTCCTATGTGTTCTAAGTTACCATCATAACAGTAGGAAAATAAACCCCGTCTTGGCTCTGTTACAAAGGGATAAACTCACTTCTTCAAGTGGTTACTAAATCTCCAGCCCTTTAGACAACAAATAAAAAGTGCTCCTTGTTTTATTTAATTTTTCTGGAAAAAAAGTCTTCTGACTAACCTTGGCTTAATTTTTTCTCTGGTTGAGAGCTTGCCAAGTTGTTCTCTTTGTAAAGAGTGAAGGATAAACCATGTCAGTTACTCAAAGCAACAAAAAATACCCTCTACAAACAGGCAGAGGAGTATGCTTTTGATTTTTAGATCAAAGCAAAGAACCAAGATTATGTGGAGCTAGCTTATAATACATTTGTACCCAGCTACTTGTGCCTTTGCAAAGAATCAAATGTTAACTAAATAGCAAGAGGATTAAATAGCTAGATCCTGAGTAAAACTAGAATACCCATATGACTATTTTTTTTAATTCTATATCCTTGGAAGTTTGGGCTAATGTGAGAGAGATCGCCAGCCTTTTCACAATGATCTGCTACTAGATTTTATGGTGTATGGTGTATAACTGTGTATGTGCTTACTCTGAAAACTTTGTAAGTCGCGTGAAAAATGAAATCCCCTCGAAAAATTAGAAGACACTGTCTACTTAGGTACAAAGCCTGATTTTTATACATATTTTTTCTTTTACAGATATTTTATTTTGACATGACTTTTCAGTTCATACTTTTCAGTTCAGTACTTGGACACACGTGATTTAATTTGGTTCCCAAAACAATCCTATAGAGAAAGCAGGAGCGGTATTCATGTCCCCATTTTCTCGATGAGGAAGAAAAAATAAGTTGGCTTGTGAGCAGGTCAGCAGAGTCAGGGATTCTACCTAGGATTTTTGATTCCATATCTGTTGCTCATTCCTTGAGTTACAAAACAGTGAAGCCAACCAAACGTTCACTCTTCTTTTCATTAAATGCCAGCTTAAAATGAATTTAACTTTTATAGTGTTGTCTCCATTTACTTTGACAGAATTAACTTGTAATTGATGTTGCACTTGCTAAAACTTTCAGAATTAAATGTCCTGTTTCACAGCTCCTGAATTCATCTCTTCTCTGTACACTTCCTTGTCCAATATGATCATTTATGTAGCATGTATTTAGCATTTGTTTATGACATTAAATGAGTAGACAGTTTGAAGTGAATTGAAATGAATTAGTGTTGTATTTTTATTATACTCCTGGTTCTCCACACTGACCTGCTGCAACACCATGACTGAGGACCCCTATTTTAACACCTAACAAAAACTGCTGATAGACATACTTTTTAATGATTTACATATATTATGCTGATTTACAAACATGAACCCCTTTTCCCGAAACCCAAAGAGTTAATTTTTTAAATGTTCACTGTGAGATTGGAGTCGGGGTACAAATGACACTTCTGTTTCTTGCTTGTTGGAGAAACAGGGAGGTACAATCTAAGTTGCGAAATCAGTGACACACAGAGCACGAGTCACCTGGCTTCTGTTAGTTATGCGACCTTTTAAAAACCAAGTGCCCGTTTCAGAAAAGACTGACTTTTGAGATGACAGACATCAAGCTACTCTTCTTGCAGGGTTCATTTAAAGCTCTGATGCAGACAGAGCTGGAAAATCCCTGACAGGCTTCCATAAGGAAGGTGTGCAATGTTGCCTTCCAGGCAGGCAAGGTGAAGGTCAGCCTCGTGACTCAGCTGCACCGGCTTGGTGCTGAGCACGGGCACCCGTGCCCAGCTCAGCTGGCTCCAGACCCTGGCTGAGAAGCCACCTTTCATTTTGTTCAATAGATAAAGAAGAGAATGTGAACACTTGAAAGTCAAATACCATAGGTACTTTATAGCTTTTCCACCTAAAGACCTGGTGAACGCTAAGCGCCTCCTTAATCTCAAGGGGTAACGTCTCCGTTGCCACCAGTGCATCACGGTGCACCACGGTGAGCACATGTGTACGTTGTCAGGAGAAGCGTTTGACTCAGTTTATTGTCTTGTAATTCATTGGCCAAGACTTGCGGTTTGGTGCAAAGAGCACTCGACTTGGAATCAAAAGCCACTTCCTGTCTGGGTGGCTTATTAGCTGAGGGTAACCTTAGCATAGTTGGCATGGGATTTCCAGATGGCGTCTTTTCTGCCTGAACAAAAATAATCTACCACTTCAGTAAGCCTTGGTGGGTGCTGCCTGATCCACTTGAGATCCCTTCATCCTTTTCCTTTCTCTGTCTCTCTCTCCTTGTAAATAAATCACAACTCTGGTTGTTTGAGTGCAGCTGACCCTTGTCGGGTATTAGGGGAAGGCAGTCTGGTCAAACTCACCACAGCACTTTTTCTAGTTGATTCATTGCATCGTTTTAAACTTTGTGTATTTCTTACATCATTGTTTGTAATAACAGGCTGGAAACAACTTAAATGTCTATCAGTAAGGAGCTGTAAATTGTGGTACAGCTACACAGTTGAATACTATGTATGTGTTACAAAAGTGGAGGCTCTTGATGTACTTGCATGGAAACTCTCTAAAATATATTGAATAGAAAAGGCAAGCTGTAGAGGAGTATGTATAGTATATCAGTGTTATGTTTTTAAAAAAGGAAAAAGAAAAAAGTGTACATGGCTGCCTATTTCTCATATGCCCAGTGCCTCTGGAAACATAAGACACCGGTATCATTGCTTCCTGATGGAGAGGGGGAAATAGGTGTCTGGGGCCGGCAGGAGAGGAAGACTTTTCACTACCTTTTCATCAATAGATATTTTAAAAATGCAATAAATCCACGTGCAAAAAAAGAATGTTCACAGCAGCATTTTTCGTAATAGCTAAAAAGTAGAAACAATTCATGTCCATCAACTGGTGAATGAATAAATGGGGTGTGGTATATCCAGACAATGGAATATCATTCAACAATAAAAAGGAATGAAGTACTTACACATTTGCAACATGCACGAGCCTTGAAAACATGCTAAGTGAAAGCAACCAGCCACAAAAGGTCACACATTGTGTGATTCTATTTGTATGAAAATGTCCAGAATAGGCAAATCCCCAGAGACAGAAAGTAGATCAGTGGTTGCCAGGGGCTGGGGGAGAGGGAATAGGGGGTGACTGCTGATGACTGTCGGGTTTGTTTTTTGATGATGAAAATGTTGCGTAATTAGATAAGGCTGATGGTTGCACAACTTTATGAATGTACTGAAACCCACTGAAGTGTACACTTTTAAGGGATGAATTTTATGTTGTGTAAATTGTATCACAGTAAATGAAATAAAAAAACAACTTGGTGAAGTCATGAACATGGAAACCTTAAGAATCACTGTGAGCATATTAAACAGGGAACAACTTTCTTAAGTTTCCACCTAAGAAACCTTTCCACTGTAAAATATTTTACGTAGTATCGCTGATGACGCCGGAAGACTCCGTGTCCTTTAGCTACTTTCACTAACACCCACCAGTGATCTTTTTATTTTCTAGGGGAATATTGTTAACCCACATGAAGCCCTGGTTGATTGAATTTTAAGCAAAATAGCCGAAAAAAAGGATTTACAGTTATATGAGATTGAGAGATTGTGGCTGCAGGCCTTCCCCACTCCCTGCCACGAGGAGAGAAGGTTATGGGAGTTCTCAAAGGAGCCTCAGAATCTTCGGAGCAGCTGCCCTTCCTCTCCCCGCAGCTGATGTCAGAGCAACTCCTGCCCCTAGCCTGCCTCGCCGGTGAGCCGCCCCACACCCTTCCTTGGGCTCTCCTGGGTCAAGCTGAGTCTCGGGGTTTGAGGGGCCATTCCTAATCAGAGGGGTTTAGCCTTAGGGCTCTCGGGTGAGATCGGTGGACCTGACTATGTGACCTCTCTTCCCCCAGTCACGGAGTGTTCACAGGTGCTGGGCCGTTGCCGTCATGGCATCAACCTGTCCGTAGGCTGGTCAGATAACAGCCTTCTGTCAGTCTTCCCAACTCCAGGTGCCTAAACCTGAGCTCGTCTTGGGGTTGGGCCTGGGGGGTTGAGCACCATGTATCTTTGCTCAGGGGTGGGGTAGACGACGCACAGCTCAGTTCTGCTGCCCCGAGACTTTTGGCCTGACTGTGCTCGCTCAAGTGAAGTCTCTCCCCAAGCAGCCTTACCTCAGCCGAGCTGCTGAGTCCTCCTTGTAAGTGGCCTAAGAAGATAGTGTCTTCAGATGCGTGTCCTTGGCATTCATTCCGAATGAACTCATGCGATCCAAGACTAACCTGTGTTCTGGCTGGAGCTGTGGCTCCCAGGGATACAGGCAGCCTCTTCTCATTGTTGATCTTCGTAGGCCAACTGAAGATCAGAGATGTGAGTCGCAGGGGGCCTACCTCATTAATTAGTCTCATCGAAGCAAGGCCTTATTCATCGTGTAGGAAGGTCTGATCGTCCATTGGGCTCACTGGGCCCTTACTTGTAGGAGGGATGTAGGGAAGATCCCTCCCCAGCCCAAGACTGAGCAGGAGACCTAGACTTAGTGGGTCTTTTATTTTCACTAGAGGATCGAAAGGGCAGAGTTTTGTTCTCCGTAGGTCTCCGTCATGTGTTCGTAAGCCCTCCTTGTCCGTATGGGAGGTACAGCTCTCCCCTCTGGGCTGATTCCTCTGAGTTCCTAGGAGTTTCAGAATTGTTCTTGGGTGCCCCAGTCATTCTCAGGCCCGTAATCCTTGCAGCTGGGCTCTGGGCCAAGATCCTGAGCTCTTATCTCTTTCCACATATCCCCTGTGGATTGGTAAACTTGAGGATAAATTCCTCTTTTGCAGGAATCTGCTTCTTGGGACATCCGTATTTTTAGAGTGAAATTGAATAAATAACACATTGTGCTTACTGTGTGCCAGTCACTGTTCTAAATGTTGCCAGTATTTACTATTTCTCATGAAAGCCCTGTTAAGGTAGGTACTCTTGTTATCCCCATTTTAAAGATGAGCAAATTGAGTCACAGAGAAGTTAAGTAATACTTGCTCGCACACAACCAGTAAGTGGTGGAGGCAGGAGTTGATTCTAGACATTCTGGCTCCAGAGTCCATTCCCTTAGCCACTATGCTGTATTCCCTTGAAACTTTATAAAACAACCCCGTATTAAACCCAGGGCAAATTCTATGTTATTTGTCTTAGAACAGTGTTGATTGCTCAGACAATCTCATATAAAATTAAGACTTGAATTTCTTTCATGGAAGCCTTCAAAAATAGTCATGGTCCAGAGTCTAAACCATTTCATCCGAGTTCCATTCAATGCAGTGATCACCATCACTGTTCATTTGGGTTTCCCTGCCTCCAACAATCTGGTCTTGTTTACACTCGGTCCATAGTCACACGCTTGTCCTCTTTGATTGTCACACTGCTGGAAAACCAACAGGAAGGGTTGGAGTTTGAGGTGAACGTGATGTAATCTCTCCGAGTGCGTGACCTGTGGTGGCTTCTGCCACTCCAGCTACAGACTCCTTCTTGGGCTGTGTTTGCTGGACCTCGTGTCCCTGTCGTTCTGCTCGCGTGCTGCCCACCTGGCACGGTGAACGTGCTGCTTGACTTCCAGAGCTTTGAAACGACTCGCTCGTGCTTCTGGAGTGTCAGCTGTTTCAGGGAGACCCTCTGCTCCTCCATCGACCGGGCCCTGCTCTCTCGGCCCCGTATCAGCTGCCGCTTCCCACTGAGCTCAGCTGAAGTGTACGGTCACTTTGACTAGACCCTGGCTGTAGCATGAGAGAACCTACGAGGTGTTTTCATCCACAGATCGTAGAGGTGTCCCTTAGTCTCGGTATCGGTGACTCAGGCACCCAGCCTCTGCCAATGATGACCAGAAGTCAAGGGACTGTGACCTCCATTGAGCAGAAATAAACCCGCATGCAGGTTTTCCGGCGTCGTGAGTAGAGCCCTTGCTGGTGGCAGCATGACGTGCCCGGAGCGGTGCCTTGGGGGGCCCCGACACCCGGGTTCCAGACCTGGAGCTGCTGCTAACGCAGTGAGGAAGTCACCCCCCGTCTCTGGGCCTTAGTTTTCCCGTCCGTAATATGAGGCCTCTGAGGTCGTTTCCGACTCTGTCATCATGCGGTCTTGATGAAGGTGGAGCCCGTGCCCCCGTGCCGCGTCCTCCCCACGCACAGACTGACAGGGGCAGTAACCTCACGGCAGGGCGCACTGGCCTTTACTCCATCTCGCCACTGAGTTTTCCGGTTATAGTGCCTGTCCTCGCCAACAGGGTGGCTCTTTCCACTGAAAGTTCTTCACGTTTGCTCTCCCAGACGTGAGTCGCCATGGACGGGCACCCTCCTGGGTCAGGCAGACAAATAATGGCCCTCGGGGAAACTTGGCATATGGGGACCAAGTGAGGCTTTCCTTCCTCCAGGAAAGCGATTGGCCCTGCTATCAAACAGTCAACCCTGTTGCCTGACAAAATCTAGACTTCCTGAGTGACGCCCAGATCACAGCTTGACGCCCTTCCTCCCCCTGTGCTCCCACACCCACTTCTGTGCCCCGTGACCAACCCCGCAGAACCACTCGTGTTTCCAACCTCTACCCTGAATTCTGGGGCTTTCCCCTGTTTCGGAGTTGAAGGCACCAATGCATAATGAGGGGATGTAGTAATTCCAGTCCTTTGGTACATGAGCACAGGTTGTATGTTACTAGTTGAGATCTCACACCCCAAAGCAGGGCTCGTGAGTTATTATGATCACACGTCTGGTCAAGGCAGTCGGCCCCAGGTAGCAGAATTAAGAGTAAGGAGATGGAAGCTTATTTGATTTGCTGTTCTGTCCTGTTATGGATATTAATCAGCTGGCTAAAATATAGACTAGGGTCATGGAATGTTCAGCTCTCAAGCATCTATCAGAGGTTTGAAATGTCCATAACAGGTGGGCTTGGTGAATGCCAGGAGTTAGCATGATTGAAAGGGTGTTTTGAGTCATGGCACATGGCAACATGGAAATAAAACAGATATATCACAAGTGGGTGGTGGTGGTAGAAATAGACTGGAAGAGAATTTTAACACCTAAAATATGACAAAGATTTATCCCTACAAGCTTCTCCGTTTCATGAAATATTCGTTTTCCTCTGACCTGAAATTCTGTATTTGTATTGCCTTTTAAAACTCTTTCTGATTTCTGTTTCATTTCTTTTATCACTTTCTCTTTATTTCCTCTTTTAAGTGCCACTTCAAATATATATTTTTAAATCTGAGATCATCATAGTGGCTAACTTTGAAAGTCATTTGTTCATGTTGTCCTGGTGGTGATTTCTGGTTAGAAGCCCACAGAAATATCTCTGGGATGTGGTTGGTACAGTTCCTACATCTTGGCAAGAGTCTAGGAGCAGTATAGGAAGGGGCAGGCTTTGGGGACAGGAGACATTTAAAACTGTTACTAATCATGGAATGACATTTTCAAAAATCAAATGGCAGAGGCCATGGCACGTGTTTAAATGCTTAATCTCTGAGTCTTACACGGAGATTTTCTAAGCCCTGGTGAATTGTGAAATGAACAGGCCTTCACTGGAGTGAATTAGCACTTCCAAGGTGCTTGGCCATTTCCAGGGTGTTCTGTTTCATGTATTTTATCTCATTTGTAACAGGTCTTCCCCTTTCATAGCCACCCTTTCCTTCGCTCCGAGATTCAGAGGCCCTTTGGGGAGGAAGAATTCCAGGTTTGCTTTCATTCGGGCCTTACCTGATATAATTGCCCCTCGTGTGGTTCTGGGGGGTCCCCTCGTTTTATTCTTTGACTGGTTGTGACACTTAAGCGGTGACTATGCAAAATTTGGCTACTAGGTAAGAAAAAGTACTCTTTCCCACCCTGAAGGTTGACAGGAACATGAGATGGCAGAAGCCGTCCTGGGCTTTTTCTTGCCAGAAATACTCTGGAGAGCTCAACATTGAATCACATCGCGTCTCGGTGCATGACTAGGTGCCTTAATCGCGCAGTTGGAGTCACTCAGGAAGATTGTTGGTGGAGGGACTGGGGAGTCTGGCAAAGTTATATCGAGAAAAAACGTGCCGTGTGTTAATGCATTAGTGGTACACATGGGGAGGAGAAGAAGGGTGGAAGAGAGAAATTGAGATGAAACCACTGATACATCCACAAACACTCCATTCCAGCTTGTTGTCATTCTCTTGCCTCTGGCGGCGACTCACAGCCAGTAAGTGAACCTGAGTAAGTTTTCAGATTTCTTGAGGAGAAGAAAACTGCAGTCAGGGGAGAAGGGTGAGCACAAGCCAAGCCGTGAGTGAGGAACTCCCAAGATGTGGGCCAACTAGGTCACTGAATTTGTCATGTTTGACTCTTAGGTTGCACCCCTTTGAGCTTCGGAAGTTTGATCCTCCCACTGGTATTTGTGAGGTAGAGATTCTGAGCTTCGATTGCAGGGCAAGAATCCCCACAAACATGATTCCACTGGAACCTCACCCTCATCCCTGTTTCTCTCTTGGCCTGACAACTTGGACCCTATTAAAGGGGCTTAGTTGTTGACATCTCAGAAGAACCTCCTCATAGAGCCCAAAATAAAGTGCCGTTTTTCCCCACAGCGGCTCTGCCTCCCACATCCCCCGTCGCTTCCCCATCACCCAGAATCACGACCTCAGAGGGGTCACGGCTCCTCCCCTGCTGACATACCTAAGCCGTCCTCTTGGTCCTGCCCCACAGTGTCCCTTCCAGCTCTCCTCTCGGTGCCCGCTGCCCTGAGTGCCCTCATTCAGGCTGTTGCCCGTGCCATTCCTTGCCAGGCTGTGCCCTCCCCTTGCGCGTGTCTGTGTGTGATTGCGTCCTGCCTCTGGAGCGGGCCCTGCTCTGCTCGTACCTTTGCTCGCGCTCTACCCTTTCTTGGAATGGCCCCTGCCCTTCTCTGTGTGCTGCAGTATCCCCCGTTCTTCAGGGACCAGGGCACACACCATCCCAGCCATCTAGTCTTGTCCGGTCCCCCAAACCCGATGTGATCTCTGCCTGTGATAAATCTCGACACCACCTCCCATCTGTCTTGTCGCACTCACCGTGCTGTGCTTTGCATGCTAGTCATCTGTAGGTTGATCTTGGTACACTGCAAAGGAAGGACTGTCTCTTATTCTTTGTGACCAGCAAAATATCTTGCACTGCACAGTAGGATGTGTGTTCAGCAAGTGCTCTTATAAAATCAGCGAATGCGTGGGGTGGCACTCTCCACAGGTGGAGCCGAAGGCAGGTTAAATGGAAGTGCAGCGTGCTTGGGGGACCAGAGTGTGTAGATACACTGAGGCAAGCGGAGCCTCAGGGGTCCCCACGCGACAGGGGGCCGAGGAGCTGTGATGCCCAGCACGCACTGACGAGTCATCCTGATGTTCGCGAGAGCAGGGGAGGCCGGAAGGCCCGAAGTGTGGCCTTCACACGCTAAAGCGATTTGTTCATGAAACACCAGCCTGCTCCACCAACAGCGTAGGAAGGTGCTTTGTAAACAGTACAGTGATTATTAGGGATGCTGGTACACGTCCTGCTGGTGATGTTAAATGAAGGTGGCTCAGACGCTGATGAAAGCAGTGCCCGTTCGGGTGTCTGCTGAGTGACTGTCACAGTTTCTGAACCACTGAGCCCCCCACTCTTCTTACTGAGAAATTGATTTTCAGCTGACAGAGGGCCTTCTCCGTTTTGGTTTTGTGAAAGTTACAGCTTTGTGACTTGAGGACATGGGCAGTGGGGACAGATGTCAGAGCAGGTGTTGGTCACACCTCATGCAGTTCTTTGGAAGGCGGACTTCACCTGCTTGGCGCAAACTGCAGAGTAAATGCTGTTGTCGTCGTCCGAGCTCCCAGCCCACACCGGCTGCTCGGAGTTGACTAATTAATGACTACTCAGAAAGCAGTTCTCATGTTTTTGTGTTTTGTCTCGTGTTTCGGGCAAGAGAGATTTAGGTGTATTTGCTCATTTTGTATGGCTCTCGGTCTGTCCGTATGCTGTTGTCACCTTTCACTTCCTGGAGGAGAGCCTTGGGCACGCTGAGCTTATTGTTTGTGGCACGGCGAGAGGGGCGTTTAAAGATACCTCAGCTCGGGCTTCCCTGGTGGCGCAGTGGTTCAGAGTCCGCCTGCCGATGCAGGGGACGCGGGTTCGTGCCCTGGTCCGGGAAGATCCCACCTGCCGCGGAGCGGCTGGGCCCGTGAGCCATGGCCGCTGAGCCTGCGCGTCCGGAGCCTGTGCTCTGCAGTGGGAGAGGCCACAGCAGTGAGAGGCCCGCGTACCGCAAAAGAAAAAAAACAAACCCTCAGGTCTACCTAAAAATATACCTCACTAAAACCGAAAATTTAGGGTTCGTAAAGGTTAATCCTCTAATAAACTAAGAGCGTTTCCTCTGGGTGAAAAGTTTGAGTTTGTTTTAGGGGCGTGGCGTCGTTCAGACTGGCCAGTCTCCCTGCCAGAACGCAGTCAGCCGAGATAAGAAAGGCTGCGGAGGCGGAGGCGTGGTGGGAGCGCAGTGTCCCTTCCCTTCTTTTCCCAGGCTTTCTTTCCTTTTTTTTTAATCTTTATTTTCTTGACATGTAATAAATCTGCCTGTAACATCCGGGGTTTCACTGTTATATCATTTTCCAGCTAACTAGGAGTTACAGTTTTAGCTATCTTTTAGAATAACTTTTTTTCTTTTAAGTTGAATGCATACCATACTGTAATAATCCAAGACAGTTCAGCTGTTTTTCCTGAGTATGTTTCATATAACCCGTATATAACAATATTGCTATGTTTTTAGTCATTTTTACATTTAAGGGAACAAAGTATATTTAGAATAACTTTTCATTAAACGTTTGAAGAGCATAAGAGCCGGGAAGCTCATTGACTCATTCATCGTGAAGCGTGTATCACTTACCTGCTGGTTCTGAGAGCAGGAAGCCAAGTAAAGCATGACCCCGGCCCTCAGCCTGGGGAGAAGATGCATGAAGAGGGTGAAACCAGTGACAAGCGCTAGACGAGACATGGCCTGACCCAGAGCGCAGGTCGTCCCCTTTCCTTGAAGTTCAATGGCTGAAGCCACTTTTGGGTTCCAGGTGGGACTACGTTTCTGTTTCATATGTGACTTGATTAACACTTTGCACATCTTTTTTTTTTTTTTTTTCTTTTTGCGGTATGCGGGCCTCTCACTGTTGTGGCCTCTCCCGTTGCGGAGCACAGGCTCCGGACGCGCAGGCCCAGCGGCCATGGCTCACGGGCCCAGCCGCTCCGCGGCATATGGGATCCTCCCAGACCGGGGCACGAACCCGTATCCCCTGCATCGGCAGGCGGACTCTCAACCACTGCGCCACCAGGGAGGCCCCACTTTGCACATCTTTTAATTCATTTTTTCAGCATAGAGTTTTCTTGGGGAACAAATTGGGGAAGAGGTAGGGAGAGCGGGGGTGGGGAGCATGTTTGCGAGGTTAAACAGGGTGGTTAAAGAGGACGGCGGTGAAACAGTGACTTGGAGCAAAGCCTCGAAGGAAGCAGAGGAGCAGCCGGGAGAGGCTCGTGTTGAGGGGATGTGGCCGCCGGGACCCTGAGGTGGGGCGTATCTGGAGAGCGCAGGGGCCAGCAAGGCGTGAGGGCGAGGGGGTCAGGGCTGAGGCTAGAGAAGGATCCGGATGCGGGTTGGGGAGGGACTCACAGGCCCCTCCTAGAGCTCCATCCTGATGACCAGCCTCTGGCCAGTGGATGACCTGTTGAGCCGTTACAACATGTTAGGGCGCCATGTTTTTGTCCGTATTTTTACATTGATTGTTCCTGACAGTGGAAAGCGAGAGATTCCGTTTGTGGGACGATGTCTCTTCCTTGGTGTACATAGCGGGCGTGTATGTCTCTCCCTCCTGCCCTGCTCTGACACTAAGGAGATACGAGGCTAGGATTGCTGTCTTCAGTATTCTCCTGATCTCTGGTGCAGAGCAAGTAGGACAGAGATAATGCCCTTGATCTGTATATTCATACTGTCTAATCCCTTTTAATTACACTGGTAGCATAAGTCTGTCTCTTATAGTTACTTTTATCATTAACAGCACAAAAATGAATTCTTCAAAGGACCAAATGCAAGCTCTTTAGGCATATAAAGTGGATTAATGAGGGTGGCTCAGCGTTAAGGTATGCCAGGGCCGAGTCCAAATTTTATTCCGGTACAGGGATCACTTTCTATGTGGCCTCTCTGGCTCTGGAGCTAATTTGGATGCTGAGTAGCCCCACAGGTATTTATATGTAGTGTTTGGTATTTTTACTGGGTCCTATTCTTCTCCCTTGGATCACCTAAAATGGTTAAGAATTTTCTAGTGGGATTAAGGTTGTGATCTCTGGGGAGGGGTGGGCCATCTGCTCTTGGTTATTTTTGTGTTAGCCGCTTCCCCTTAAATGTATGTTCACAACTGAGCCACAGCCTTATCAGCTGGGCTTGAGGGAAGACTGGTCTAGGTGCCGCTCCTGAACTTGGTGTCTAAGCCATGGCTTCCCATAGACACTCAGGTAAAAGCTTCATATTCTTTACCTTCTAGGAAGCACAGTTTTATTTGGGCACTGAATCTTATGATTTGTCTAAATAGTAAATCATAGCTCGTCTCTATTCTGTCCTTGCCTTCTTCGAATGCTGTTTCCAAGACAAAAGATTATTCTTATTCAAGTAAAATCAGCAGTTTGAGTGCCTTATTTTTTTTAATGTATAAACATACTACTGTATTGTACATTTTCTAGGATATCTTATGAAGCTGAAAGAGATTGTGTGAGGAAGGAGGTTTTCTTTGTTGTTTTAGGAATTTTTCTGTTATTTATAAGATACAAGTCTTCATCTTGACAGTGCTATAAATCGAATTTAAAGTGTTTAGAAAAGGTCAATCGAATATGGAGCTGGCAGGAGGAAGATTTGTAACTAAGAAAGTCCATACTGACTTAACCACATCTTCTCCTTTTCTGAGCCATGTTTTTTTCTTCCTGAATAAATTGCTATGATGCTTTTGATATGACACATAGGTTATTAATTGTTCTGATCAGAAAAAGGGGCAAAGGTTCGGAACTTCTAGACCGTCATTACCGTGAGAGTCTTCCTGACACTGAGGAAGCCCTTGGGCCATGGGCAAGACTCCCTCGGGATAGGGACTGAAGGACCGCCAGTTTCGGCAGAAAACCTGGTTCTCTGGAGTTAGTCTGCTGCCACTGTCTCCTGCGGAGCCAGGAATGTCACTGTGGCTCTGTTGCCCTCTGCCTAAGTAACAGTCTCCGTTCTTAGCAACCAGGCACTTTGTCCCATCTCCCAGCTTTCAGATTAAGGGGCAAAGTATTATAATTATCAGCGGCAGTCTTTTGGAAAAATTGATTTTGAAAGCTTGTAACTGCTTGTCAATATATATATATATATATTTGCCTGTCAATACTTAAACAGTGGAAATACTTTGAGAAATTTCTCTTTCATTGTTTTAAAACGAATATGCTGTGATGGAATGCACTGCTTTAATGAATCAGTGTGCAATGTCTTCCCTGTTCCCAAGCGTTCAAGAGCTGTCTGTTTTTCTCCCCACCCCCCAGGAGCAATTTTACAAACATGGCACCACACGCCTGAGATTGTGGTAATCGGCCAACGTACATATTCTCTGGGTGTAGACAACAGTCAGCTGTAGCAGTTGTTCCAATGGACCTTGAACTCACGTTAACGCCCCGTTTTATTTACTAATTAAATGACAGAATAGGGAAATATATCTCAAAGGTGACATATTTATAACACACCCAACCTTGGTTTTTAAAGTGCACCAAATCCGGACATTATTCTTATAGTAAATCTGGAGGCTATAACTGTGACTAGACAAATTACTGACACCTTCTAGATGATTTTTAAAATCAGGAACTATCATCTTGTGTTACATTAGGTTCATAGGTCCATGAAAGCAGTTGAAGAAGTGCTCACAGAAAGAAGCCCCACAGTACCTTGAAATGGACTTTGTGTGGACAAAATAGAGGCTCGGATAATTGGATGGATGAGAATCCATTTTCAGGGACCATCCACATACTTGAGAGGACGTCTCAAGGACAAGAATTGATCCTTTTGTTATTGAACACTTACCATCTGCAAAGTTGTGCAGATTTCATTCCTTTACCCTTTGGCCTTTCAGGTTGAGGACGGGGTGGGTGGGAGGGCAGTGAAGTCACCCAGCATCCTCTCCAGGCAGGGATGTGACGGGAACGGGTGGGCAAGGGGAGCAGACCCGGTGGACTGGCTTCCTGAAATAACTGGAAAGTGGTAGTCAGAAGCCTTGGTCGAGGGTGAAACTGAACGTTTTGTACTTTTAATGACCACCAAACGACCGCCTGCTACTTTGCCACAACTAGAAAAGCTGAAAACACATGTGTTGGCTACCAGGTCAGAAGCCCTTTCTCTACGGTGCGAGAGGCACAACGTGCTGCACGTATTGTGTGCGACGTTCAGAAAAGCCCTGTGTCAGGACAGAGTGGCTCTGGGATAGGATCTGCCTAGGGTAAGTTCAGGGCCACGTAATGTTTCGTTTGATCATCTCTATGCAGCCCTCCTGATCCCGGGTGTCATCTAAACCGGGTTACCTGTGACCAGCAAGCCAAAGGAGAGTTGGTGGGGTTTTTCTTAAATGCAGCATACCAGCGAAGTTGCTAATAACATTGGAACTGTTACCTGGTCTGTTTGTAAGGGAAAAACCACTTTCCAATTTTCTGTGAAATTCTCTGAAAGCCTACTTTTCAGTGACTCGTGAGCCCCTCCCTGTCGCAGCTGTGCAGGTGTTTATCCCCCGCGTGGGGTGGCGCCTCCAGGTGCGCAGGCATGACTGCTGTGCAAGCCTCCCTTTCATCAGCAAAGGCTTCGTTCCGTGTGTTGAATGTTCTCATACGTGGAGTGGCTAACGTCCTGGTATGTTGCACTTAGCCATTAACAGGCCAGAAATAACCTGCATTTTTTTCCCATTTGCGTTGCTGTTCATTGTTTATACTGTACATTATACCACTTAGGGAAAGCACATAGTTAGAAAAATGCTATCTAATAATACTCACTTCTTCCCTAAATATTCTTATTTTGAGCCACTTGGGCAAGAGGGGAAAAATGAAGATTAGCAAGAAATCCATGAGAGAATACATATAAAGCAGAAACAAGATTATTAAATACAAATTGGATCTTCTCTAATGAGGTTTATAGTAAAAAAAAAAAAACAGATGTTGCAGTGTTATATTTCTTGTATGTGTACATGATTAAATCGGAAGCCAAAACTTTTTATTGAGATACTGAGGTTTATATAGGCCCCTCTTAGAATGTTGGATGTACTTCAGGAATTTTCTGAAAGAGGAAGCTTGTTTATTAAGTGAAGAATGATGTGTCTTTTGAAGCAGGCATAGCAAGAAAATCAGGCTACCATCTTGGAATAAATCCCTAAAATTTGACACATTTCCAACTGCATTCCAACCGGCTAAGTCTTATAAAGGACTGTCAGTTAGACATCAGCACCTTAGGGTCACAGGCGCTGCCCCCTGATTTTCTAAAACAGAAATCTTTGTTATAAAATGATTAGTTAGGGGCTTCCCTGGTGGCACAGTGGTTGAGAGTCCGCCTGCCGATGCAGGGGACGCGGGTTCGTGCCCCGGTCCGGGAAGATCCCACATGCCGCGGAGCGGCTGGGCCCGTGAGCCATGGCCGCTGAGCCTGCGTGTCCGGGGCCTGTGCTCCGCAACGGGAGAGGCCACAACAGTGAGAGGCCCGCGTACCGCAAAAAAAAAGAAAAAGAAAAAAAAAAAAGATTAATCACAGAGCTTCCCTGGGGCAAACATGTCCTGGACAAAGGCAGGAAGGGAAGTAGTGTCCTACTGGTATGTATCCAGTGTTTCATCTCACGATTGATGACGCCCTTTCCCAGATAACAGCAATAGGTCAAGGCAAACAGATCTGGAAGTTTTGGAAGGTTAAAAGGTTTTGTATTTCATGTACTTAGAAATTGCTAAGGGGGTAAAAAATTATTCCCTAAGAGATACACCTCACCTAAGTCTATGCCATTCACTAAGATTAAAGAGAGCCCCAAAGAGGAGGTATAAATGCCACCTTCATTTTTTTTTCTCTATTCTTTTATTTCTAACAAGGGGAAAGAAATGAAAGCGTAGAGCTTGTCTCTCCTCATGAAGTCAGCTTAACTGTGGCTCATTTGGTGCAGCCCACAAATCAGGGTATTTGCTGTCTTTTAGGAACCTGTCAGCGTTGTCATTTACAAGCCGTTTTCTTCGAGTTGTTCATCTCTTAGAGGATAAGTAGTAATGAAACATTTTGCTCTTCTGCGCATTGTCCATATTTTATGCAGACGTCTAATGTGGTAACTGTCTCATCAGGAGGAATGTATTACTCCAACTTCTCCCTAAGTACCCTGTGTGAAGTTCTGAAATAGTTTTGGACCAAATAATCGTAAGGTTAGAAAACCACAAGGTAAGCTCATTCCCGTTGCCCAAAGTTCCACTTACTGGATTTATTGCAAAAGGTACTAAAGTTCATGAATTTGACATCGACATTGTTAACATGCTTTAAGTATTTCCAGCCTGTTTACTTCTTAGGCAATAAAGCCTGCATTCCTAGAAGTGCCTATTTTATCTTGACAAGTAAGTGTTCGCACACACATGAAAGAGGCTCGAGGCAGCTGTGGAAAGCTGTTCTAAAGGGTGTGCCCTTTGAAATCTGTCACTCATCTGGATACACACTCTCTGGGTTTAAGTATAACATTGGCGGGGAATATGAGATGACCCTGGGCTTTTCATACTGAAGAAAGAAAAAAATAATAATGCCTACAGCTAGGACTCAAAAACACCAAGTGGTGGCACTTTCCTTAGTGGTATTCACTGAATTTCCCTTCTGCTTGGTTTTACGACCC
Organism: Mesoplodon mirus; assembly: GCF_964341445.2. NCBI lineage: Eukaryota > Metazoa > Chordata > Mammalia > Artiodactyla > Ziphiidae > Mesoplodon > Mesoplodon mirus. The sequence goes on from NC_138981.1 coordinate 116,456,760, forward strand.
TGCACTGTAGGTGTGATAAAGTGGTGAACAGATTCAGTGACTCCATTTTCAACACTCTCTGGTTCTGCCATGTTCATTGCTGAGCCATGGATTAGTTCATCGTGTGGATGCCTAGAAACTCTTGGGCGAGTCGTGTTCTAGAACGATGAAAATAACCAATGAAGAACTTGGCATTGGTAAAATAATAGTTTGAAAGTATGTGGTTTTAAGGCGGGAAAGGCTTGGCAGGTAAGATCTCTCTGGTAGTATGAAACCATAGTGGTTTTCCTTCTCTCCAAAAGCTCTAAATGGAATTCACTGTGTCTTCTGGTAGTTTGTTTTTTTGTACGACATAAGTACCTGTATTTTTACCATAAAGCTAGGATTCAGAAATACCATGAGACAGAACCATCCCTTAGGTGGGTCTCTGTATGGTACTCTAGTACAGAAATATTTAGAATCCATTTCTTCTTTGAATGACATCAAAAGAGAGTGATATTGGGGCTTCCCTGGTGGCGCAGTGGTTGGGGGTCCGCCTGCCGATGCAGGGGACACGGGTTCGTGCCCCGGTCTGGGAAGATCCCACCTGCCGTGGAGTGGCTGGGCTCGTGAGCCATGGCTGCTGAGCCTGCGCTTCCGGAGCCTGTGCTCCGCAACGGGAGAGGCCACGGCAGTGAGAGGCCTGCGTACCGCAAAAAAAAGAAAAAGAAAAAAAAAAAAAAAGTGATATTAAAATGAGTTGGGTTCAGACTTACTCTAAATAGAGACTTTGGTAAGAGAGAAGGAGGGATTTTCAAATGTGGTCCAAGAAGATAGTCTCTAGCCACGCAGGAAGCCAGTGCTGTCTAATCTTACAAATTCTGACTTCCTGCCAAATGGCATTTAGGACCCACTGATAATTTAATTTCCTGGCACTTACTGTTACCGGAGATTTATTTGGTTTCTCTACACAGCTCTAAACAAGAAAGTAAATCTTCGCTGAGTGCACAGTTTCAATATGGAAGAGCTAATAAGACAAGGATTTTATGTGACATGTGAAAGGCCAACAAGAATGAATTAAGGAGAGTGATTTTCAACATTCTGTCCCCGTGACAGGCGCTCTTTCCGGTGTACACAGGGGCTAAAGACAGTTTAAAAGCTGCCTTAAGTAAACAGTTCAAGGAGATAGACCCTGGTTTCATCATGTCCCTACTTTTCCTTTCTAACCCAGTTATGTAAGGGAACACCCCGGTTTTCTTTTGGGGGAAAAGTGCCAGTAAGAACCATTCTCTAGTCTCAGTAAATCTCTGAACTGGGACATGACTGTCTCAAGCACCTGTCTTCGCACAAGACTGTCACTGCTTGGCTTCAGTGGTCAGGTGTCTGGAAAGCCGATGGGCCTGGGGTGCTGCTCACCGGCCCTTGTTGGAGGCTGGTCTGAGTGCGAGTCCCCCGCCTTAGCCCAGCCCCGGCGGTGCTGACACAGGGTGTGGTTTCCTTAGCTCACTCTGCTGTTTGGTTGCCTACGGCAACAGGATCCAAACAACTTGGACATGTGTTTGTATTAAAAAAAACTGGGAATGGGACCCAAAGTGGGAGTCTGGGGCTGGCCAGTTAGTGGAAGAGCTGTGGTGAGTACCGGGCAACTGCTCGTTTCTTTTCCCTCGTTCTTTCTCTCTAAATTACTCCTGGGGTGTTCGCTTGCACAGTAACCACGTTTGTGGGTAGTTGGAGAAATAGTCTCTGTTTTCCTGTTTCCTGGGCAAATTAAATAATTGCTGTCTATTCACCCGTGTAAGTTTCTTTCTCAGGGAGAGAGGAAGAAATTAGCGTCTGCTTACAGAAGTTGGGAGCTAATAGAAACTCACATTTGGTACCTCTTTGGTGGCAGGATTAACAGAGTGCTTTTTAGTGCCTGTGATTCCGGGGGCGGGGTGGGGAGGGAGTAGTTCATATGAAGGCAATGGAAGGGGTTCTTGGAATAACCATTTTCCCCCAGATTATACTTTAAAATTGCAAATGTCCTAAATCGTATAGTTCATTGACTGTATTGACCCTTAGTTGCTTAAACAAAGGGGGATTTGATTTTGGCGCATCACAAAACCGAACGTCACTGTGACAGATAGTTCACAAAACTGGCCGGTATGCGTCAAGAGTGCCTTTTCAATAAGTCCCCTCTTGCCTGATCGCTTGGGCCTCAAAAGTCAGTAAACTATCTTGGAGATAATTCTTTAGGATCTTTTCAGGGATTAGAAAGTGCTCTGGCAGACTTAAAAGGGGACATTTAAAATAAATTAATAAGCATTGCTTATGTGCCTAGCGTGGTCCAGAGTCAGCAGTAAGTTTCTGTTCAGATGAACTGCATTTTGCAGGTAGGAGGACAGCTGGGCGTCCGGAGGATGCTCTCCCCGCTGAGAAAGTTGTAGGCGGGGGTTCCCGGTTGGGTCTCTAGTGAGGGCCTGGGCACCTCCCTCCCTGCCAGCTGGGCTGCCCGCCCGCAGACTCGGCCAAGAGAGCTGTGTCCTTGTGTAGGCTCGGCCTCCCCTCTCCTGCCTGCCCCGTCCCAGCCCTGCCCTCACTCACCCCACCACTTGGGGCCCCGTGCCCACCAGAACCCCTGTCCCCCTCCCCCAGTGTCCTCTGTAAGGCAGCACTGTGTTGGGATGGCCCAGCGGGACTCTCTCTCCCGGGGCCCCAGGGACTCACCGCGGGGCGCTTTCGTCGCAGGAGTCACAGTGAAGCGCCTGTCGCCTGGGTCCCGTGGTGGCCTCCCCAGAGCCCCTCGGGCCACGCTCCAGCCTTCCCGTTGGTCATTTGTCCCACCTGCTCATCCCCCGCAGGTCCCTCCAGCTACAGGGTGGGCACCATGGCTGAGAAATTCGACTGCCACTACTGCAGGGACCCCCTGCAAGGAAAGAAGTACGTGCAGAAGGACGGCCACCACTGCTGCCTCAAGTGCTTCGACAAGTTCTGCGCCAACACGTGCGTGGAGTGCCGCAAGCCCATCGGCGCCGACTCCAAGGTAGCGGCCACGGGGGCGGGCGGGGCTGAGGGTGGACCTGGATGAGGCACCGGCCCTTCCGCTCGGGCTCTGGTGTGAGGGACCATGTCGTCTTGACGGGACGCCCCGCTCACGGCGTCCGGCCCCCTGCTTGGTTCCCAGGAGGTGCACTACAAGAACCGCTACTGGCACGACACCTGCTTCCGCTGCGCCAAGTGCCTCCGCTCCTTGGCCAATGAGACCTTCGTGGCCAAGGACAACAAGATCCTGTGCAACAAGTGCACCACTCGGGAGGACTCCCCCAAGTGCAAGGGCTGCTTCAAGCCGATCGTGGCAGGTACCGGCCGCACTCAGCCCCGGGGCAGCCAGGGAGGAGGCCCTGGGGGCAGACGTGGCGTGGGGTTGCTTGCGGTGATGGGGCTGGTGCTGCTGGGAGCCGCGGCTGGAGTTCAGCGTATATATGCACGCATATATATACACGTATATATGTGTACACATATATGCTCGCACACACGCACACACTCGGCAACTAAAGAACACTGGAGAGAACTGTCTGTGACAAGAGAAGGAAGTGAAAAGTATGTAGCGCTTTCTCACTTGGGATAGTAAGTGATCGAAGCATGCTTCTTCCTTAGGGTGTAATTCCGGGTCACGTAGTCCCCCGTTGAATCTCGGAGTCCACAAAGGCCATGGGGGTGGGGGGGCGGGGATTCACGCATCTGACCGTAAATCACTACAGCCGGGGTCCCCCCCCGACACAGTCTGGGTTGGCATGACCACAGGAGGACGCGGTAGAGAAGCCCCTGCGGGTAGGTGACTGGAAGCGTGAGGCCAAGAACTGCAGGGCCTGCATTTCCTCCCCTCTGGAGGGCCCAGGACGGCGCCAGCGGATGCAGCCCCCTGCAGAGCACTGTCAGTGGGGCTACCCCGTCTCTTCCCCCCGCAGGAGATCAGAACGTGGAGTACAAGGGCACCGTCTGGCACAAAGACTGCTTCACCTGCAGCAACTGCAAGCAAGTCATTGGGACGGGAAGCTTCTTCCCTAAAGGGGAGGACTTCTACTGCGTGACTTGCCACGAGGCCAAGTTTGCCAAGCACTGCGTGAAGTGCAACAAGGTACGTGTCAAGGGAGTTCTGCGCTGACCGTTGCTTCTAGAGGCGTTTGACAGTTTGCGGAGCACTTGCACACACACTATCCCATTCCATCCTCACGACAGCCCTGCGACGTAGGAATTATTATTCTCGTTTTACAGATGAGGAGACTGTGGTAGTAGAAAGCCGCGCCCAGGCCAAGGCAGGCTGTCCGTGGGCACACCGGCTCTGGAGGCCGGCCTCCTCCACCCAGTTGCTATGTAGTAACCTCGCACAGGGGCCTGCATTCTCTGAACCTCAGTGTCTTCATCTGTAACTGGGGGATAATAATAGCGCCTGCCTCCCATGGCCGTTGTGGCGATTCAATGAGATATTGTAGACCAGAGCGCCCAGCACAGTGCCTGGCACGTAGTAGGCATTCAACAAAATGGTTGTTGAATCTGAATCCGGTGCTACACTCCCTGGTCTAGGCCATCACATCTGGAGGAATCACTTACCAGGATCAGCCCTGGCATGCCGAGTGCTTTGTGTGTGTTACCTGCTCTAAGAAGCTGGCTGGGCAGCGTTTCACCGCTGTGGAGGACCAGTATTACTGCGTGGATTGCTACAAGAACTTTGTGGCCAAGAAGTGTGCTGGATGCAAGAACCCCATCACTGGTAGGCTAAAGAGTCCTTGCTAAGTCTGCCAGGCTAGGTTTTGCGCATGGTAACCATCTCTCATTTTCCTCCGTCGTCGGTTTCATCCACAAAGGCCCAAAAGAATGCCCTCTCCCCCTGCCACTGTGGTCCCGAAGGCCCCCAAATAGTTTGGATTCTCCCCCAGGCCAGGTTAGCCTTTGCAACACAGAACACTTCTGACGACTGCCGACTAACTAACGCTGCTGCCGGAGATCACGAGCCTGAGACCCACGGCCACGGGCAGGCACTGCGCGGGGATGCTGGGGGGAGGGGTGGGGGGAGAGGAGCGGGGTGGGCTGGGGTGGGGGAGGGGAGGGGAGGGGAGGCGGGGAGGCCGGAGAGCGAGAAGCTGGGATGAGAACACCCCATAGTGGAAGGCTAGCTCAGAGGTGCCAGTGGGCAGGTTTTTTGCGATCAGGAGCCGAGCTAATCACTTCATTCCTCATCTCGCGGCCGCGGTCCACGTGCCCTGGGCCCTCTCCCCCGCCTCCAATTTTCCCATCTCCCGGGGAGCCTTGAAATGTACATTTGAGAAGACTTTTGCCATCCTCAGGGAAAAGGACTGTGTCAAGAGTGAGCCACCCAGTCTCTAAAGCTAGGAAGCCCCCAGTGTGCCACGGGAAACGCTTGCCTCTCACCCTGTTTCCCAGCGCCAACCTCCGGGGCAGGCATCCGGGTGGAGAGAGGACTTGTCCCTCGTGGGTGGTGGTTCTTTATAGAAAAAATCGAAGCTTAGCAGCTCCTCGAGGCCCGGTAAGTGCACACCCCACAAACAGCCCAAGTTTGCCTCCTGGTGGCCACTTTGATGCCATGGCCGTGACCTAAATCAAAGAAACTGGTTGTGCTGGGAGGTCGGTGCGCATCAGTCACAGGGCGATGGCGGTGGCAGGGGATGTGGGTTCTGGAGAGCAAGGGGGCCCTCGACTGAGCTCTGGCATCTTCTCAGGTCCCGGCGGCGTGGGGGACGGTGCGTGGTGGAGTGGGGGGCCGGGCGCCGGGCGGACGCTGCCCGCGTGCTTGTCGGCTCCGTGAATGGGCAAGGCGGCGGCCTGGCTGCCACCTGTGTCCACTCAGCTGTCGCTTTTGTTTGCTTTTGTTTCCTCCACAGGGTTTGGTAAAGGCTCCAGTGTGGTGGCCTATGAAGGACAATCCTGGCACGACTACTGCTTCCACTGCAAAAAATGCTCCATGAATCTGGCCAACAAGCGCTTTGTTTTCCATCAGGAGCAAGTGTATTGCCCCGACTGTGCCAAAAAGCTGTAAAGTGACAGGGGCTCCTGTCCTGTAAAATGGAATTTGAGTCTTGTTCCTCGTGTCCTCGCCCTCTGCCCGGCACCACCCATAGGGCGAGAGCGGCCTTTCACCTCTTCAGGGTTGCTCCTTCTGTCTTTCCTCCCATTTTACAGTTATTACTCAAGTAAGGGCACACAGTGATCATATTAGGATTTAGCAAAAAGCAACCCTGCAGCAAAGTCAATTTCTCCATAGCTGCAATTAGCAAACGAACACTTAGCTAGATTGACTCTTCTGCATGTTTATCATAGAGCAGAAAAGTGCTGACCATGTAGCTGCTTAGTGACGTAAGCAAGAAGCCTAAGAGATAAAGCCCCCCACTGAGATGCCTCCTGTGGCTCAGCTGGGACCCACCGTGTCAGTCACACGACACATCAGAGTTGCAGCGGCTGCTCCAACTCGGCTGCTCACCCTGTTCTGTGAGCAGAAAGAACTTAGCGAAATGCATGGTTTAACTTCCTCCTCAAAACCTTCCTTCTGTTCTTTTGTGCTTTCAAATGACTAACACGGATTTCCAGAAAATTAACATTTGAATTTAGCTGTAATTCTCAACTGACCTTTTCCCCTGTACTAACGTTTGATTTCCCCGTGTGGCGTGTTTTCTGAGCGTTCCTACTTTGAAACATGGAACGTGCAGGTGATTTGGAAAGTGTAGGCAGATCTGAGAAAACAAGCCTGTTTCAGAAGAACGTCATCACAGCGAATACTTCTGGAAGCTTAACAAAACTAACCCAGCTGTCCTTTATCTTTTTTTAATTAATAAATTTTCGTTTTAATTAATAGCAACATAGCTTATTGGGTTTGGAGACTTGCATGGAAATATTTTAGCCCCCTCAGACGTTCCTGCAGTTCTGAAAGTCATCCTACAGAAGTAACCATAAGAGTCGAGAGGGGTAGGTGGGCAGGCGCCAGGACTGTCATTGACACAGATATGACATTTCCCAACAGTGACAAGTGGAATCCCTTGTAACATAGTACTTGTCTGCTCTGTGTCCGTGTGTTAATAAGCAGGCCCGCCAAGTCCCTTCTCTTGGGATTCTGAGGACTGTTCCTCAAGAGCTTAGCTGGCTCTCTGGGGGCTGCGGAGGCCACTGTCCCCGCAGGCAGAACCGGATTTCCACGTAGCGCTTACCTGAGATGCAGGATCACCTACTTACTGTATTCTAGCTACATTGTTATATTACATAGTATAATGAGACGATATCAAGAGTACACATGTAATGACAGTGCATATTAACATTCTTGTAGGAGTGGTTAGAGAAGCCGATGCCTCATTTCTACATTTTGTCATTAGCTATGATCATCTGACAGTTCAGTGTATCCTTACAGAAATAAAGCAGCATATAAATAACTTGCCTCCTGACTTCTAATTCTGTCCGGTGCAGTTGTTCTAAGGTGATACTGCTGATCCAGAAACCTGAATAACTAACTTTTCCTTCCTTCGAGGACATGCTCAGTTCAGTGTGGTTGAGTGGAACTACACGAACGACAAGATAAAACAAACCTGTAACAGCACTTGGATACAGTTAAAAACAGTAACAAAAAACCCCATTCTGACCCAAGATAACACTTCCCAGATGTCCACATCCCTTAAAAAGAGCACACTGATTTCCTCTGGCCAAAGGGGGCTGGAGGTGGGAAGGGAACTGCAGCTGAAGTTTGTCATCGAGAAGTCATCCCGTCCCTGTTTGTTTTGTCGGCTGCCCTTTCCCTGTGCCCCCTGGAGCCCCGAGCTGTGGCGAACGCTGCTGTGCCCTCAACTGCGGCTCCACCACTGTCGGAAGAAGGCACCCCCTTGAGGCTGCCGCTTATTTGGGAGGCTGCTCACTGGGGCTCCTGTATCTCAGGGATGGGGGGCGTGGGGACGGTGTGGGCAGACGTGGAGGTAACTTGTAGATCACAGCCACACCCCCGAGGCTCAGGTTCTTCGGGCGTCCAAGCCGTCCACGCCATGTGGTCGTTTCAGGATGGCGTTGGGTGCTCAGTGACATGGTTGTCTGCTGCAGACTCCTCAGGTGGAAGGGTCCCCAGGATACTTCAGCTAAAGGCCGAGGCAGGAGGAGAGGGCCTCTCCGTTGAGGAGCCTCATGCCCGGGCTAATCAAAGGACAGAACCCCTCTGGGGCTAACGTTTGCCATGTTTGTTAGGAGTCAAAACCTGGGTATAGGAAACCGTGAGCATTTCTATGAATGGGGAACACACGCGTGCGCGCGCGCGCGTGTGTGTGTGCGTCTCTCCTGGGGCACCGAAGCAGGGGTGGGGCAGGGAGTTGGGATGGTGCCCCTCTGCTTCCCAAGGGAGCTTACAAGGTTGTTGTAAGGGCTTAAAATTATGGGTTTAAAATGATACCTATAAAGTACCTGGCACATAGAATGTGTAAACATAACTACGGTTATTACAACACAGTTGGGGAAATTATGAGACGAGCCCATCTGGAAACACTGGAACTGGATTGGTGGGGAGGGAGACCGAGGGCAAGGAGGCCTTTCTGGGACCTGCTTCAACTGACCAGGCCTGTGGGGTGTGCAGGGATCAGACAGCCCTGATAGGACAGGCCGGGCAGTCTGCCTCTGGGCTGTGCATCTTGGCACCAGCTGCTGCTGCAGTTCTACGCCCACCTCCCGACCCTCTAGCTCTCGCCAATGAGTTAGCGACTCCTGAGAACTGAGGGCCCTCCGAGATCCTAGTGCAGCCCCCCAGCCCGCTCACCAGACAGGAACGGCGCAGAGTTGCTTGGAGGGCTTGCAGCCCCCTCGGCAGGAATTCGGGTCCTCAGACCTGTCCAGCATCCTTTCTAGTGTTCTCACCGCGTTTTTCTGGTTGCCGGGAATTGGAGCTGTTGAAAAGCTTCACTGCACACAGGGGCAGTGGGGGGCGCAGATGACATGGGTGTGGGAAATGGGCTATCTACAGAATCCACCGGAAGAGGCCAGGGGCCTGCCCTCAGCCTGCAGCAAGCACGGAGGCCGGGTCAGCGTCCATCACCTCAGGGCTGTCAGCAGGGTGCTCTGACCGTACTTCAGGTTGTCTGCGTACCAGGGAATGTCCTGGTTCAACAGCCCCAGTGGATGGCCCGGTACTGAATGCCAAGTGGGGAACGGCTGCCACTGTTCTCAAAGCACCAGGTGCCAAAGATCAGGGATAAACAAGGCCCTCACCTTATCAAACACAAAACCTAGTGCAGTGGAACACGTTTCCAGATTAGAAACTAAACATTTATGGGCAGATCAAAACACTGGTTTGGCCACACACCGTTAACAGTGATGTCATGAAGGGATGCGCGCGCTAACAGAGCACAATTACTGCCTGAGTGCACGCTCAGACTTTCAAAAGCAAATGTGTTTTCCTCATGCGCAGCCAGCACCAAATGTGATGTTTAAAAGGGCTGTGGGAGAGGCTTCCCTGGTGGCGCAGTGGTTAAGAATCCGCCTGCCAATGCAGGGGACACGGGTTCAAGCCCTGGTCCGGGAAGATCCCACATGCCGTGGACCAACTAAGCCCGTGCGCCACAACTACTGAGCCTGCGCTCTAGAGCCCGCGAGTCACAACTCCTGAAGCCCGCGCACCTGGAGCCCGTGCTCCGCAACAAGAGGAGCCACCGCAATGAGAAGCCCGCGCACCGCAACGAAGAGTAGCACCCGCTCGCTGCAACTAGAGAAAGCCCGCACGCATCAATGAAGACCCAATGCAGCCAAAAATAATAAATAAAATAAATTTATAAAAAAAAAACAGAGCTGTGGAAGAGGGAATGGGGAGTGACTGCTTAAAGGGCACTGGCTTTCTTTTTAGGATAATGAAAACATTCTGGAACTAGATAGCGGTGATGGTTGTACATTGTAAATGTACTAAATGCCACTTATGTGACTTTTACCACAGTAAAAAGAAAGATACTTTAATCACTGGCCTCAAGTATAAGTCAGAGCCATCACAGGGAAGAATTAACAAGCATTGAAACAGGTGCAGGAAGAAGACCAGAGTTCAAAATTCACATCTTAATGTCCCACGGTGGAACGCCACCAAATTACCAAGTGACTGCAGAGGGGCATCAGAGGATTTGATTACTTACCAGAGGATTTGATTACTTATTGAACATACCGGTTGCCTGTGTTCATAGCTTGGTTAACAACTGGTGTCACCTTTATACCACCACCAGTACATTTTTTATTATTAAAATAAGAATAAAACTTGCTTTACCCGCAAAGTTTATTGTATAGAGCACACACATTTATATGAAGGCGTAACAGTGTTTCAACATGTGAAATCTGTACAGAAAAATATCAGAATCACATCTGTTAAGATGACTGTCTCTGCCTTTTTTATAAAAGAGCTAGTGTATAAAAAGTTTTTAAATCTAAGGCACCAAGCTCTATTCTATAACAAAGATACAGTACTCTGAATAGCAAAGAACTAGGGAATCAGAAAGAATAACTACTTCCTTTTACTAATCGAAGACTGGTGGCTACAAAGAACACAGGCCTGCTTCAAACTATTTGTGATTCACCAGAAAACTCATTAGCATTAGGACCACTAATTTGAATTCAAGTTTTAGTCAATGGTTTAAGCAGGATTCAGTGGATTTCAGGAAATATATATCCTGTGTACACGTGTGTGCGTGTACATTGTGTATGTCTCTGTGCCTATCAAGGGGACCAAAGAATAACACTTCGGTTATGTACTCACTCGCAGCCAGCCGCTAGAAAAAGGCAAGCAAATTTTGATTCCACATCTCAAGCCTGAGTGTATACTGAAGGGCAAGCCTGGAGAGCACAAGCAGAAAAAGATTATACACAGTAAACATTTAGAGGAATTAAACATACCCCACCAGACAACAGCCAAATACTGCCTTATGTACACAATAAAAATAATAACATGTTTTTATAGATAAACCGCAGTATGTACTTCAAAATGAAACACTGACAAAAGCAGGGAAGATGCTAAAGATCACACCTTCTAGGGCTCCCAGTATTTGGGGGTATCAGTGCCTGTGTACGGGGCTGGCAGACTATGGCAGAGTTAGAAATATATGTACATAGCGGTAAAATGTGATTTAATATTTTGCAACCTTCTGTATTTGTATATTAAGAACAATCCAAACAAAGCTCTCGTGAGGAATCTTGAGGCCCTCAAATAAGCCAACATGTTCTCTACAAGATCAAATGTGAGTTTTTATTGGTAAATTAAAGTAATTGTTAAATGGAGTAAACATGATTTTAAGATTTCAAATATATACTGAGAAAAAACTATTCCTCTGGTAGAGATTCTCTTAGAAACTCAAGAGTTAGCACTTTATAAAGACACCCTTGATACACACTCAAACGTGTTGGCAGGAAAACACAAGAACGAGAGACATGAAGATTTTTACAAGAAAACAAAATGACTCTTTACTCAGAACCCTTGCTTGTGGGCAAGAGTCAAGATGATATGAGCATCTTCTGAGATATGTTAAGATGACGTTTTGATGTTTCCCTTTTTTTTTTTTTTGAGAGTCATTTTCTTTGCCAGGTTCAAGTAGGACGTGGAGAAATTCTGAGAGGCGTGCCTGGAGGTCAAAATCCAGAGTTGGAGAATGGCTTCTCTTCCAGGCTGGATGAGGTTTACATATCTGACCAGAGGGAAAAAGAAAAGAAAGAAGGTTAGTAGAGAAAATGCTGGTTCCACAGCAAGTGGGCCCTGGCTCCGCTCTGAGGTGGGCCTGGGACCCTCAGTAGTGCCCCTGGAGTTGCTGACACACTGGTGCTCTTATAAACGTTCCCCAACCCCCAAATGGACCCAAGCTCCTCTCAGTTTCAAAGAGAGCTTCTCAAGGAAAGAAAAACACAGGCCTTTTGGTTTTGGAAACACAAGTTGAGAGCCTAATTCCAAAAAACTCACTAACCCTCTGCCCTGAATGATTATCTGTGTGCTGTAGAGCAGCCAGTGGATCAGGAGCGCAGAGGAACCTGAGGGGTCTGGGGTTTGAAATGAACCCCACTTTGTGTATCTGGCAGGAAATGCAGGCCATAAAAATTAGAATCAAGTCATTTACCCTCTCAAAACTAACTTAATGGAGGGCTCTTCTACATCAACCTAGTTTTAGACCAACCACTGTCTTCTCTCTCACCAAGACAACCTTGGAACAGCTGGAAACACAGGAGGGTTCAAGGTCAACCACCTTTCAAATGAAGTGAAGATGGGATGAGGCCTTACCTGATCGAGCAGAAACAGATTTGCTTGTTTTCTTGTTGTCTATAGGCGGCTGGTGACTTAGGCAGGATGTCATGGGACCTTTCAGATGGTGTTTTCGGCTATCAGGAGGGATACTGGACTTAGGTGGTTCTACCTCGCTTGTGATGTCAATAATCTTGTCACAGACCCAATCCTGTGCCTCTGAATGTAAGCTCTCGGAAGGTCCCATGGTGTTGCTGGTTTCTGCCTTTCCGGTTTTGGCTGCTCGGTTGGCTGTTCTTTTGGTGGAGGATCTGGAAAGAGATATTTTGGTTATAATCCGGATTATCCCCAAACCAAGGCTTTGCCTGAAAGAAGCTTTATTATTTAATTCTAAGAAATGTCTTGGACATAAATAAACTTTCAGAATCACAGAATGGGAAGGCTGGATGGAAGGGACCCTGGAGATGACAGAACACACTGGTTTCCAAGTTGTGTCCTCCCAGGTCCTAGGGCTCCATGGGAACGCTGAGGGGGGCCAGGAGCAGCTGCGCACACAGGGCTCTAGGGACGCTGTCCCTACTGCAAGCAGATCCAGGACACAGCCAGTAAGGCGGAGTGAGGACTCATGTGGGTTTACCAGCTCCAGTGCCCTTTCCACACCATCACCAAGTCTCTTAGCAGATTGTTTCCACAGGCCTTGCAGGTTAATGTCTTTTCAGGCCATTGCCCAAGGAGCCTTCCTTTCCAGGAATCTGGTCCTGTTCTTCTGACCTAACCCTCTGACCCTCAGTTTCCCATATGTACAGTGAGGACTTTAATATCAAACTCAGAGTTGCAAGGAGAATTAAAATAGTTAAAATGCCTGGTATACTGCAGTCACTCAATCAATGTCCCCTTCCCTGACTGTATGAGACAACACTAACCAGCATGAATAAAAGCACAGTTTGGAGTCAGGTGTATCTGGGTTTGAATTTGGGCTCTGCCCTTGAACAGTGGGATGCTGGGCAAATAAGGCCCATAATCTCTGCACGCCTGAGTTTCCTCGCCTGTAAAAATAGGGATGCTCATCCTCACTAAGCAAGGCTGCTGTGGGGATTAGTTTGTTTCTATAAGTCGAGTCCTTGACACAGTGTTTGGTACAAACTAAGAGCTCAGTCAATAATCTCATGCACCATTCTAAGAATGCCAATCATAACCCTTCCAAGTGTATTCTGATGAACTCACCTAGGGACTCACCTGGCACTCTTTGTCTGATTCAAAGGGTCTTTCACTCTTTTTTGTCTGAAGGTTTTCATGTCACAATTTAAAAGTGTTTTTGTCTCTTTACGGATGTAGCTAGAAGTCGCATCTAAAAACACCAGCTTGCAAGTGTTCTTCACATTTTTAAAATGTGTTTTTGGTTTTGTGGATGACTCCATGCCATTTATAAAAGCTAGAGGAAAAAAAAAAAGAGCAACAAGATTAAAACTGGAGTTTCAACAACAAGACAAGCAAGGTGCCTGCCGGCTCGGGAGGGAGCCTGCCTGAAGGCAGGAGCTGTCTCATGGCAGCACTTCCCGGAGCCATGGCCTGGACTACTGCCCAGGGCACAAGCCCAGCCAGCCCTCAAAGCACAAAGCGCCACCTCTAAGGAACTTGCCCTCTCTCCTTTGCCAGCAAAGAATGATGGCCAGAGGGCCAGATGGCACCGCACTTCTCGCCCCTCCTCCTGATGACCCTCTTATTTTAGTCTCACCTCCGACCTCAACCTTTTCCAATGCCCTAAGATGGAGCCTACAGCTCGGCTGCCCCTACTGCTCCGTTCTCATGGCATTCTGGCCAAACTTCTTTTAAGTGTGACCAGCTTGTGGCAGCGCCCCGGTCTGTTCATGTCTGGCTCCCCACTGGCTGTGGTTCCTCGAGGTCCCAGTAGCTAGCAGAGCGCCTGACTTGTGTGTTCGATACCCGCTACGCCATAAAGGGTGAACGAATCGTGTTTTCTCAAGTGCCATTACTGTGGCCATTAAGTGGTTCCTACCCACCAGGGAATGAACGAGACTCAACAATACACCTTAGGGGCACTCGTATCACGACCTGATTCTCATTTTCTCTCAGTGAGGCGGGGAGTGGCATTCTACCTATGGTCAGTCATGAATGCACAAGGTCCTGAACTGCGAGATGCTAGTAAGCCTCACACTGAGCTGAGAAAGAGCTGCCAGTTACAGTCTCTCAGCACAACCCGAAACACAGTAACAGCTGTAGCAGCAGCTAATATTTATTGAGAGTTTGCTATGTGTCAGGCACTGTTAGCACTACATGATCTCACTGCAATCTCACGCCCACCCTAGGGAGAGAACAACATTAGCTTCTCCTGTTTCAGACAGGAAAACTGAACACAGAGAGGTTGAGTAACCTGCTCAAATCCACACAGCTCAGAAGTGGAGAAACCTCTGGATGAGCCTAGACAGTCCAGCTTCTAAATACCGACTAACAGAACTCAGAAGGCAAGCAAACCTGACGGATGCATGTCATCAGAGGAATCACTGTCACTTTCTGACTCGTCCTCATCGTCTGCCTCGTCCTCCTCATATGCATCATTGCTGAATGTTTCTGTATCCTACCATGAAAAATGAAAGTCATGATTACAGCTAATATTCAGTCATCCTGACTTAGTTATTTCAAAGAAGACAGATTTCAGGGATTCCCTGGTGGCGCAGTGGTTAAGAATCCACCTGCCAATGCAGGGGACACGGGTTCAAGCCCTGGCCCGGGAAGATCCCACATGCCCCGGAGCAAGTAAACCCGTGTGCCACAACTACTGAGCCTGTGCTCTAGAGCCCGTGAGCCACAACTACTGAGCCCACATGCCACAACTACTGAAGCCCGCGCACCTAGAGCCCGTGCTCCACAACAAGAGAAGCCACCGCAATGAGAAGCCCGCGCACTGCAACGAAGAGTAGCGCCCGCTCGCTACAACTAGAGCCCGCGTGCAGCAACGAAGACCCAACGCAGCCAAAAATAAAAATAAAATAAATAAATTTTTTAAAAGACAGATTTCACACCTGGATTGATGGCTATTTTTTGTCATTTCAGTTAAAAGGTAAAAAAAAATCTAACCTCTTTGGCCCACAGAATCTACAGAGGACAGGACAGGTGGCCCGTGTCTTGCAGCTAGGGAAAGCCACTCAAGAATGAAAGACTTCCCTGAGTGGGAGCCAAGGGGCAACAGCTTTGGGCTGGCATGGGGGCTCTGCCAAGGTGGGGCCTTGGCTAAAAAAGTTCTTGGCTGCTGCTTGGGGCAGGGCATCTCAGGCCAATGGGCTAAATGATCCTTGAGATGGCAACTCCCAGCACTTTTCAGGAATGACATTTCTATTCTAAATTTTCATGATATGAGTGACCACAACTGGGCAACTGTAAAGAGGCAAAATATCAGTTTTGTAGCTCAGAAGGTAAAGAACACAGAATCTAGGGGGAAAAGACCTTAGATGCACGCAAACCATCAAAAGGGAGGACACTGGGGCCGGGGAGGGAAGGGTGGCGGTAAACAAATACTTATGAGATATACCCTGAAAGCACTAACCATAAAGGAAAGAAACTGCTAAATTTCAGTTCATTAAAATAAGCTTCTGTTTATCAAAAGACATTATGAGAGTGTGAGGCAAACTACTGCACAGGGGCTAATAACTGCAATACAGATGTCCAAAGGGCTCAGAAGCAGAGCAGGTAAAATCTACAGGTCAATAGGAAAAAAGCAAGTGACCGAATGGAAACAGGGGCAAAGGACTTGAAAAGGCGCTTCACCAAAGTGAATCTCCAAATGGCCAATAAGGCACCCGACTCCATTAGTCATCCAAAAATATTGATAAATTCAGCGATGTGAAAATCAAGAACTTCTATGTAGCAGCAGACAGCAAGAAGAAAAGACAAGCCACAAACTGGGAAAAGATATCTGCAACACATACAAGCAAGAAAGGAGAAGTTTCTAGAACACTTAAAGAACTACCAATGAGTAAGGAAAAGACAAGTCAGCCAGAAAGTTTGGGCAAAAGACCTAAACAAGCGTTCCACACAAGAAAAAACATGAAAGCTAACTAAAGGTATGAAAACATGCTCAACCTTTTTAATAATCAGGGAAATGCCAATGTGATGTTATTTCGTTACCACCAGAGATGGGCAAAAATTAAAAAGTCGGCAAGAATGTGAAGCAACAGGAATTCTTATACACTGCTGGTAGGAGCACACAGACTACCTTTGAGGTATTTGAATCTGGCCTTCTTGTCCGCTTCATAATTTCCTCAATTCTCTATTTAAAGGAAAATAAAAATTCAAACATGAAAACAGATTAAAAACAAAACACTGGTCCTGAAGAAGTTGATTATTTCCATGTTCCAGAAGCGGACAATATCAGTGACTGCTCCAACGCCACAGATACAACCGATGCAAGACCCTGGGCCGGCACCTGGGTGCCTTCCTTCTAGCCTAGTTTCATGATCATCTAGAAAACACCCTGAGCAGTGATGGGTGTACTTGTTATCCTAACAGAGAAATCCAAATGACTTCCCACTCCTGATTTTGCCGACGTGGAAGTTTATTACTTAAGACTAAGAACATATTATTGCAAACCAATTAGAACTTGTGAGCATGATTTTAGTCTGAACAGCCCACGCGTGAAGCCGAGTTAATGAAAAAAATGCACCCCAACAATGCAACCCCGTCAGAGGTTCTGTTACTAGAAGGAGCACACGCAGGAGGGATAAGCTTTCCCTTCTTTCCTGAAGGTGAGGGGAGCTGCAGCTCTCTGGCCTCCTCGGGGTGACTGATCTCCTAACAGAGACGCCGTGAAGTACCTTGCCTGGTCCAGGGCCCTCCTTGCTCCAAGACAAGCCACTTGGGTTGTACAAAGTGAGGTCCTACCTTACAAACAGCCTGCGCCTTGGCCTCTCAGGGAAGCCTCCACCTTCTGCTTCTTCCCACTCAGTTGCTGCAATTTCCAGCCCAGCTTAGAAAAAACTCTAACTTCCACCAACCCCTACCATGACCTGAGTGACTCTGTTCAAAGGAGCTTTGTTCCCAGAGATTTGCTGTATAGAGACATCCCTGTAATGGTCATCAGTGGTCCACGAGGGAGAGGGATGATCAGTAAGAGGACATCATTCTAGGGAGAAGGGGCCAGATCCTTGGATAAGAGAGCACAGAGGGAAAACAATCAAGGCTAGCATATCACTTACTTGTCATTTTCAAAAACATGTTTTGATATCATGTGCCCAACATTGTTTTAAACAAAGAATCAAACCCCCCAAACAGAGGGAAGGAGTACCTTTTTCCTTTCTAATCTCTCCTGCAAATTCTGTAACATAATTCTCTCGTGCTCCTTCTTGCGTTTGTCAGCCTCCTCCTGAGCTTTTATTTTGGCATCACTTTTCTAGAAAATTTGTATAAAAATATCATTTAATCTCAATATATCTGAGTGACATCAGTGAAACCGTAAGATGTTATCCAGAATAAAAGAATGTAACCTTTTGATTGAGAGTACCCACATATATAACATTCATGGATCATCAGTTTTCAAACCATTAGCAAAAATATACAGAACTAGCCTAACTATTATCACAAGGATTTACAAGCCACGTTAATCCCCTTCAGGACCTCAGGGTTGTCAGACCACGATCATTTCAAGTATGTATGTGATTATGTAGTCTTCCACTGACACAGGCATCAGAAGCCAAGTCTTACACTTCTCAAAAGCAGCAAGAGGATTCCTAAAGGTACTTTCTCGAGGAATGCAAATGCATACAATCATTTATGTAACATATTAATTGATTTTGATAAATGATACACTAAAACTGGAATATAAATTAGGCTACAACAATAATTTAAACTGAGTATAGTCTGAGCTCAGTTTGGGGGTTTATTTACCTGGTGATTTAAATTTACATGGGTAACATTCTCATCAGTGAATCTGATGAGGCATTCATAGTTTGTATCTTATCTGTTGTGGCGCAGGTGTTAAGTGTCACCACAGAATACAGGGCTGAGAAAACTCACACAGGACGTTTAATCTCTGTGAGCGATCTGGATTTGCCGAAACCAAGCTATAATATTATTTATAGAGACAAACTAAAGGACTGCTCATCTGTAATTTGCTGCTTTCTGCTTTTGTTTCACTTGGAAAACATTCTGGGATTCGGCCAAGGGTGGCTGAGAACAACTCACAGAGACACTGGTAATAGCGAGACTGTAATGTGAATGCAACTAGAGCATGCAGCATCTGCTTGTTTTGTCTTGGAGAAATAGACTTTTGCTTTGGGTTTCTACTGAATTTTAGAATCTGGTTCTCATCCCTTGATCAAGTGGGGAGCCGGCAAACCTGGAGTTCTACTTTTTGGTCTTCTTGTTCTTGACTTCCTTTCTTCTTTATCTCCTTTGGTGGTTGCCCATCTCCAAATTTTGAGAACTCCTCTTGTTGGCCTTCATCTGCTTTCTTTGCTATGTCTTTCATTTTCCTGATGACACAGAATATTTAAATAACTCTTATTATGTGCATTTTTATAGTAAAGCTGCTTGTGTATAGTAATACAATTTCTATTTACACCAGATCCACCACTTTTTCTGTGTTGTTACTACACAGGATTTGCATAATTTCATCTTTTTTAAATGGGGGAAGCTAGCCCTTGGGAGTAGAAAAAGATTTCTATCAAGTAGTGGGCTACTTTGTGTCTTAAAACACAAATGTGCGTGCACACACACACACACACACATATATAAAATCACTCCTTCGTAATTGTTTTAGACGTATGCTCACACCCAGTCTCACATGGGGGTGTGAGAGACGGAATTTAGAGGAGGGTCTGGTGGTGCTCAGAGGAGAAAAGCCCAGTCTACAATGACTGGTATTCAGGGCTATTAAAATGTTAAACCAGCTCTGTTTACATGAAGCAATGAATAATATTCTTCAAGTTATAGGGGTGTTTTTTCTATTCATAATGTCTCCTCCTCCTTTCTCCCAAACCCACGTAAGGTACATGGAAAGCATGTGACTGTGATTCAAGAACACTTAATACTTAAAAACAAAGTCAGGACTGTAGTTATTCTTTGCAGGCAGTGGACAGAGGTGTACATTAGAAGGCCCCAAATCAAATGGGCCTTGAGATCGAAGATCAAGAAACCTTTAGATTGAGGTAGAATGCACACAACTGTACACGACAATGGCAGCCCACAAGTCACTGGAAACCCAGTAAAACACAAGAAGTATCCTTTCCAGGTTTACAATTTTTTTCTTTTTTTGGTAACTTTTTATTTTCAAACTTACAAAAAAGTTTCAAGCAAAGTTGCTTTACCAGTTACTAACCCTATGTGTGTGTATATATTATTTTTTATGAGCCGTCTAAGGATTTCATTCTGAACTAAAAAAAATGTATAAAGAATGTCACTGGGACAAATGGCAAATTGAACTGCTGACTCTGAATTAGAAAATAAAATAATAAATTTCCTGATATTAGTTATTATACTCTGGTTATGTCAGAGAATGCTTTTGTTCTTAGGAAGTATACACGGAGTATTTAGTAGGAAAGGGTCATGATGTATGCAACCTATTCTTAAACAGGTTTACAAATTCTAAAGTTATAAAGGACTTTTGAAATAAAGAAAGGGGCTGATGCCAGTGAATGGCAACAGAAAGAGTCTTGTGTGATCACTCAGGCGCTCCCACTGAGATCCAGGCCCCTGACATGAGTTCAGGTCTCTATGCATCTTTACAGCACACCTGACGGCACATGACACATAGAGACTAAACAGGACCATACACTCGTCTACACACCAGCATCCTGTCTGCTTGAAATGCCCCCCACATTTGTTTAGAAGGCGACGAGTCATTTCTGATTCACACTGAAGAAAAAGTCAGTTACTATTTGAGAATCTATAATACATCTAACTTGAGGATAAAGTGTGACTTCCAGAATTCAGGCCCCAGCCAAGATTTACAGTATAGAAAGGATGATTTTGTGCCAACCTTTGTTCCATCTCTTTTTGTAGTCTTTCTTCCGCTTTTTCTTTTTGTTCACGAGCAAGGCGTCGTTTCTCTGCCAAAATTCTTGTTGCCTCCTCGGCATTCATAGGCCCTGGTGTGCTTTTATTACCAGACTCTAATTTAAATTAACATGTAAAACAGTTAAGTTTAGGGAACTTACTGCCTCTAAGTCCAACAAAGAGGTGCAAGACAACCTGTGATGTTAAAAAAAACCAAACAGTATGTCCCTGGTCTAAAATGTATAAATAAACTATAAGTGATTTATGTAACAGCTTTTGTTCAAAAGCCCAGCTCCCGCCCCCTCTCACCCCCACCCCCCAACAACAGAAGTAGCATATTGTTGATTTTTAACAGCTACCTGTTCCAAAATGAAATAATGTACTCCTGCTTTGGTTTAGCTGTTTTGAGATACCTGACTGAATTGCCTCTATGGGAAAAAACTTAAGATATACTGAATATAGAGGAAGACAAGCTTATGCTCGGTCCAAATGAAGTGTACAGATCTTTTATTTTTTAAGTTATTTTGTCATGCCATGCAGCTCGCAGGATCTTAGCTCCCTGACCAGGGATCGAACCTGGGCCCTGGCAGTAAAAGCATCGAGTCCTTAACCACTGGACCGCCAGGGAATTCCCTCAAGTGTATAAATCTTAATTACTCGATTAAACAAAAATATATCCAGCGTACATTGTGCATCATCTTTACTAAATATATACTGTTTAGCTAACTGTTATAATAGTATGCTAACATATTTGGTTGATCATAAAGTGGCTAACTGTAGATAACCAAAGAAACCAAGACTATCAGTAAAGTAAGGTGACCACATGGAGGCATAAAATTTTAGTTCATGTGACATATTTGTTTTAAGTATGACGAATTTGTTTTAAATAAACTACATACAAAAATGAGGATTTCAGGGCTTCCCTGGTGGCGCAGTGGTTGAGAGTCCGCCTGCTGATGCAGGGGGCATGGGTTCGTGCCCCGGTCCGGGAAGATCCCACATGCCATAGAGCGGCTAGGCCCGTGAGCCATGGCTGCTGAGCCTGCGTGTCCAGAGTCTGTGCTCCGCAATGGGAGAGGCCACAACAGTGAGAGGCCCGCGTACCACAAAAAAAAAAGAGGATTTCAAAAAATCAGGAATAAATAATTTGTAATAAAAAGATCATTTCTGTTACAAAGAATTCACAGTGGAATTCCTTCAAAAAGCAAAAATCACGAGTGTATTTAAAATTAAGTAATGTCAATGGATATTAAGAATGCATGTAATACCAAAAAAGAAAATTACAGGCCAATATCTTTGATGAATATAGATGCAAAAATTCTCAAAAAAATGTTAGCAAACCAAATCCAATGACACAAAAAAGATCATACACCATGATCAAGTTGGATTCATCACAGGGTCACAAGGATGGTTCAACAAACGCAAAGTAATCCATGTGATACACCACATCAACAAAAGAAATGACAAAAACTACATGATCATCTCAATAGATGCAGAAAAGGCTTTTGATAAAATTCAGCATCTCTTCATGATAAACTCTTACCAAAGTTGGTATAGAGGGAACATATCTCAACATAATAAAAGCTTTGACAAACCTACAGCCAATCTAATACTCAAAAGTGAAAAGTTAAAAGCCTTCCTGCTAAAATCTGGAACAAGACAAGGATGCCCACTCTCACCACTTCTATTCAACAACAGTATCGGAAGTCCTAGCCATAGCAATCAGAGAAGAAAAAGAAATAAAAGGTATCCAAATTGGAAGCAAAGAGGAAAATTGTCATTATATGTAGTTGACATGATATTATACATAGGAAACCCACACAAGACTCCACACAGAAACTACTAGAACTGATAAACAAATTCAAATTTTTGCATCTATATTCAACAAAGTAGCAGGATACAAGATTAACATACAGAAATCCATTGCATTTCTTTACACTAACAATGAAGTATCAGAAAGGGAAAAAAATCCCTTTTAAAATTGCATCAAAAACAATAAAACACTTAGGAGTAAACCTGACTAAGGAGATAAGAGTTATATGTGGAGAACTATAAAACATTGATAAAGGAAACTGAAGATGATTTCAAGAAATGGAAAGATATCCCATGCTCTTGGGTTGGAAGAATTAATATTGTTAAAATGGCCACACTACCCAAAGCAATCTACAGATTTAATGTGATCCCTATCAAATTACCCATGACATTTTTCACAGAACCAGAACAAATAATCCTAAAATTTTTATGAAACCATACATAAAAGACTCAGAATATCCAAAGCAATCTTGAGGAAAAAGAACAAAGCTGGAGGCATAACCCTCCCAGACTTCAGACAATACTACAAAGCTACAGTAATCAAAACAGTGTGGTACGGGCACAAAAACAGACATATGGGTCAGTGGAACAGAATATAGAGAGCCCAGAAAAAAACCCACGTATCTACGCTCAATTAATCTTCGACAAAGGAGGCAAGAATATACAACTGGCAAGACACAGTCTCTTCTGTAAGTGGTGTTGGGAAAGCTGGACAGCCACATGTAAGTCAATGAAATCAGAACACTCCCTCACACCATACACAAAAATAAACTCAAAATAGCTTAAAGACTATTAAAATATAAAACAGGACACCATAAAACTCCTAGAAGAGAACATAGGCAAAACATTCTGTCATAAATCGTAGCAATGTTTTCTTAGGTCAGTCTCCCAAGGCAACAGGAATAAAAGCAAAAATAAACAAATGGGACCTAATCAAACTTATAAGCTTTTGCACAGCAAAGGAAACCATAAGCAAAACAAAAAGCCAACCTATGGACTGGTAGAAAATATCTGCAAATAATGTGACCTACAAGGTCTTAATTTCCGAAATATACAAACAGCTTATACAACTCAGTAACAAAAAAATGAAAGCCTAATCAAAAAATGGACAGAACTAAATAGACATTTCTCTAAAGAAGCCATATAGATGACCAAAAGGCACACGAAATGATGCTCAACACCACAAATTATCAGAGAAATGTAAATCAAAACTACAATGAGGTATCACCTCACACCGGTCAGAATGGCCATCATGAAAAAGTCTACAAACAATCAGTGCTGGAGAGGGTGTGGAGAAAAAGGAACCCTCCTACACTGCTGGTGGGAATGTAAATTGGTAGAGCCTCTATGGAGAACAGTATGGAGGTTCCTTAAGAATCTAAAAATAGGGGGCTTCCCTGGTGGCGCAGTGGTTGAGAGTCCGCCTGCCAATGCAGGGGACACGGGTTCATGCCCTGGTCCGGGAGGATCCCACATGCTGCGGAGCGGCTGGGCCCGTGAGCCATGGCCGCTGAGCCTGTGCGTCCGGAGCCTCTGCTCTGCAACGGGAGAGGCCACAACAGTGAGAGGCCCGCGTACTGCAAAAAAAAAAAAAAAAACAAAAAAAAAAAACCTAAAAATAGAGCTACCATATGATCTTGCAATCCCACTCCTGGGCATATATCTGGAGAAAACCATTAATTCGAAAAGATACGTGTACCCCGTTGTTCACAGCAGCATTATTTACATTAGCCAAGACATGGAAGCAAACCAAATGTCCATCGACAGAGGAGTGGATAAAGAAGATGTGGTACATATATACAATGGAATATTACTCAGCCATAAAAAAGAATGAAATAATGCCATTTGCAGCAACATATTAGGACCAAGACGTTATCATACTAAGTGAAGTAAGCTAGACAGAGAAAGACAAATAATATATGATATCGCTTATATGTGGAATCTAAGAAAATGATACAAATGAACTTATCTACAATACAGAAATAGACTCACAGCCATAGAAAACAATCTTATGGTTACCAAAGGGGAGGGGTGGGGAGGGATAAATTAGGAGTTTGGGGGCTTCCCTGGCAGCGCAGTGGTTGAGAATCTGCCTGCCAATGCAGGGGACACCGGTTCGAGCCCTGGTCTGGGAAGATCCCACATGCCGCGGAGTAACTAGGCCCGTGAGCCACAATTACTGAGCCTGTGCGTCTGAAGCCTGTGCTGCACAACAAGAGAGGCCGCGATAGTGAGAGGCCCGCACACCAGGATGAAGAGTGGCCCCCGCTTCCCACAACTAGAGAAAGCCCTCGCACAGAAACGAAGACCCAACACAGCCATAAAAAATAAATAAATAAATATTTTTTTTAAAAAAATTAGGAGTTTGGGATTAAAATATACACACTACTATATATATATATATATATTTTTTTTTTAATTTACTGTACTTTAATCTGAAGGATCAAATCTATTACTAGTCATAGAATTCACTGTATGGGTTTTTGTGTGTGTGTGTGTGGTACGCGGGCCTCTCACTGTTGTGGCCTCTCCCGTTGCGGAGCACAGGCTCCGGACGCGCAGGCTCAGTGGCCATGGCTCACGGGCCCAGCCGCTCCGCGGCATGTGGGATCCTCCCGGACCGGGACACGAACCCGTGTCCCCTGCATCGGCAGGCAGACGCCCAACCACTGCGCCACCAGGGAAGCCCAACACACTACTATATATAAAACAGAAAACTAACAAGGACCTACTGTATAGCACAGGGAACTATACTCAATATCTTGTAATAACCTATAATGGAAGAGAATGTATAAAAAGAATGTGTATATTTATATACATATATATGTATAACTGAATCACTTTGCTGTACACCTGAAACTAACAGAACATTGTAAGTCAACTGTATTTCAATTAAAATTAAAAAAAAAAAAAACAGAAACAGACTCACGGACATAGAAAACAAACTTACGGTTACCAAAGGGGAAAGGAGCAGGGGGAGGGATAAATTAGGAGTTTGGGATTAGCAGATATGAACTGCTATATATAAAATAGATAAACAATAAGGTCCTACTGTATAGCACTGGAAACTACATTCAATATCTTGAAATAACCTATAATGAAAAAGAATATGAAAAAGAACACATATATAGCTGATTCACTTTGTTGTATACCAGAAACTAACACAACATTGTAAATCAACTGTACTTCAATTAAAAAAAAGAATGGCAAAATACCAATATGATACTTTTTGGAACCCACATACTGACCTGACACATGTATGGTCTATGTATGGAAACTGCCCTACAGCTCCTGAAGGAAACCTGCTCAGCCACAAATGGCTGGGGTGCTCTCTCCAAGGATGGAAAATACCTTAGGGCCATCCACTATCGGAGCTGGAAGGAAATGCAGGCACCACCTAGACCATGGCACTCATCCAACCCATCCATACTTCCAGTATCAGCTCCAAAAATGGGGGTAAGAAGTTCCAGCAAGAAAAAAAAAAGTAGTGTGCCAGCGTCACTGGTGAAATTCTCTTTATTTAAAAGAAAGTTCGCTTCCTAAAGTTCTCTGAACTGGGGAATAAAATGACATTGACAGTTCCCAAACTACCTTAAGATTTTCTGTGTTGCTGAAATGAACTTCTTAGTGAAGGAACTCACCTTCACAGATCATATCCTTTTGGCTTGCAGCCTCAGAGCTGTTAATGGTGTTAGAGATGGCTTCACTTTTCATTCCAATAGTACCTAATGCATTTTGTGCAAATACGGTACGCTGCACAGGAATTACTCTACAGGAAAAAGAAAACTGTGTCGACTGTTTTGACATGACGGGTGAAGGTGACGGGGGGCGATTCTTTTGGATTTGCCTGCTGGGAAAAAGTAATAGTTAATGGGGGAAGTCTGGTATGGTTTTGTAATACATATGTGATGATTTTTAGTGTACTATTTCATAAACTATAATGTCTTGACTTTATGATATGATATTTTATAACAGACAAAGGTAAACCTATTTTTAAAGGCTTTTCCCTTTATATTTACATTACCATGCATACTACATTATTTATGAAACACTGATGTGAAATTTATCCTGGTAAAATACGTATCAGGAACAGTGGCAAATAAGCTACTTACCTAGCACTGATGGGAGATGGAGGACACCACCTGCTTGTAGGAGAAGATGACCATCTATAACACGGTATCTGTGATGGTGGTAGGTGCTTCTTCGTTACTGGGTTTGAGGCCTGTTTGTCCGTTTCTGATTTCTGAACAAATCAATACAATCAGATAAGAAATTACTAGCATTACCTTTTGCAGCTGGCTTTTCAAGAGAAAAATATTCTGAATAACATATAATTATAGCTCCTTAAACTCCCAATTTTCCTTTCATGCATGAGAATAAGGTACAGAGATACATTCTTCCAGACTAACAATTTATATTACACAATTCAAGCATGTCATAAAAATAATTTAAAAGAATTCTTTTACTTTAAAACCTACTTTTATTTTTAAATCCTAACTGAGGTTTGCAATAGTTCTCAAAAACATTCCTTCAGAGTTTAGAAACACTGTTCATATAAACTGCTTTATTTTGTCTCTTCTACTAAAAATGAACTAATATTCCAGCTTTGGGGGGGTAAACTCTGTGACAACGAATATCATATCATTTTAAATTATTAAAGTGAATTTATTTTATTTTATCACAGAACGCTATAAATAAGAAGTTGCTTATGTTGTGAAATCTGACCTATCATAATCTATACAACAAAACATACAGATTTTAATAGAAAATTTCTCAATGAAAGGCACTTGTCGAACCTGTGGAGAGTCTTTCATTTTTACCTTGGAAGACATTCCCATGGTCACCTCAGGGGAGGCCTCGGGGGGCGCCTCCATACTTGCCTCAGAGGGCACTTCTGTGCTCTCCTCTGGGGATGCTTCCACGTTCGCCTCAGGAGATGCTTCCACGCTCGCCTCAGGAGATGCTTCCACACTAGCCTCAGATGACGCTTCCGTGCTCACCTCTGGGGATGAGTCCATGCTCACCTCTGGGGACGGATCCACACTCGCCTCAAGGGACAGATCCTCGCTTGCCTCAGGTGATGTTTCCATGCTCGTGGGGGGTGTTCCTGCGCTCGCCTCGGGGGATACATCCAAGCTTGCCTCGGGGGGTGCTTCCACGCTCACCTCTGGGGGCACTTCCACACTCGCCTTGGGGGCCGTTTCCACGCTTGTCTTGGAGGGTGTGTCTACTTTCTCCTGGGGAGGTATTACCACTGTTGACTTGTGAGGCACTATGGTACTCTTCAATTCATCACTGCTACGCTTAAGCAGGGGCATGTTTACATATTGGAATATATTGTGGATGCCTGTAGGTAAATGAGGACAGAGGGTGAAATTCCACACAGCTAGAAATTAGATAAGACAGAAATGCACCATGTAACAATATAAACACAAAAAGAGACTGCGTTTATTAGGAAATGACAGGGATTACACACAACACAGAAATGTTTACTGAAATGGATCACAGACGTAGAACAGAAGCATCACAAAGTTGGTACTTCAAAAGCAGCACCACCACCAAGAGAGGCATTGTGAAAAGAACAGTCCACTCCAGATGAAAATAAGATGCTTCTCCAAAGCTGATGTTTGCCGTAAGCCGTTTCTATTTTAATCACACTATAGTTCAGAATGATTTTCATAGAAAATTACAAGACCTTCAACGCTTTTTAAAAGTAATCTAAACAATGTCACCAAGGCCAGGGATCTTACCATTACAGGTGATTACATAAGGCATTCTATATATGATCGTTTTAAAATAGAGTATAAAAAAGTATTTTCTCACCCATACTAAAAATTGTAATAAGACATTAATCAGAATGGGCTGGATCTCCAACGTCTCTTCCAGCTTTAACAATCTAAATATTTTTAGCCTAACAAATGGACAAAAATTATAATATCCGGTACCAGCTAAGATAGAGGAAAGGGATAATACCAATGTTGGGAACCAGGCAACCTCATGCACTGCTGGTGGAAGTATGGATTGGTATATGCTCCCTGGGAAGCATTTTGGCAACAGTGTATCAAAAGCCATTCTAAAAAGTACACACTCGGGACGTCCCTGGCTAAGAATCTGGCTTCCAATGCAGGAGACAAGGGTTCGAGCCCTGGTTGGGGAACTAAGATCCCACATGCCGCGGGGCACCTAAGCCTGCACGCTCTAGAGCCCACGTGCCACAACTAGAGAGCCTGTGTGCTGCAACTACTGACCCCATGCGTGCACACCAGAGAGAAGCCTGTGCACCACAACAAAGATCCCGCATGCCGCAACTAAGACCCAACGCAGCCAAATCAATCAATCAATCAATATTTTTTTAAAATAAAAAGTCCACACTCTTTGTTCTTGCAATTTCACTTTTAGGTTATTCTGAAGAAAAAATCAGATAAATAAATGAAAATGTATGTATGAGATTACTTACTACAACACTGTTTAATAATATAATTTAATAATTATATTTAAATATAATCTAAATATTCAACACAAAACTTGGACTATACTAAGGCAGTCATTAAGAGTAATAATATACAATTTTTGGACATAGAAAATGGTATATGTTGAGTTTAAACAAAAGCAGGTTATGATCCCATTCTATTAAAAAATATGTAAACGCAAAGAAAAATATTGTTATCAGTGGGTATTAGAATAATAGAAAATTATATTTAAATTTTTTCTATACTAAATATTTATTGCTTTATAATAAAGTGAATTTTTTTTTTTTTTGGCCATACCACGTAGCTTGTGGGATCTTAGTTCCCCGACCAGGAACAGAACCTGAGCCCTCGGCAGTGAGAGCATGGAGTCCTAACCACTGGACCACCAGGGAATTCCCTAAAGTAAACATTTTAAGGAAGGTATTTGGTGGTGGCTTTCTAAAGTCTTGGTAAATATAAGACTCGGTTATTTTTTAGTCCCTCACTTTTGGTAGAGAAAGCATTTTACTTACATACTTGTATGTGCCTAAACAGTCACTTATTTAACACTGACTGCTACAGAAAATATAGTAAGTATAATAACTAGATTTCTAATAGCTACAGAAATTTAAGCCAAATATTGAGGTTTTTGATAGGAGTAATATATTAAAATAAAATGAAAGTAATTAGAATACCTTACAATAGACTCAGGGGAGACTGGTAGAAAATAATCTGACACACATACAACTAGGCATAAACAAAGTTGGGGATTTGAACCAAGAGAAGTAAAGCTGCACTACCACAAAGTCTATGACAGCACTTTGGTTTACTAATCATACGGATATTGACATAAAAATAAGCAGAGGGGGTGGGATATATTCTGGAAAGGAAAAAGTGGAGAAAAAAAGACAAAAAGGATGGGAACAATGCACTAGAGCTCTCCATTACTAAGGACTTACTATCTAAAGGCATGTCTAACATGATATGTAACCTATAAATGAGAAAATCCACATAACCCTGAAGATCTGTTTTATTTTGCTAACAATCTTTATGTTCTTAATTAAAAGCTAAAGAGCCACTCAACGTTATTCTTCCACATTTTAAGAAAAAAAGAAGGGTGGAGTAGGACACTTTCTCCCTTGATATTATTTAAGTTTTTCTATATTTTTAAAATCCAGTACTTTTTACAGTACTGTGATACACTTAAACACAGGTTAAGAAACCCACTGTTTTACAATTTAACAACCAAAGGTCCCTATCTCATCCTATAAATTACACTGATAACTATTCTACCCTGTTAGAAATCATAAATATGCAACATAAAATGTTGGGTAGAATCACTCACTTGCAAAGTATTGATTCAAATTATTTTTATGCCTTACTGTAAAAAACTAAGCGATACAACCTACTTTTAAGCACAAATATTAACACTTTCAGACACTCTACTCTATGCCTGTTACCTGGAGTACTGCTTCCAGAAATTAATAATGAAGCAGTACTTTTGGTCCTGGCTACTGATGCTTTTGTTGGGATGAACAGGCGACGGATTAAATTATTCTCCCAAAGACCAGTGTATAGCTGACAAACTAAATGATGAGAACAAACAGAAAGGATTTGATCTGAGGTCTCACAAATAAATGCAAAGCAAGAAGGAGCAATGTGAACTGCTGCAAATGATAACTTTCCCAGCCTAAAAGCAGAGGCAACGAGAGCCACACATATATAACAGGACTGAAAACTGCCACCTGATGGGACTACACTGTTAGGGAAAAGAATACCTGAATAGAGGGGCAAAGGCCCCAGCATACCACAATAACCCCAAAGCAGGAATCCAGGTAATGTATCTAGCAGAACCATACCCAATGTATGGAGTCTCTACAGAGAAACTCACACGTGGAGAAAATAGTTGTACATGACAAAACAACTCTGACATTGATTCCTCCAGATGTATGTCACTGACAGTCATATTGGTCAAGTCGATTGCCAATAGCTCCAACAGACTGAGTGAATTATTCTGTTAAAAGTAAATCTTGTCAATAGCTTGCTCCAATAAATTTTTATGTTCAAAAAGATCCCTGTGGGGGCTTCCCTGGTGGCGCAGTGGTTAAGAATACACCTGCCAATGCAGGGGACACGGGTTCGAGCCCTGGTCCGGGAAGATCCCACATGCCGTGGAGCAACTAAGCCCATGAACCACAACTACTGAAGCCCACGTGCCTAGAGCCCGTGCTCTGCAACAAGAGAAGCCACTGCAACGGGAAGCCCACACACCGCGATGAAGAGTAGCCCCTGCTCGCCGTAACTAGAGAAAGCCCGTGCACAGCAACAAAGACCCAACACAGCCAAAAATAAAAATAAATAAATTTATAAAAAAAAAAGAAAAAAAGATCCCTGTGACAATGACATTTGTTATAACAGGATGTGACCTGAATCAATTAAATGGAGAGTCTTCTGTAAGTGAACAGTTTGTTACGGAAAAAAAAGGAAAATCATGTTTAAAAGGGAAAACTTAGGGGGGTGTTAGAAACAACTTTACATAAAGAAGTACTTCAGTAATAATTTTGAAATCTAGTGTGTAATCATCAGCAGTGCAAACACGCCCAAAGGATAGATGTGGATTATGCTGTGAAGCAACAAAGCAAAGCTTTGAAGTTCAAAATGTTGCCGGTAATTTAGAACTTCAATGTGCGAACTGATGAAACGTTTGAAGGGAATCAAGTGCTTCAGGACAACTCTGTCTATACCAACATGCTGTGATCTAGCTCCTCAGCTTCATTGCAGAATTATATATTTCATTTAAAGAGACTCTTCTGGCTTCAGCCAAATAAGCATGGCACCAAAGTACATTTCTTAGTTAAAGAAGGGATATTTTGGCTTCCAATGTTTTGGAATGGCCTTTCAAGCAGCTGAATGTTGACATAAGTATAACACTTTTAAACCACCATTTAAGATCGGTACATAGAAATAACTAACCAGGTGTTTTTTCTTCCACTTGTTCTGTAGATGAATGCAGTTTGCTACATCTTCTATTCAGAGATGAGCTTCTCCTCTTTTCTGTTGTTTCTGGAGATCAAGGGCAAAGAATATTACCTTTTACAAGCTGTTTATATATATTATTTCAGGGGTGAGCCACCCGTTTCCAAACATTTTTTATCTTATTTAAATTTCAAGTATTATGCAGAAATTTTACATGCCCAAACTTAAAACTAGTTTACTCTTTAAGTAAGTTATCCGAAGTGAAATAAAATTATTTAGGAAACAGTAAAAATTGAGCAGGAAAATCAGATACTTACAACATCGAAGTTCCCAAATTAGGAATATACATTTAATTTTGGACACAGTCCATAACATCTATTACTAAAGTAATTTATAGTTTAGTTTTAACTTGTTTTTTTTTTTTGGCTGTGCCGCACGGCTTGCGGGATCTTAGTTCCCTGACCAGGGATTGAACCCAGGCCACGGCAATGAAAGCACCGAGTCCTAACCACTGGACTGCCAGGAAAGTCCCTTAACTAGCATTTTTTAAATAAAAATGATCATTAACATTTGGTATAGATGTCACAATTTTAGCAACCCAAACCAGTCATATGGGAAAAGACACTTTTGTGTCTTTTCCATTTCACTTCAAATATTATGGCTCAGGATACTGATGAAAGTCTTTAAAGAAGAACTGCTCTTTTGGGAACCTCTAAATTAAAGTACATATGACAATATACCGTCTTGTGAAAATTCTTGAATTGATAATGTAATTGCACAGCATGAACCACAGAAGTGTAATCAATTCGACCATGTGATGAAATCACCTATCCCTCATTATCACACTGCAAGAAATGACAAAATAGTGTGAACAGTTATTATAAGTCAGCAGTGAGCAGAAGAAAAACAGACTATTTGAATCAGTCAAGATTTAAAGCAACGCTATTTAAAATATCACAGGTTAGATTATGAACTTCATTTGAGTTTGAAATGTTCACCTCTCTGGATTGAACAGGTTTTATTTCAATTTGAAGGGATTTTACAAAGGTAAGCCACTGACAATATTGATTTTATTTTCAATAAAATTATTGGAATCATTAATTTAACGGCATTCATCATTTCAGAGTGTGCAATATACTGTAACTTTAAGCAAATTCTTTCATAAAGTATCTTCCACACATACCTTCTTCTATTAAAAAGTTACTTGGAATTGTTCCTTCAGTGCAATTCAACTAATTATTAACTTGAAAGTCATCATCTGTCCCTTCTCTTTACATGTCTCATTGATACAGCAGGCACACATGTTAATGAAAACACACTAGTGTTTGCTCATTATATTAAAAATGTAATAAATAACTGCAAGAATTCTCTGCTAATTCCTCCAAGCAATTAGATAGTAAAACATGGCCAATGCTTATGAAACAATTAAAAGAAATTAAAATGAAAGTATATAAACATAACATTGCAATGAATGTTACCTAATTTTTCTAAAGGATTGAGTTTGTGAATAATAAATTAATTACGTGACAAGCAAGGTGCTAGAGAATATCTTCCCGCATTAATCTATGAATGAACCTGGGCTATACATAAAAGTGCTCTGGGAAAGCATACTGAGGGTAAGGGTGGAAAGTGGATCAACGTTTGTTGGACCATTACAAGAGAAAATTAGATGCACCAAGACTGACAAACAATCAAAGACCTCTCAAGTTCATCGTTGGAAACTGTTAAGAGTTCTAAAAGTACAAATAACGTAAGGATGAACAAAACAAAAATCCTTTTCAACATACTAAAACTATAATATTTAGACAAAAATGGAAATGGTTCCTACTAAGTTAACCACTGCTACAATTAACTAATTATACTTTAAATGAGGTCCAGAATCTTTTTCTGTAGTGGAATTTTAGAGCAATCAGCATGGCTCAAAAAACTGCCAAGGCACCTAATAATACAAAAGAAACATTTTTAATTCAAACTATAATTATGCCTTTGTCTCAATTCACAAGGTACAAAGGTGGTATTTCTTCTTTTCTTATGGCTAAGTTTGAGGGAATGATGTGGAATATGTCTGCCATGTCTTTTTCCTGCCCAGATCACTTCTGTTTTTTTCTCCGTATGGGTATGGTTGTCTAATCCATTTCAATTATCAATGAGAAGCACCATGTACTACAAGCCAGAAATGGTCATTGACACACACTCTGGTAAAGATTTTTTTAAAGATAAGGAACTCTAGGGAATTCCCTGGCTGTCCAGTGGTTAGGACTCCGTGCTTTCACTGCGTAGGGTACGGGTTCAATCCCTGGTCGAGGAACTAAGTAAAATCCCACAAGCGGGGCAGCCAAAAGAAAAAAAAAGGAACGCTAATTAAAAGTGCAAACACTAAGAGCAAAAGGTATTTGAAGTATCCATAGTAGATAACTTTATTTTAAAGAACACTGCATTACCTCTAGGAAGAGTTGTAAAGTGGAGCTTAGCAATACTTCTCTCATTAAACACTGTTACCACTTTATTTGCTTTGGGGGAAAACAAGGACTTGCTAGTGGAATGTACAATTTAAATACCATGATCCATCTATCAAATGACCAAAATATAAACCATAAGTAAGTATGGTGGAGTGGAAATCACCTAATTTCTTGGGGTCTTAACTATACAACTAGGAAGGTAATTATAGTTGCCTGTCAACTTTATATATATGTGAAGCAGATCAACCTGTCCACTGTTTTATATATATATGCTATTATTTTCCTTAAATGAGGTAATATTCATGAAACTTAATGAAAATTGAATGACTAGTCTAGTCCCTAGAAAAAGTGATTTCATTTATAGGTTAGACAGAATATGAATTAATTCTAAAATAAATTATTGTGCCACCTAATGGCAATGTCTCTTGGTCAAAATATGTTTCATATTTGTTGGGCTACCTAAGCCCAACAAACCCATCTGATATGATTAGTACACAAATCAAGAAACAAGGATTTATACTGATGAAAATACAGAATAGTAATGACCATCTCTACTGTAAAACAACGTGGTGCTCTTCTGAAATGTCCTACAATCTAAAGAATAAAAGTGGTACTGTGGAAATACATATAAAGAATTGATTTCATTGGTTTGAAACTCAGTAGAATACCTGAAATAACTACTTACTCCTGGCAATAGAATTTTGAGGACTTGCAGATGACATTTGTTTATGTAATCCAGAAGTCCCCTGTTCAAGCTTTTCAGTAGATACAGAATGTCTGTTGGCTGAGAAAAGATATAAGATTTACTGTACTCATATTTAAAAAAGCATCACTAGCTGAAACAAAATGAGTTCATGATGTACTTCTATGGAGCATAAACGTGTATTAATTAGGTACACAATGCTCACTGTCAGTCATTCCTTACAAACTATATAAATTTAACTTACATTTTATGCAACTGTATAGAATTATGTCCACACATAGGAAAAATTTACAGTACATCAATATTAAACAGGACTATTTTTAAAATATGCACTGGGTAAAGCTGTGTAAAGCTTATCAATTATTATTCATTTTTACACTGATTACAAGTTTAAATGGTAAGATTTTGGATATAGTGGATAAAATAAAATTACTACAAAATTTCACCTGGTTCTTTGGCGATCTCACATGACACAAATTTAAACGCATGCCAAAGAGTAAGTACATGGCAGTGTTTTCACCTAGGATACAAAGCTCAAAACCTTTTGTAGTAAATGCAACCTTATACTAGGAGCCAATATTTACATGTGAAAATGAATGAACTTAAAGTTTAGTAGTTGAATTAATTACCAGTTTTATTCTGAGAGTTTACTGTTGTAGAGCCTTCCCATGACCATCTTTTTTGATGATCAACACGGCTGCTCCGCTCCAGTGTACGATGAAGGGCAGCTTTGAATCTCTCCTATTTAAAATAAATGCCAACAAATGTTTACATATGCATTATATTGGTTAGTATAATTTTGATCTGTTGGTTATAAAATACCCCCACTACCAAATTTTTCAATCAGGCAAATTTTTTTAATGAAAGATAGAACTGGAAACATCTCAGGTAAAAAGTTAAAGTTCAATACATCTCGGGTATCAATCCACATTCTCCCGAATAACTAGGTTTTAATCTTATGGGCATGAATCGAGGAGCTGACTGTGCTTCCCTCTTTGCTTATATCATTAGGAAATTTAGAACCAAACGTGTAGCCTATTCTAGCAACTATACAAAGACTGAGTGGTACACTTTGGTGTATGCTAATCATACCTTATGTTTTATTATTTTCTTACTTTAATTTCCCCCTCTGCTTGATTCCCTCAACCACTTATTTTCTCATCTGGTTGTGGTATGTCTTTTTTAAAATACACCTTAAATTCTTTGTAGAATGAGGCAGGAAAAACAAATCAACTAATACACATATGTGAAATCTATGCCAGATCATCTGTTATAACCACATTTGTAACATCTTAAATTCTAGTGTTAACTAATCAAATTTTTAAAAAGAGATGTGTTTGTCTTGACCTCAGCTTCAGTTTGAACTGGGCAGGATAACAGCTCTACAAATGTAAATGCTACACTGTGGTGAAACAAGGCCACTGCTGGAAATGAGAGGCAGTTTTCTTTTCTCAGCTATTCCTCACCCTGTGCTGTAACACACCATGGACTACACTCAGGTAAGCAAATCAACTCAGGGCCAGAAGGTTTCCTATTCTTCTCTGACAACAATCGTTTCATAGCAACATCATCCTTACGATGTTCCCATCATTTCTCTGAGGGCAAACAGGGTAAACGTACTAGGAAAACAGAGAGTCACCCATATCCTCTGAGGAGAAAAGCAACTGCAATTCTTAAAATAAAATTGATCTAATGGCAATATTTTAAAATTATATTTTCTAACAGAAAGTAAGTTTTTCTAAATTACTTAGACACCCAAAAA